>NC_028451.1:21270881-21407852 GCF_000263155.2 Setaria italica | reverse complement strand
CACGCCACCGACAGCTCTGGGGCTGGCACTACAGTGACATTAAGGGATGCAATGACATCATGCATGAGTGCAACAACAAGAGATACAACACTTGGAGCAACTTCAGGCATAGGTTGTTCCTCCGGTGGCGGAATCGAAGGCACCAGGACAGGGTCTTGCACTAAGTGGCTACTGCCATCAGCTGCGGACTTCAGGCTCGGTCCTCCAATATCCGTGCTGGCATATTTCCTGAAAACGACAAGTCTCAAAACACATTACATGGCAAAAACAAGTCACAATTAGTACTCGAATACTCACGTTGAGGACCGCCTTATCTTTAAGGAGGGCTCACCCCCCCAGTCATAGGGACTTGACTGTGGTCAACGGCTTCTTCAGCGTGGCTTGCTGGATCGCAGCTTGATCCTTGCCAGCCTTGGCTGCCGTCTCCGCTGCTTGAGTAGTCTACGCGCTAGTGGGATTGGCCTTGGTGACAGGAGGTTCTTCATCATCCTCGAGTTCGATAAACTCCTTGATCACCGGCAGCACCTGCTACACAACTTCCGTAGTCATCTTTTCCACCTCTGTCTCCTCCTCGACTACCTGCAATTTGCCAATGTCAGAATCAAGTTAGGCGTGGTGGAAAGGAAAACAACTCAATTTGTTGCACGCTTTTGGGAACAACTACAGTCATCGCTTGGCACCAAATTAATTCGTAGCTCCACTTACCACCCTTAAACTGATGGCCAAACGGAAAGGGTGAACTAAATTGTAGAAGATATGCTACGTTCTTGTGTCATGCATTTTGATAAAAATTGGGACAAATGCTTGCCATTAGTAGAATTCTCGTATAACAATAGCTACCAGTCTAGCTTGCAAATGGCACCATTTGAAGCCCTGTATGGCTGAAGGTGTCAAACACCCTTGAGTTGGTCACAAGCAGGAGAAAGGCGGACCTGCGGACCTGACCTATTGATTGAAGCCGAAGAACAAGTGAAGATAATTCAGACACATCTCAAGGCCGCTCAGTCACGACAGAAAAGTTACTCCAACAAAAGGAGAAGACCCTTACAGTTTGATATTGGTGATCATGTATACCTCCGAGTCTCCCCGACTAAAGGTGTGCAACAGTTTGGGGTCAAACAAAAATTGGCTCCCCATTACATTGGCCCCTATGAGATTGTGAAGATATGTGGACCCGTCGCATACTGGATCAAACTTCCCGAGAAGCTCTCAGCCATTCATGACATCTTCCATGTCTCTCAACTTAAGAAATGTGTTCGAGTCCCGACAGAAATTTTGGAGCAGGAGCAACTCGAAATCGAACCTAATTTATCCTATGCGGAGTATCCTGTCAAGGTCCTCGATTGTAAGGAAAGATACACCCGAAGACAAGTTGTGAGGATGTATTAAATTCAGTGGAGTAACCACACGGAAGATGAAGCGACATGGGAAATGGAGGAATACCTTAATAATCACTTCCGCGGTTTTCTTTTCGATCAGGGAGGTAAGGCACGCAAGCCACACTAGTTCGTTCTTGCACTCGAATTTCGGGACGACATTCCTTTTAAGGGAGGTAGGCTATAATAACCTAGACTAATTAAACCATGATTAATCTTAAGTAAAGTTGTTAGAGCCTAAGAGAACAAGTGGCAGCTATGAGACCAAGTAAAAAAGACACTTGTGCCCCTCACAAGCTAAACTGTTGTTTAAAGTGTAACTCAAATTTTTGCTTAAGAACTTAAAAATCTGTCCAACTAAGAGTTGTAGAACTCAACTTTCCTAACAACTTTTATTTTTAGTGTTTTGTCTGAACCTGAGAAGAAGACATTCAAAAACTCAAAATTTGATTCTGTGTCAATTTAAGAAAAACAGTTGAAGTCCCAACTTTGGGCCTCTTTATTTCAAAATTTCTAATATGAACTCAAGCTGAGCTCTGTACATACGGTTTAGATCTTTAAGCTCTTAACAACTTTGATTAAAGGAGTAAGGTCTAAATCCGCACAGAAGGCTTCCAAAAACCCGGTCAAACTCAGCTAGTTTGGTCAACTCATCTAAGGCCTGCAAACCTGGGCTAAGTGTGGAAGCAGCTCAAATAGGCATCTTGGCGTGAGCTTATCTTTCAAAAGTTGAACAAAACATCAGAAAAACTCTTTATAAGAGTTTGAGAACTAAGTTTATAAAACAACTTTGTCAATTGGACTCTGGTCAAATTCACATCGGAAGCTTTTCAAAATTTGGGCTCAAGTCAGCCACAAACCCAAAAATCGGCCTAACCGACGTTTTTGCCTAAGTCTGAAATCCGGCGTTCCTCCAAACTTTGAAGCTTTATATTTTCAAATCTGCCATGATTTTGAACTCGGTTCAATTATAAAAGCTGAACGTGGATCTGAGGGCTACACTTTTGCAAAGGGAGTAAATGCCGCGCAATTCAAGAATCTGGAGTTATTGGTGCTTGAAGATTGGCCCGGCGAAGCAATCCCACAAATCCCTCACGCCCAGAGCGCGCCAGAGGGCGTGTGTCGCGCTCCGCCCACCGCTCGCCACATGGCCCTCGCTCACCGGCGCAGCGCCTCCATCCGGTCTCCGGCCGCGGCAGGTCGACGCTTCGCGCATCCCGCTGCTAGTGAAGCACCGCGGTCCCCCCACCCAGCTCCCAGCAGCTCCGCCTCGTCCGAGGGCACACCCCGCCGCTACTCCGTCGAGCGCGTGCCCCCACGGACACCCTGCTCAACACCGCTGCTTCTACCAACCGCCGCCCCAACCATGACAACTCCTCCCTGCCTCGCCAGTGAGCATCCCGGCAAAGCCGTTTTTGCCGCGCACGCTCGCTTCGCTTCGCCCACACCTGCCGCCTCGCCTGCAGCGCCCTCACCTGCCGTGCCACTCTCCCTCCTCTGTCCGCCAATGGCGCCCAATGCCCTCTGGTCCCATCCACTAGCGCTGCTGCCTCCGTCTCGCTCGTCGCTCCGCCCTGGCCCTATAAAGGGAAGCCCAGCGCCGCCTGTGCCTCTTTCCCCGCTCGCCCTCGAACCTCGCCGCGCTCCCCTGCTCTCACTATTAGCTCCGCCGCACACCCTCTCCGTGGAGCTCCCCCTTCTGCACTGCCCCACACCTCGCCGACACCACCACCGGTTTCGCCTCCCCCTCGCGCAGCTCTAGAGCCCGTCCGTTACCCGCGAAGAGTGCCGCCGCCGCCGGAACACCGCCGCCCGTAGCCGTGCCACTGCACACTGTCTACCGTCGTGTTCCACTCCCGCTGGACCTCCCAGATGCCCGCAACCACTCAATTCAGTCGCAGGTGAGCCACCGCTCCTCCCCGGCCTCTTTCCGCCCTAAGCCCGCCGGCGCTTCGCCGGGATTTTGCCCGCCAGCCGCCGTGCGCCGCCCAGGGACCCGATTGCGATCAGGAGAATCAAATTAGGGGCTTAAGTGCAAAAACAAGGGCCCCTACGCAAATAAAGTATAGACGCGAGGGTTAGATCACAAGCTCACCTCGGTTTTTGTTCTATAATCGGCAGAAAATGTATTTAACTTTGGATATTCACCAAAACTCACAGAAAATTTAGAAAAATGTCAAACCAATTTTGCTAGACTTAGTATAAAGTGTAGTTTCTAACAAAAATACTTTTGGCACATGTCTCTGCTAGGATTAATGTTATATGATTTAATCCTTGTTTAAGCTATTTAAATCATAACAAATCATAGAAAAATGCTAAAAAGGTAAATCCAACTGTCAAGTGCTTGTTTTAGAGAATGTAAGCTTGTAAAAATGATGCGGAGCCTAGCTCAGATGTTTAAATCTCTATTTTAGCTTTATCATGGAAATCTAAGGTTGCTCTTATCTTTTTGCACAACAATTAAACCAGAGATGATAAAAATGTGAAACTAATTGGAATAAGTCAGTGGTATAGTGTAGTTTGTATGAAAAATATGGAACTTGATCAGAAACAGAAAAAAATAACTTTTCCTTTTTAGGGAAGATTAAATAGGGTAATTGTATGGAAAAAGATGCCCATCACTAAAAATTATGAAAAATTCACCAAAGGCTCTATATCACCCCTATAACTCACTGTTAAAATTTCGTGACCAGTTTCATAATGGTTTATGTTTTCAAAATTTTTAAGTGTATGCTACCTTAGGGTAATAAAGTAATTCTAATTCTTTTTATGCACCTCCAATGGACCTCAAATTTATGCAGTAGCTTATCTTTGACAAAGTTAAGTTTCTGTCAAATTTGTGGCTTCATAGCTTGTTGTTTGAAGATGGAAATAAAATTTGGGAGATGAATCTAGCTAAATGTAAGAAAGAAACTTTGAATAATTATAAAGGTAATTTTTGGAAGAGGTACAAAAGAACATTCAGAATTAGGATAACTTTCCGATTTAAAGTTTAATAAAGTTAAGTGCATATATGTACACAATCACCATCAAATCAACCCCAGGTTTTGTACCACAACCCACCTTACCTTATGCAGATAAAGATGGTGTAGAACCTTGTTTAGGTGAATGTGGTCATGATGTAATTTATACTTCAGTACTAATTCATGTTTTACAACCTATGAGAAAGCTTGGAACTTAAACTTGATGCATTTGCATTTCATGTAGAGCTGAACCTCGCTGACAGGACATACGAGCTTCACCCGACGCCAGAAGAAGGAGCCGTAGCTGATTTGCAGCCAGTCAGAGCCGAGCCCGTACCGGAGCAAGCCGATGACTAGTTCGCTAACTCCCTGCGTGAAGGCAAGCCACGGAGCATGAATTCCTATTTTTAAAATACTTGCAATATATTTGGTTGCTTGATTGTGCATTTACGTTTTTGGGAATTGATTGAAACCGTAGATGCATGAATTAGTGCCTTTTGATCTGAACACTAGTATGATAGGCCGAGTAGTTGCAATGCTTAATAGGACTCAGTAAAAGTCAGATGACTGACTGTCACTCACAAGGTATAGGAGTTGTTTGCTTTCCTTTTGTTACAACTATAAGGACGATGGACGGGGCAGGGATTTGTGAACTATTTTGGTGGTCGGTGGATTGCCCGTCTGTCTACATGAAATTGGACTAAGGTCAAGATGTGATAGTGTTCGTGATCAAGTGTTGAAAGTACTAATCTCATACCTAGTATGGGATGGGTAAGCCTAGTACCTGATTGAACCGGAACGTGAGCGGATCGTTCCACTGTCTCTGGAACGGAGTTCCCTTGCGGCCGCATGTGGTGACAAGTGCGGTCATAGAACGGCAGAGGCCGGGTCTATGGAGGCTTGTACCAAGAGAAGTGGGCTCGACACGGGTCTGAGAATTGATGGGGATGGCTGACAAATGAAGTGACCCTTTGCGGTGCGTGGATGTCGTGGGATTAGGTTCGCCATGTATGGTTAAGAAATTCGAATCAATTCGTCTGCCTCTCACAGTTTAGGATTGCTTGATCGCTATGCTACACTGATTAAGAATGAAAGATGATGATGATCAAATTTTGTTACCTGTTATTAATTGCTTGGAAACTATGCTTGATTAGTATAGTGGCCAACTTAGACTGGTAAATGAACGTAGAACTGGTGGCTAAAACATTGAAAGTAAGGACCTACACTAGTCGCTTTTGGCAAAAACCAACCCTAGAGCCAAAAAGCTTGCATGTCTAGGTGTTGGTGGAGTAGTACCACCGGTCGGTTAAGTCTTGTTGAGCGTAGTCGCTCAGCCTTGTTGTGGCACATCTTTTCAGGTGATGTTGATGCCTCTAAGCTCACTGCAAGTGGCACTTGGCCTCCCCAACTTCCTCCTAGTTGGACGGTCGAGTGGGATCCCTCCTCGGACGGCGAGGATCGGGATCATTGAGTCATGATTGGCTTCATCATGATATCTTGCAACGGCGTTTAGCTTCTGCTCAGTTATTTTGGTTATTTGAGAACCCTACAAACTTTGCTTGAATTTCGAACTTGAGGTTGTAATAATTCAATGCACTTGTTTTATTGAGATGGAGTATTGTAATCTCTGTAACCACTCATCTTCATGCGAGTCTTGCTTTCTCGATTCTGAGGTAAGTGGTTTATCGGATGAAATCCGACGGACGACCAAGTTGACTTGTTTAAAGTACATGATCGCCGGTTAAGTGACTTAAGTGTGCTTTAGCCAAGTTAATTTGGACGGTTCCACCACAATGGCGACGATAAGGATGGCGCGGTGACTCACCCCCGAGCGCAAGGATTGGAGGGGAGGGGAGGTCCCATGGGTGCCGGCCAAGTGGTGCCGGAGTTTTGAACGCCAACAATCGTGCCTGCTGGTGACGAGGAGGGAGAAGACGACCCTGACGAGTGGGCCCGGCCAAGACATAAAACATGCCAACTTTGCTCCCTTATTTGACATAGCTACATGTGTTCAAAAATTGCCTAAATATACTCATTGGAAAGATAACATCACCAAGAATCCAATGCAATAAGAATCAACTCAAAAGCTGTTATGGTTTTCACGCAATTGACAAAACAAAACAGCTAAAACTGAACATTAATTAAATTTTTAACCCAAGAAAACATTTCTAAAAATTTGGTAAAAATATTTTAAAAACACTAAATGGTATCTAATATTTGAACAAAATATTTGGGGGCACAGTTGTATGGAAAAAATTGGGGTTCCTTCACAAATTTGATTTTTCACCAATAAATAATAAAATTTTGGGCACTTAACAATGCATGATCGAAAGATTCATTTATGCTCAAATGATGCTCATGACAACCAACTATGCAAAAAAAGGATGTTCATGATGCTTAAATAGGCACGATGGTGCTTGTGATGCGTGTTGTGACGAAGGTGTCGGGTTTAACGCGTATTCTCACACCAAGTTTGAACTATGCAGTTTGGGAACAAGGTATGTGCTATGACTAGATCAACAAGGAGAAGCTCGACGAAGTTGGAGATAGGATGGTAGGATCTTTGGTGGAACGTCGGTCAAAAGCTATTTTTTAATCGAATTTGAAATTTGGCCGATTGTCCACTTGATTTGGAACACTCTCTGCTCAGTTTCAAGAAAAGTGCAATTAGAAAGGTTGCTCATCTTGGAAACTTCTACCAATTTTATATTAGCCAATGTTTAAGTCCTTATTTAAAATTTGTTTTTATTTGCTTCACAAGTTATTCTGAATAGGAGGGAGTTTTAACACTTGGTTCAAAATCTAAGGTAATTTTGGACCTTAACTCTCAGCAATTTGGAGTTAGCTTTGATTTGCTTCTTAATCACCCTGTTGAATATTTGATTTAGGTTTTTAATCACTTCGATGATTCTCTAATTTAGTTGCTTAATTACTAGGGCTTTCGCAGCCTACCCCCTTAAACAGAATCTCATCCCGAGATTCGGGTGATGAAATGGAAGGTGGAAATGGAGGAATAGCAAGGAATTTATCAAAAACTTCTGACATCCCAAAGGATTGGGGTTGGAATTATTGGAGGAGAACACATGCACCAAGTCTTGAGAGTGATAAATATGGCATAGTCAATTCTTGGACAGCAAGCAAATTACTTGAGCTTGGCTCAGAGTTGGACATCCAAATAGCAAGAAAACCAAGAGTTGGAATACCATTTTATCATGATTTTCTTTTAGGTACCTTAAGATGTATGCAATGCATGGATGCAATATAACGCTTCCTCACATCATTCTAAGCAATACATTGGGTTCACACAACAATTTCAGCAAACAACCAACTTAAAGAAACTGAACACTAACAGTCATATCATGTTCTTTTAATTACAATAACTCTTAAGTTACTTATCCACAAATCATGAAATTCTATCAGAAGGTTCCTTAGATATTTTTTCACAAGTTTTTTATTTAAAACTTTAGCTTAAACAACCTCTAGGAAGGCTATAGGATTAGATCTTTCCATTGTGGTGTAGTCTGAAACCGTTTGTAATCACACCTCACTGATTGCACCATTACTCTCAGACTTCTTGACAAGTTTGGTATTCAAAGGTGGAGCCAAAACAGCTTCTAACCTTGTGTTCTACTCAGACCTTTACCAGGTGCTACATCCTGGAATTTTCAGAAACAGAGCAGTGGAAAACCGACCATAAATCCCAAACCGTTTATCAAAAAACTTTGATATTTTATCAGAAGGTTATTTAGATGGTTCCCAAGAAGTCTGGTATTCAAAGTTTTACCTGAAACAAGGCCTAGGAAGGAGATAAACTATAATTCTCACATAGGGTTTTATTCTGGGATTTTCAGAGACAGTGCAGGAATAAGCAGATTATATCTCTTAACTATTGATCCAATTCTGCTGAAATTTCACCATAATGTTCTATGCTCAGTACTTAACAACTTTGGTTTAAGGGTGCTTATCAGAAAAAGGCCTTAAGGTGGTCGAAAAAAATAAAATCCCAGCAGGTGTGGAAACTGTTTTGTCAGCAAATAGGGGGTTACTAATCTGAACATATCTCAAAACCTACTTGGCCAATACTTACCAGATTTTACCAGAATTTTGTTTAAGAGTTTTTACACAACTTTCCTATAAAGGGTTTCTATAGTAAACAAAGATAGATACCCCAAAAGAACACAACAAAGTCGATGTTACTGGTCGAGATAGCTAGATAATTCCTTAGCACGTTCAAGAATTTAGATGAACACATCTGCAAGTTCGGTTTTCATCTTTTAAGTTGCCACCTCTTTGCATCTCCAGAAGGAAACTCTACTACCTTTGGTTTGACATAAGGATCTTCCAATTAGAGATGGAGAGATAACCAAGGAAGAGCTCACGTGAAGATAACACAACGGTGTAGTTCTGCAATGGATCATGACTAGAAACCTCGATACCAGCGCGCGCCGAGTAGCATAGCCTTATGTGTGCACCCACAGGAGGCTCTCGGTTTTGTCGCGGCACCATTAGTCATTAATCAAGATACCATTACCGTGCATACCACCAACAAGAAATCCCACATGTCACAAATAGATCTTGCATAGACAAGCAGAACATGCAGGGGGATAGCAAGCAAAGAGCTACAAGGTATGGAGTCAACAAGGAGATGGTCCAAGATAGAGATACCACACAAGAGTAGATATCGATAAGGGCGTGGTTCAACAAAAGAAGGATAGCATGAGAGAAAACATAGATTAACCGCTAAAGACAATTGAACATGAGATTCTTGCTTTAATTCAAGGCATATCTTTTGTCCACCAAAGAGATTAACAGGTCACGATCAATCTAAGATTTAGCTGGTAAAACAACGACAAGCTTTACAAGAAAAAGATTAGGAGGTCAAGATAGAAAGCGGAATTAACCTTACACCAGATCATATTTAGGATAGCAACACAGAGATTGAAATAAGGATTTTGGGCATGATTTTTGCAAACAAGCACAACAACAACTCATACGCTCACCGAGGACAAAGGTTGACAACCATGGTACCACCTAAAAACAACACATCCACACCTATATCACGGTATTAATCAAGCATTTGAGAAACTCAATCTAACTAGCTTAAGTAACTAATACTAAGCACCAAGCTCGCACAACCTAAGCATTTATCTACAGCAACACAACCACACATAAACATGTGAAACATGGTGGCAAGGTGTTGTTATCTTCTATTTCTTTTACTAAGTAGGTGTATATCTCTTCTTTAGTAAAGAAGGCAAGTTTTTAACTTACATTTAGCAAACTAGTTTCAGACATGTACAACATGAAAACACGGTATCATAGACACACCATCACATAAGCAGGCTATAGGAACAGATTTAAAACTAATCTAGTTATATTGGTAGCAAGCAAGAAAATTTGAATAACTGCATGCAAATAGAATTCTGCATACCTACAAAGCAGCTAAGATACATCCAATAGGCTACTGCAGAAGTTTCATATTTTTTTTGAGCAAGAAGAACAACCTACATAATCCTAGCAAGCATAACATGCTTAAAACAACTTAAATAGGTTCAGGCTACTTAATAGTGTCAAACAGCAGGTTTTATATTTTTCTTGCATTCAAGATGTCATCAACAAGATCACACAACTAGAGAGCACAATCATGCAGAACATACAGAGAGGAGACATACTGTACAGGTTGCAACAAGTTAATTATTATTAGAACAAGGGTGAAAGGAGCATGTTTATGCACAAACACAATCATGATGGATGATTAGCCTATTCGTCCTTAAGACAAAAATAATTGCCAAAAAGTTTTAGACTTACGTGGTTAGTGCCGGTGGCAAGGCAACAATTACATCTCTCCCTATAATAACTAGTTGAATCGCTAATCATCGTTTCTTACGTAAACACAGTTAGTGTACCTGCAGAAGAGTTCAACCTGAACCTTTCTTGCCAACACGTCACGAAAACGTCCACAAACCTTACCGTTCACTATAGAAATGACACCCATGCGTTTAACGTTGTATGGACTGCGCAACAACCGTGGAAATAGGCCATTTTGAATAGAACCATATAACCCTTCGCATACTCGTGATGTGGAATCTTGCGCATGTATAATAGACGTGGGCGAACAACCGTGATGATAGGCTCGTTGGAATCGAACCATACCACCCTTCACATGATTTAACATACGTAACCTTGCGCACTTGTAATAAACGTAGGCGAAAACAACCATGATGATAGGCTCGTTGGAATCAAACCATACCACCCTTCGCATACTCGCGATGCGGAACTCTGCACATGTATGATAAACGTGGGTGAAAACTGCTGGAAGTCAGTATAAATAACCAATAGTTACAAGCCACCTTAGATAACCCAAAAATTCCTCTAGGCCTTCTCGTACTAAGTTCATCCTTAACGAACTTACGAATTTTTCAAACTAGTTTCTTGCAGGTTTTATTCGAAAAAAGGTGTTCAAGGTCTGTTGTTCTCCATACCATGCTTCGAGCTCTGATGCCAGCTGTGGCGGAACCGCCCAAATTAACCTGACTAAAATGCACTTAAGTCGCCTGACATGCGATCATGCACTTTAAGCAAGCCAACTTGGTCGTCCATCGGATTTCATCCGATAAACCACTTACTCAGGATCGAGAAATATTGCTCACACAAAGGTGAGTGGGCACAGAGATTACAACATTCCCATCACATTTACATAGTTCAACAATTTATTAGATTAGAGTTTTCAAAATTCAGATAGAGTTTTGCAAGGTTGTAAACAATGAAGAAGTAAAACATGCGGAAGCTAATGTCGATCCACAATATCATGGTGAAGCCGACCATGATATCAATGATCCCTGTCCCCGCCATCTGAGGAGGGATCCCACTCGACTGTCCAACCTGGAAGGAGCTGTGTAGGACAAGTAAGACTAGCACCCAAAACAACAGCAAACTTAAAAAGGATAACCACAAGCAAGGCTGAGTATACTAATACTCAACAAGGCTTACCCGTCAGGTGGTAACTACTCCACCGACTCCTAAACATGCAAGGCTTTTTGGCTGTGGGTTTGTTTTTGCCAAAACCGACTAAAGTTGGTCCTTACTTTCAATATTTTAGCCCAGATTCTAAGTTCATTAACCAAACTAAATTAGCAACTTATACTAAGCAAATATAGTTTCCAACAATTAAAGGACAAGCATCAAGATTAACATCATCATCATGTTCCATCTTTACTCAGTGCAGAATAGCGATCAAGCAGTCCCAAACCGTGAGAGGCAGACGAATCAATTCAAATTTATTAACCATGCATGGTGAACCTAATCCCATGACATCCGCGCACCACGAAGGGTCGCTTCACTTGTCAGCCGTCCCCATCGATCCCCAAGCACATGTTAGGTCCAAACTTCCTTTGGCATGCAATGCTCCACAGTCCCGGTCTCTGCCGTACTGTGACCGCACTTGCACCCACATGATGCACCATGGGAACGACATTCCAAGGACAGCAGGAATATAAGCCACGCTCCAGTTCAATCAGGTTACTAGGCTTCCCCATCCCATACTAGGTATGAGATTAGTACTTTCAAACACTTGGTCACGAACGCCGTTATGTTTCGACCTTAGTCCATTTTCATTTAGATAGATGGGAAAATCCACCGACCACCAAAACAGTTTACAAGGCCCTACCCCGCCCGCTGTCCTTATGGTTGTAACATAAGTAAACAAACAACTCCTATAACTCACGACTGATAGGAAATCACTCGACTTTTACCGTGTCCTATTAAGCATTGCATCTACACAACTTATCATGCTAGTGTTCAGGTCAGAAGGGTACTAAGTTCATGCATCTAAGGTTTCACACAACGCCTAGTAACTTAAATGCACAATCATAATCAACATAATTCATTGCAGAAGTTTAGAAAACCAGGATATGCTCCGGGGCTTGCCTGGAATCCACACTAGGTTAGTGTTTGTCAGAAGATACTCGCTTGGCGAGCATCTCCTATCTCGGCACTTGCTTAGTCCTTCCATCTTCGAGATAGCTCCACCATACACCTTCTTCGGGTTCGATTCCATCATCACGTCCTTCACGTGGTTTATCTAGCGTATCTAGATGAGATGCAAGATGCAAGAGCATGAACACGAAGAACGGTAAAATGAGATGCATCACATAAAAGCATTCAAGACAAGCACAAGGTTACACCACAAGACATAAGCACTTAGAGAGCAAATTATTTAACTAACTATCACTCAAGTCTACCATAGAGATAGCAAGCCTAACAAGCATGGCACACTAGTTAACTCAAGTCATGCTATTGCAAGCATTTAACAGTCAAGAGCTAATTAAGCCTAGCATAATACAAGAACTAGGGTGATGGTGCTTATCAACATGGCATACATAAGAGCATCACACAACTAGCAAGTTGAAGGTGATCAAAATGTATTACATTTGTTTTTAAACCACCCATACACAAGCAAGTCACACACCAACATCACTAAGGTTCTCGCAAGCTATGCACCAAGGTTATTTTGTAGCAACATGCATACATGACCATTAATTAGTTAAGTGCTTGACAAACATTATATAACACATTTATAAGATTCTCAGGTAGATCAATTTGACTCTAATAGTGTTCTGAGCTAACTAACAAACACACAAGGCAACATCAAGTTAAAGCTAATAACTTAAGCACATACACAAAATCTGGATAGCAGCACAACAGTCATTTATTTTAACCATAATGAGAGATATAAGCATCTAAAAAGGGTGACCCTAGACTTTCTGTAAAGTTAAAGAAATTACCTAAAACTTTATTATTAACACCAAAAGCTTATCCAACAAATAATAAGGTGAAAACACACCAATAAGCAGATCTGTACAAACAAGGATAGAAAACTGACATGCAACTTCAGACAGCAATAATTTGAGTTCTAGTTTTCACAACAAGGTGGTTCTAGACTTTTTAGAAATTTTAACAAACCATTCACAACTTTGTTGTAAACACCACAAGCTAAAACTAAATTTAACTAGGTCAAACATCACAAAGAAGACATCTCTGTCCTGATTAGGACATATTCTGTCATTCCACTTCACAAGCTCATAACTGGAGATTTAGACCACCAAAAGGGGTAATGTTTAACAATTTGGAAATATCATGAAAAACCATACACTTATTCTATTATATGCAAGATATGATTCAAATCTTAGCTAAGTCAAATAACGTAATCATTCAGACCTGTACATAGAGCACGCAAAACCTAAAAATGAACTTGTAAAATCTATATCTCCTAAACCATCAGGCTTATGGTCATGAAAATTTAGCACAATCTATACTATAAAGTTACCTACAACTTTTGTATTCACCACATTTACAGAAAACATCATTTTGCATCACGAAAATATAGCACCACAAAAGTACAAATAGAGCCAAAATTTCAGTAGGTAGCATATTGTTGGTTTTCACGTGTTTCTCTCAACAGAGATTTCATACATATCATTCAAGGGATCAAACAAACATCCATATAGATCAACTATATTTCATAAAGTTGGTGTAATTAAAGTAGCATCTCATGGCTTAGGAATACGCCTATTTGTTATTAACTTCCACTGAATGATATGTATATATATTATTTTTAGTGTCATATGAGAACAACTAGTTTGGGGCTGAGATTTTTATGAGTGGTATATGCTATCAAAACATGGCTACTGCACAAATTTCACATGCTCAGGTTGTATAATTTAATTACTACGAAAAAGGCAAATTACTAATGCAAGAAAACATGTAAAAGCAAGATAATTCTAAAGATCCTTATTTTCTATAAACACATAACCATATTATATGTTTTTTTTGGTAAAACAACATCATACAAAGGTAGTGGAACCACATTTCCCTTTTTTACACCTACATAAAAGTTATAACTTATTTAAAACCATTTATGAAGCAATAAAAAAGTTAAATCAATAACTCAGTCATACATGCACCAATAAATATGCAATTTTTACCACAACACAAGAGCCTCATTTGGAGCCTATCATAAAAATTTCACAGAAATTGGAGCACCACAACTTTAGATATGAAAATGACAAGCATAACAAGCTAAAATTGCCTATTAAAAAATATGATAAAAACAGTACACAAGTAGCATGTTCAATATTTTTCTTAGCTAGAGAGTGTCATCATAAGACTAACACAACTGGAATCACAATTTTTGGACTTCTGTAACTCAAGATATGCATCCAACCAACTTAAAAGGATTTCTAAAAGCACTTTACAAGGATAAATAAACATATCAGAAACTTTCTACTAACATATATCATATTATGACTCTACTACATAGTTCTTCTCACAAGTATTCCAAAACATCTTCATTTGCTATTTTAATATTTTTCTACAATTTACTATGAATTTCCAAAGTTGTAGCCTTTCTGATCTAGGAAATAAAGAAAAACCGAGGCAAACTTCTGATCTAACCCCTGTGTCTATGGTTTAATTGCGCATAGGTCCTTGAAACTTCCCCATAACCCCCTATATTTTCTCTTGATTCTCCACCCATGTCCCTCACGACACCAACAAAAACAGCACGTACGCACCAAGCACTTGGGCGGCCAGGAACTTGCCGCCGGCGAGCGGAAAAGCTCAGCGCAGGAGGGGGCAAGCGGCAGGGCGGTGCCCTAAGGCGGTGGAGCTCACCAGCAGGTCCAGCGTTGGGGAGGGGGGGCGCCACATAGAGTTTCCTAGAGCTTCCAGACCGGCGGAGGAGCTCCTGTGGACGGGGTCGCCCAGCGAGGGAGGTAGCCCGGGAAGGGGAAAAATGGATGCGGGACGATGTGGGGAGGCTCTAGCTGCAAGGAATTGGCTGGAGGTTCACCAACTGCGGTGGATTTCGCTGGTGAACTTGGGAAAAATTTGGAGCTCGGGGTCTTGTTAATCGTGGAGGAGGAAGGGAAGGGTTGGGGGCTTTATATAGGAGGGGGAGGGCAAGGATAAGGATGGCACAGTGACTCAGCCCCGAGTGCAAGGATTAGAGGGGAGGAGAGTGTCGGTGTTTTAGATCGGCAACCCGCCTAGGGGTACACTAGGTGGTCTTTTATGCGGTAAGGGTCGTCGAGAATCAAGGAATCAATGGTGACGCAAGGAACACGATTTAGACAGGTTCGGGCCGCTAGATCGCGTAATACCCTACGTCCTGTGTGTTGGTTTGTATTGATGTATGTTCTGATCCTGAGGATTGTGTTTGAGGGGGGTCCCTGCCCGACCTTATATACCCGGGAGGGCAGGGTTACAAGTCTGAGTCCTAGTCGGGTACTATTACAGAGTTCTACTCGGTATTGGCCCGAGTAGTTTTTCCATAAACATACAAGATTAGTCTGAGAAGGATACACCTATCCTTATTCTGATCATGTCCGAGTACGTCCCTTAGTGGGCCGTCCAAGGCCTACTCGTGGGTCTGGGGAGTATGCCCGACAAGCCCTCGAGTGTTGGAGGTATGCCCTAGAGGCAATCATAGAGATGATGATATTCCATTTGTATCCATGATTTGTATATTGTGTTTATTGAATATCCATTAAAGGCTACTTGAATTGATTTGCAATTATGTGAATTGTATGTGAAACTCTTTACTTGTATGGTTATTCTAAAGTTGTCCCTAGTCGGAGTTCATGTGAGGACACACATGAATATTAGACTAGCACATGTATTAGTTGATGACTATGTTTCACAAGTCATGGACATGGAGATGTTGAACTAATAATGTGGACACATGTGGAGACATGTGCTAGGACTGACCCAACACGAGAAGTAGTTCTCTCTTTAAACAACATATACGCTTTGTCCTTTGACCTGAGATTGTCGCATGTATTCTAGATGTGGATCGACCTACTTAGGGGCTATCAAACGCTACGCCGTAACAGGGTAGTTATAAAGGTAGCTTTCGGGTTTGTCAAGAAGCATGCTATGAGACATGGTCAATCAAGATGGGATTTGCCCCTCTCTGATTGAGAGTGATATCTCTGGGCCCCTCGAGTGATCGGATCCGAAAATGCATGGCCATGCTACGTACGGTTAAGAGTTAACCTACAAAGGGATTCTGAATCACAGGATCGAGAAAGAGCGGTCGGCTTGAAGCTAGACCAAATATCATGAGGCAAAGGGAATAGCATGTATATTATGTTGTTTTGTTTCGTCTGATATGATCTTCGTGTGCGTATAGGAGTTGGCACGTCTTGCTAGAGGCCGCTACTGACTATTGGGCCGAGTAGGAGTACTCGGGCCATGTCTATACGTATCCGAACCCATAGGGTCACACACTTAAGGGGCTGGAAGCCCAATTCGGATCTGATCCGAGTTGGATTAGGTTTAGAAGTACTAATGGGCCTCGGACCCAGAGGCCCGTTAGGAACCTCTATAAATAGAGGGGTGGGGGCGCCCTAGGGTTTACACCTTTTTGGCGAAACACACCTGTCGCGCCTCCCACGCCCTCGCCTGTTGCAACTCGCGGATCTAGCAGTCCGGCTTGCGACGCTTCCTCCCTGCACGTGTGGATACCTTGGAGGTGTTGTGCTTGCAGCACTTGGACGAGCCGCCGACGAGCCACGACGAGCCGACGACGAGCCGCGGCACCGGGGCGATCTTGCTGCACGTGGATGAGCTGCTGGACGTTGACATGATCGACTACGTACGACTACGTTGATCGACTACGTACGACTACGTGATCGTGATCGTCTTCACTGCATCGACGCATATCTACATCTTCCGCACCAGTAGTGCGTCGAGTGGTAATCCCGTGATCCTTATACGGCAGTTCTTCCTGGTTTTACGCGGTAGAAATTTTGATTTGCGCTAGTGTAGCCTACCTCGTATCCCAACAGTGGTATCAAGAGCCGTAGCTGCTTAGTTTTGGATTTGGGATGTGTGCATATGGAGATATGCGAGTTTTCCGTTTGATCTATGTCCTGTTTTCGTGCCCTTGCTGCAATGGTAGTGTAACGACATACTCCTACCGGTCGGTTTCCGCCATCGGAGTTAAGTGATACACGTAAATCTAGTTGCAGTGTGCGAAGATCAATATGATTGGTCAAATCGAAATCCAGGGTCATACGCCAGGCGCATTAGATGTGCAATAGTAGATGAGATCTACTGCCGGGGTCGGGATTTTTGCCGTATGCGTATGCTTCGGTAAATCAGCCGTAACTTTTCAGTACGATCTCGGATTGGGGCGAATTTTATATGAAAATTGATCTACAGAAAAAGTTACACATGAAATTCAACGGCTTTGCCGTTTTCGGTGAAATTAGATTTCCCAAATTCGGCTTGGAAGATGGAGTTTCGGGCATCCGAAGTTTGGAACGTTAGGGCGCCTAACTCTGTTTTGCAGGATGTATGTATGTATGTATCTTGTGATCAGTATGGCCCCCTTATGTATGTGATGCATGTGTGTAACTCATTCATGACCTGCGTGTCACGCGTACGGCAACACGGCAGGAGCCATATGTGTTGTCACTTTATTGTATTTAATGGTCTGCGTACCAATCTGTGATGATCCAAGCAACTATGTAATCTTCATTACTAGCTTCTTTACTAGCTATTAGGCGTAATAGCATATTCTAGTTCTTGGAGGACTCATTACCAGAAGGATGGCGCACATGGAACATGGAGATGGAGATCACCATGGTGAACAGATCTATGGAGATGGAGATCACCATAAGAAAAACGGGCCATACTGTGTCACAACTGTGTGAATGCTATTCTGTTTATGTTTTACTTTCTGCATGCTGTGATGTTAGAAGTAGAATGATCCCTCACAAAGTTTAAGTTAGTATGCCCTCCCAACTAAAACTTGCACCGTCCCATGTCTTGTACAATTAGTGGTGGGTCTATGAAATTAGGGTACCACTAGTTTTCCTTGACTAGACGGGTTTGTGTCGGACACTTACACGCATAAGGGTTGGTTTGCTTGACGAGGTCATCTTAACGGTTAAGGACCTTGGGGCATAAAGGATGGGCGCCGAGACATAGAGATGTCACCCAACAACAGGAGTCATATGTGATATGATTAGCAAAAGTTGCTTACCGATCTACCTTGTTTGCTAGCGGTGATGCTAAAGCTCACTAGTAGACTTGTTAGTTGTGGATCCTGAATCACTAAGTTTCAATAGAGGGATATTGATTTTAGTGGGAGTAGATTCTGTTAAAATAGTTTAATGTGATTTGCTCTATCATGGATACATTTATCTTAGTGTATTTTGCATTACTTTGTTGTAGATTAAATGGCACCTAGCAGCACTACACCGTTTGCTTTGCGTTCGGTCCTTGAGAAGGACAAGTTGAATGGAACAAATTACTCGGATTGGATCCGTAACCTGAGAATTGTTCTCAGGGCTGAGTAAAAGGAAGATGTTCTAGACAACCCACTACCAGAAGAACCTGCTGATGATGCACCCGCTGCTGCTAAGAATGCTTACAAGAAAGCATGTGATGCTAACCTCGAAGTAAGCTGCCTTATGCTTGCTTGCATGGAACCCGAGCTGCAGATGTAGTTCGAAACAAACCATGAGGCGCACGATATGATCGTGGCGCTTAGAGACATGTTCCAAACATAGGCCAGGACTGAAAGGTTCAATGTGTCTAAGGCCTTTGTTGAGAGCAAGCTAGCAGAAGGCGCAGCAGTAGGACCACACGTAATCAAGATGGTTGGTTACACTCAACGGTTGGAGAAGCTAGGCTTCCCATTGGGCCAAGAGTTGGCCACTGATTTCATTCTTTCATCTCTTCCGCCTAGCTATGGGAACTTCATCTCGAACTACCATATGCATGGGACGGAGAAGGGTCTGAATGAGCTGTGTGGCATGCTTAAAACAGCAGAGGCTGACATCAAGAAAAGCGCTAGTACCAGCCATGTGATGGCTATACAGAACAAGCCTAGCTTTAAGAAGAAGGGCAATTCTTGGAAGAAGAAGGGCAAGGCTGGAACGTCCAAGCCAAACCCAGCGCCCAAGGTTAAAGCTGGACCTGGACCTGCTCCAGACAAAGAGTGCTTTTACTGTCATGAACTTGGTCACTGGAAGAGAAACTGCAAGCAGTACCTAGCTTCCTTGAAGAATGGCGGAAGTAAGAGTACTTCTACCTCAGGTACGCTTGTTGTTAATGTTATAGACAACATATTTCTCGATGATATAATTATTAATTCTTGGGTATTTGATACATGATCGGTTGCTCATATTTGCAATTCGATGCAGGGAATGATAAGAAGTAGAAGCGTGGAAAGAGGAGAAGTTGATTTCCGCGTGGGCAATAATGCAAGAGTTGCTGCGTTGACCGTCGGGACGATGCAACTCCACCTCCCATCAGGATTTATTATGGAGTTGAATAATTGTTATTTCGTTCCCAGTTTAAGTCGAAACATTTTGTCTCCTTCATGCTTGATGAAGGATGGTTATTCATTTGCGAGTGAAAACAATGGTTGTGTGATCTCTAAGAATAATATGTTTATGGCTTTTGCACCCATTGTGAATGGATTATTTGTTTTAAATCTTGATGGTTCGCCTGTCTGTAATGTAAGTGCTAAAAGGCCTCGGCCTAATAATTTGAGTCCTACCTACTTGTGGCATTGTCGTTTGGGTCATATAAGTGAAAAGCGCATGAAGAAGCTCCATTCTGATGGACTTCTAACTTCGTTTGATTTTGAATCATACGAGACATGTGAGGCCTGCTTGCTAGGCAAGATGACCAAGACGCCTTTCACAGGATTTCCTGAGAGAGCAGTAGACTTGTTGGAACTCGTACATAGTGATATATGCGGACCAATGAGCACGACGGCTAGAGGAGGATTCCAATACTTCATAACTTTCACTGATGATTTTAGTAGATATGGCTATGTCTACTTGATGAGGCACAAGTCTGAAACCTTTGAAAAGTTCAAGGAATTTTAGAATGAAGTTGAAAATCAGCGTGGCAAGAAAATCAAGGCCTTACGATCTGATCGTGGAGGCGAGTATTTGAGCCACGAGTTTAGCAATCATCTAAAGAGTTGTGGAATTGTTCCACAACTTACGCCGCCTGGAACACCTCAGAGAAATGGTGTGTCCGAGCGACGTAATCGAACTTTGTTAGACATGGTTCGATCAATGATGAGCCAGTCGGACCTACCGTTGTCATTTTGGGGATACGCTCTAGAAACAGCAGCTTTCACACTTAATAGGGTACCATCTAAATCCGTAGTTAAGACACCATATGAGATATGGACTGGAAAGGTTCCTAGTTTGTCTTTTCTAAAGATTTGGGGATGTGAAGTGTTTGTCAAGCGACTTCAGTCGGACAAGATCACACCCAAGTCGGATAAGTGCATTTTCGTGGGATATCCAAAGGAAACTTTGGGATATTATTTCTACAAGCGATCAGAAGGCAAAGTGTTTGTCGCTCGAAACGGGGTTTTCCTAGAGAAAGAGTTTCTCAAAGGAGAAAAGAGTGGAAAGACAGTGCATCTTGAAGAAGTTCAAGACGAGCCGATCGGGCAAGAATCAATGAGTGATGCTAACATAGCAGAACAAGTTGAGATACCCATGGCAAGAGAAGCACCGCCACAACCACGAAGGTCAGCAAGGCTCCGCGAAATGCAGGAAATATTATTGTTGGACAATGATGAGCCTGCGACCTATGCAGAAGCAATGATGGACCCAGACTCCAAAAAATGGCAGAGTGCCATGCAATCCGAAATAGAGTCCATGGGAGACAATCAAGTTTGGAACTTGGTTGACCCGCCTGATGGTGTTAAAGCCATAGAGTGCAAGTGGATCTATAAGAAGAAAAAGGACATAGATGGAAATGTTCACATCTATAAAGCACGACTTGTCGCAAAAGGTTTTTGACAAATTCAAGGAGTTGACTACGACGAGACCTTCTCGCCTGTAGTGATGCTTAAGTCCATTCGGATTATTCTAGCTATAGCTGCATATTTCGATTATGAGATATGGCAGATGGATGTCAAGACAGCTTTCCTGAATGGAAACCTAGCTGAGGACGTGTATATGATACAGCCCGAGGGTTTTGTCGATCCGAAAATGCTGGAAAGGTATGCAAGCTTCAGAGATCCATTTATGGATTGAAGCAAGCATCTAGGAGTTGGAACATTCATTTTGATGAAGTGGTCAAAGGGTTTGACTTCACCAAGAACGAAGAAGAGTCTTGTGTTTACAAGAAGGTTAGTGGGAGCTTTGTAGTATTTCTAATCTTATATGTGGATGACATATTACTGATTGGAAATAACATTCCTATGCTTGAGTCCGTAAAGACTTCACTGAAAAATAGTTTTTCGATGAAGGACTTAGGGGAAGCGGCATATATTCTGGGCATTAAGATCTATAGAGATAGATCGAGAAGGCTTATAGGCTTAAGCCAAGATACTTACATTGACAAAGTGTTGAAGCGGTTCAGCATGGAAGAGGCAAAGAAAGGGTTCTTGCTTATGTCACATGGCATACATCTCAGCAAGACTCAGTGTCCTTCGACTGCTGATGAGCGGGATCGCATGAGTAGAGTGCCATATGCCTCGGCTATTGGATCTATCATTTATGCAATGATAAGTACTCGCCCAGATGTTTCATATGCGCTAAGTATGACAAGCAGACACCAATCTGATCCAGGTGAGAGTCACTGGACAACGGTGAAAAACATTCTTAAGTACTTGAGAAGGACTAAAGATATGTTCCTCGTCTATGGAGGTGAGGAGGAGCTCGTTGTAACAGGTTACACCGATGCTAGTTTCCAAACCGACAGAGATGATTCAAAGTCACAATCAGGATTTGTGTTCACGCTAAATGGTGGTGCTGTTAGTTGGAAGAGTTCCAAGCAGGAGACGGTGGCCGATTCTACGACAGAAGCCGAGTACATCGCGGCTTCGGAAGCCGCGAAGGAAGGTGTTTGGATAAGGAATTTCCTCATTGAGCTTGGTGTGTTCCCGGATGCGTCCAGCCCATTGAATCTCTACTGTGATAATAATGGGGCAATTGCGCAAGCAAAGGAGCCAAGGAACCACCAGAAGAACAAACACGTAATGCGGCGATTTCATCTCATTCGAGACTTCGTTAACCGGGGTGAGATCAAGATATGCAAAATACACACGGATCTGAACATTTTTGATCCGTTGACAAAACCACTCCCGCAGGCTAAGCATGATGCGCATGTAAGAGCTATGGGTATTAGGTACCTCCTAGATTGACTCTAGTGCAAGTGGGAGACTGTTGGAGGTATGCCCTAGAGGCAATCATAGAGATGATGATATTCCATTTGTATCCATGATTTGTATATTGTGTTTATTGAATATCCATTAAAGGCTACTTGAATTGATTTGCAATTATGTGAATTGTATGTGAAACTCTTTACTTGTATGGTTATTCTAAAGTTGTCCCTACTCGGAGTTCATGTGAGGACACACATGAATATTAGACTAGCACATGTATTAGTTGATGACTATGTTTCACAAGTCATGGACATGGAGATGTTGAACTAATAATGTGGACACATGTGGAGACATGTGCTAGGACTGACCCAACACGAGAAGCCCCTGAGCCTTAGGTTGAGTCGAAGAATCAGGCTTAGGGTCAAACCAGCTTTTGCCCATTTTACCCTTGGAGATCTTGAAAAAGAAAAAACTGACCAATGGGTACGGTACCCGTAGCCCCCGAGCACTTAGGCGATTCCTGTCGTTGAAGTGGTCAGCAATCCGTTGAATGCAGTAGCCGTTGGGTGTTTATTGCGATTAATACGCGATTAATCTGTCCGTTGCGCAACTGACGCGTCGAAACCGGAGCTAGCGGAGATAAATCTGGAAAGACCCTTTTCGATTGCTGTGACGTCGCAGGGGCATTAGATCTGTTCTTCCTCCTCCTCTGCGCCTTCGCTCGCTGTTTCGCCGCCGCCAGTGCCGGTGCCTCCGGCATTGCCGCTTTTTGAGATAGATCCGAGTAGAAGCCTCTTCCTTAACTTGAGGTTGAGTCCATCGAATGCGCTCCAAGAAGATGGGCAAGAAACCCGAGAAGATCCAAGGCAAGGCTCCGACGATGGGCAAGGTCAAATCCAAGAAGGGGAAGGAGTTGGTGCTGCCGGTGCCGAAGGTTGGGCCGACGAACCAGACTGCTCCGCCGCCACCTGGGGTAACTTGGAAACACTCGGTGATGAAGGAGGAAGCAGTCCAAGTGCTAGTTGATGCCAAGCTCCTTCAGCCGAAGGAAATCCTTGAGTGGCGCCCCGCATTTCCCAATGCGTGGCAATTTGAGGAACATCCTGCCGAGACGGTGATGCTTGCTCATTTTGTGGAAAGGGGACTGGCCGTGCCCACCTCCGACTTCTTCAGAGGTATTCTCGAGTACTACAATCTTCAGCTCGTCCACTTGAATCCTAATGGAGTACTGCACATGTCCATATTTGTACATCTGTGCGAAGTTTTTCTGGGAGTACCTCCAAGTCTCGAGTTATTTAGGAAACTGTTCCGTCGCAAGCCTCAGCCGAGTGCCCAGCGGACGGAAGTCTTTGGAGGTGTCGGGTTCCAACTCGGGAACTCGAATGCGTATATTGAGTATAATCTGACCGACTCCCATGGGGATTGGAAGAAAAGGTGGTTCTACATCGGGAACCATGATCCTCGCTTGCCTGTGGTGACTGGTCATGCGCCCAAGCATGCGCAAAACTGGGTAAGCGAGCTCGAGGACACCCCTGAGCTTGATCTCCTGATGCAGCAGATCACCGAGTTGAAGGTACTCAGTTTGACTGGGATCAACGTGGCAGCCAGCTTCCTGAAGAGAAGGGTCCAGCCACTTCAAAAACGTGCTCACTCGGGAAGTGAGTACGGAGGTCTGAAGGATCCATCGTGTATGTCTGATGAGGACATATCTGATGATGATGTAGAGGCGCTGCTGGCTAAGTTTGTTAGGAATTATCAGGGAGTACCAATAATCCCTGCAGCCCTTCGCCAGTATGAGTCCTGGTACAAGCCAGAAGTGGTAAGTATTTTCCTCCTGACTTGTTCTTCTTTGACTTGTGATTCTTGTTGCTGATACCGATTTGTTGTTTGAAGTCCCGAGTTCTTGCCGGCTACTTGGCGTAGTCGGAAGAAGAGTCGGAAGCCGTCGTTGAGGAGTCGGAGGACGAGCCTTCTCCTCCTGTCAAGAGACGTAGAGTAGTCCACAAGATGTCTGCGGCTAAGTCTGCTTCAACCCCTGAGAAGTCTCGGGGTACCAAGGTATGTAGTCGGTAACTGTGTATCAATTACGAACTTGCAATTCGTTATTGATGTGGTGAATCTTGTTTGTGGTTCGTAAAGGCTGTAGATGAGGCTGTTTCTGAAGAAATGGTCGTGTCCGACCCTGAAGTCGGTGGTGCGGCCGTTGACACGGTGCCGGAGCAGGTGCCATCAACAGAAACTATGGTAGCCCCCGAGTTAACCGCGCCAACTCCATCGGCTGCCATGCCGCCCATTGCTGACCAGGTGGTTCTGGGGCTGCCTGCTGGAGTAGCGAAGGAAATGTCACCAGTACTTGCTACTGGCACCTTGCTGTCCAATGTGATCGCCAGTGGTAAGCGTTGCCCCTTCCGATTGTTTTCATTTGAGTAGTACTGTTGGTCTTGACTTCGATTTTGTAGGTCTTGGTGAGAAGACGGTGCCGGCGGCTGTTCCCGCGGCTCCTAGTACTCGGCCGCCTGTTGCCAAGAAGAAGTGTGTGCGACTGCCGCCACGTTCAACCCGGTGAGCTTTCATTTCTTTTTGAATGACGTAGGATTTGTCTTGGAATCATGCAGTGACACTTTGTTGGTGCAGGGATGCAGAGGAGACTATCCCTGTAGAAACAGGGATAGTGCCAGACCCTTTGACTACAACATCTGTTCCTTTTGAAGACTTGATTGTTGAAGAGGTACCCGAGGTGGACACCGGCCATCTTGGAGCTACTATGTCGATGCTTCAAGACGTGATTCGCTCAGTGGAGGTTCCTGCTACAGCATCAGGTTTAGGAGGTGCTGCTTTTTCATCATCTACTGGCGGATCGCTAGCCGTAGTAGATGTTGGAAAAGCGAAACAGGCAACTGCTCCTGGTAAGTGCCTGTAGTCTGTTTATTGTAGTCATAGTCGATAGCTGACATGGTGAATGTTGTAGGTGCTGCTCTGGGTACGATTCCTCATCTTGTGGAGAGTACCCAAAGGCCAGTACTCAGTCTACCTTCTGACTTGGAGTTCCAGAGGGCCATTGATGTTTTCCGGGGCTTCTAGGTAGATATTGATGATGTTATAGCATGACCCGAGTAGTCGTGGGGCTTCTAAACTGATTACACCATACTTGGATTTTTTCAGGAAAGAAGCCATCAGCTGGAGCAGGAATGCGCCTGACTAACAGAAGCTCTTCGGGTTCATGAAGTCGGGGCGAAGTCCTTTGCCGTGGAACGCGCGGATCACGCCGTTCTGCAGGAAAAATTGGAGAGCCGCTACAAGTCCTTGAACAAGAAGTATCAAGGTAAGCATTGCGACTACTTTGGGTGTGTCCAACTGTAGTTGGTTGTGGCCTGAGCTCTTTGCTTTGTAGAGCTCAAGAAGCAGGAAGCGGCTGCAAGGAGCCAAGTTATCGATTGGAGGAACGCTCATGACCGAGTGGCAGATGAAGCCGAACATCTTTGGGCCGTGCTCACTGAAGCACAAGCTGCATGCGAGGACCAGCGGGACCGAAAGATGCAGAATGGTGTGATGCTCGCCATGGCCATGGTGGCATGTAGAGATCATGCCCAGACCTTGGGAAGATTTCGGGGTGAACTCCAAGAGTTGTCTGGAGCAGCCGAAGACTTGGTGAATGCCATAGTCGCCGTGGAGGAAGGCGCAGGACCTCAATCGCTAGTAGAGCGACTAAGAGCTGCCCCGAGTAAAGTGGCGGGACTTTGCAATACTATTTGCAAACAGGTGCTTGCGGTTGTGAAGTCCTACTACCTAAGGGCAGACTTGGTGGCAGCTGGTGATGGCGTGGCTCGCAACTGCACAGAGGAAGCTTATGCGCAGTACCTTGAGGAGGCGGAGCCTATTGCATCCAAGATGTCGGAGTTTGTCTCCTTAGAAGAGCTTTGAGCTTTTTGTGTACTCTTGTATTTGAATACAATGATATTGTGAAATGTCGAGCCTTTTGGATTTGTTGTCGTCGTCTTGCGAAAAGTAGTTTTTACTCCATTTCGTCGAAACCTGAAGTATTGCAACTCTGCTGTGCCCGACCCTCTGGGGAGGGGATTCGTCTCGCTCGACCTTGAGGTTTGGGGTCGGCTTCGCCCGGCCCTGAGTCCTGGGATCGGCTGAGCCCAACCCTTTGGAAGGGCAGCTCCGCCTCGCCCGACCCCGAGTGAGACTCGGCGTCGCCCGACCCTGAGTCCTGGGGTCGGCTGAGCCCGACCCTTTGGAAGGGCAGCTCCGCCTCGCCCGACCCCGAGTGAGACTCCGCTTCACCCGACCCTGAGTCCTAGGGTCGGCTGAGCCCGACCCTCTGGAAGGGTAGCTCCGCCTCGCCCGACCCTGAGGTCGGAGTAGTCGAAGCCCCTGACGTGGGCTATGCTTGGCTTGTAGTAGTCCCGAGTGTCGAGTAGTCGTAATGCTGTTTGAGTACTCGTCTTTTTGGGGGACACGGGTGTACTGTACTCGTCTGTCCTTTGCGAATGTATGGGTGTACTGTGCTCCTTTGTCCTTTGCGGATGCACGGGTGTACTATGCTCCTTTGTCCGTTGCGGCATGAGTGCAGTCACATGGGCAGAGTCAGGGGTCGTCAGACTCATTGATCACGGGTGCATAGTAACTCTTGAGCAGGTGGTAGTTGGAGCTTTCGGCTATAAATAGGGCCATCTGGTGGGCGAACCAACTCAAGCTCCTGAGAGTAGCGATGGATTGCCTGCAGTTGCTTCTGTTTGAGTGTAGAGAGCCATCAAAGAGTGCACTGGTGCTAGAAGATTCCTCGTAGATTGAGGCCACCTTCCCTCCACAGATTCCTGCGCTCGTAGGGATAGCCGCGATGCTAGAAGAATCCTCGTAGGAGGTTTCATCGCATGCCTCATCTTGCAGCTCCTGATCCAGTGGAGTACACGCTGGAACTCGCAAGTGATGGGTGACGAGTGCCGCGGTCTTCATCCCGCTCTGAAAGAGGTGGAGGTGCGGCCGTAGAGTAGATGGGCTTCGCAAGGCTAGCAAAAGAGCAGCCTTGGTTCCCTCTAGGCGTGTCTTGCCGGATTTGGCGTTGCTGCTGTCTAGGCGATGGCGGTGATGGAGTACCTGGCAGTGCCTTGGGTAGGATACCTGGGCGTGGCTGCGTTTTGCGCAGCTTCCTTGCGTGTGGGCCCTTCCTGCGGTCGGCAGACCTGAGTGGCCTTGTGATATAGTAAAAGTCTGAGGCTTAAATGCAGCCCGCCAGTAGGTAGTTGCTTGTAGTCTTCGTGTAAGCCGAGTCCTTGTACTCGTATGTAACTTGATGTACTCTTATTTCAGTAAAGATTGATATGAAGATTTTGTATCAGGGCAAGGATCCTTGTTGTACTGATAGCTCATCGGAGCTGACACCCCTTGAAGTCGGTAGTCGAGTAGTCATCCCGAGTAGTTGCCTTGAAGTGAGTACTCGAGTGCTGCTATGGGTAATAGCGATAGAGGTGTTCTATATTCCAGGAGTTTGGCACCTGTTCTCCTGAGAGCTCTTGGAGTCTGTAAGATCCGGGTCCTGTAACCTTTGATACGATGTAAGGACCTTCCCACGGTGAATTGAGTTTATGCAATCCTGACGTGTCTTGGATACGCTTAAGGACCATACCGCTCGAGTTGAAAGATCTTTCCTTGACGTTGCGATCGTGCTAACGCCTTAAACCGTCAAGGTATCTGGCAGATTGCACTAGTGCTACGCATCTTGTTTCTTCCAAACTGTCTATATTTGTTCGCCGCGTTTCTATTGCAAGCTCTTCGTCGTATTGTTCAATGGATGGTGATTGCCACATGATGTCGGCGGGTAGTATGGCTTCTGAGCCATATAACAGGAAATAGGGTGATAATCCCGTAGTCTTGCATGGTTGGGTACGTAGGCCCCACAAGGCATTGGGTAACTCTTTGAGCCATCGGCCGCCTTTGGTGTTGCCGACGTCATGTAGTCGTTTCTTCAGAGCATCGACTATCATGCCATTAGCACGCTCGACTTGACCGTTGGCTCGCGGATGAGCAACCGAGACATAGTGGACATTGATGCCGCTGTTCTCGCAATATTCCCAAAAGTCGTGATTATTGAAGTTTGACCCGAGATCTGTGATAATCCTGTTGGGAAAACCATAGTGGTGTACGATTTCATCCAAGAAGTCGAGGACTCAGTCTGCCTTGGGGCAAGTGACTGGTTTGACCTCGATCCATTTGGTGAAATTGTCGATTATCATGAGTACTCTGTTGAATCCTCCTGACACAGTTGGTAACGGGCCAATCATGTCGAGCCCCCAGCAGGCAAATGGCCATGTTGGAGGTATTGTGACTAGCTTGTAAGCCGGCACATGTTGCTATTTTGTGAAGAATTGACAACCTTTGCATTTCTGGACTAGTTGCTTGGCATCGGCCAGAGCCATTGGCCAGTAGAACCCTGCTCTGAAAGCCTTGCCAACTAGTGTCCTTGAAGAGGCGTGGTTGCCGCAGATTCCTCTGTGAATCTCTTCTAGGATTTCTTGGCCATCTTCTCTGGTGACGCACTTCATGAGTACTCCAGATGATGCACCTTTCCTATAGAGCTTGTCTCCGACTAGAACGTAATTCTTTACTCATCGGGAGATTTGCTCAGCTTTATTCTTGTCGGATGGTAGCTGGTGATCTTTGATGTAGTCGATGAAGGGTGTCCTCCAGTCAACTTCTATCATCATGATCTCTCGGGAGGCGTCAGTAGTCGGGACTACTGGCGGTGTGACCTGTTCAGGTATGGATGGCTTGCGTAGTTCGTGTACGAAAATTCCTGCTGGAACTTCTGCGCGAGTTGAGCCCATTTTGGATAAGACGTCGGCGGCAACGATGTTGTCGCGGACGATGTGATGGAACTCCAAGCCGGAGAATTTGTTTTCCAGTTTACGGACTTCTTTGTAATAAGCGTCCATGTTGTCCTTGTTTCGGTCCCACTCGTCATTGACTTGGTTTATGACGACTAGGGAGTTGTCGTACACCAGTAGTCGTTTGAAGCCGAGGGAGATTGCGAGGCGAAGGCCGTGTAGCAGTGCTTCGTACTCGGCTTCGTTATTAGATGCTTCCCAGAATATCTGCAGCATGTACATGAGTTGGTCTCCCTTGGGGGAGATGAGTAAGACGCCTGCGCCGACTCCTTCAAGTTTGAGGGATCCGTTGAAGTACATTACCCAATGTTCTGGTCGTTTGACTCGAGTTGGGACTTGATTTTCGGTCCACTCAGCTATGAAATCGACCAAAGCCTGAGACTTGATGGCCATCCTTGGCTTGAAATTCAAAGTGAGAGCACCGAGTTCAACTGCCATTTGGAGATTCTACCGATGGCATCTCTATTATGGAGAATTTTGCCGAGCGGGAAGTTGGAGATGACTGTGGTGTTGTCTCTTGGAAATAATGCCACAGCTTCCGGGAGGTGAGCACAATAGCATATAATAGCTTTTGTATCGGTGAATACCGAGTTTTGGAGTCCGAGAGTACTTCACTGACGAAGTAGATAGGTCGTTGGACCTTGTAAGCGTGGTCCGGTTCAGACCGTTCGACTACTATTGCCGTGCTGACGACATGAATAGTAGCGGAGATGTATAGGAGCAAGTCTTCGTTCGGCGAGGGAGCGGTGAGTACAGGAGGCTTTGACAAAAAGTCTTTGAGTTGTGTGAAAGCCTTATCTGCCTCTTCTGTCCATTTGAACTTATCCTGGCGTTTGAGAAGCTTGAAGAAGGGTAGTCCCCGTTCTCCAAGTCTCGAGATGAACCGATTGAGAGCGGCCATGCAGCCTGTGAGTTTCTGCACATCCTTAATGCTGGCTGGTGCCTGCATGTTTGTGATGGCAGATATCTTCTCCGAGTTGGCCTCAATGCCGTGATGGCTAATGATGAACCCGAGTAGTTTGCCGGAAGGTACTCCGAAGACGCACTTAGTAGGATTGAGTTTCCATCGGAAAGCGCGGAGACTAGAGAAAGTTTCCTCCAAGTCGGCAATGAGTTCCTCCCGGTGTCTTGTTTTGACGACGATGTCGTCAACATAAGCTTCGAAATTGCGATGAAGCTGCTTTTCGAAGCACATCTGTATAACCCTTTGGTAAGTTGCTCCTGCGTTCTTGAGTCCGAAGGACATTGTTTTGTAGTAGAAAGCTCCGAAGGGCGTGATGAACGCTGTTTTGGCTTGATCTTCCTCTTTGAGGCTTATCTGATGATAGCCGGAGTAGCAATCGAGGAAGCATAGCAAGGCGCACCCGGCGGTGGAGTCGACCACTTGATCAATCCTGGGTAGCCCAAAAGGATCTTTCGGGCAGTGTTTGTTGAGGTCGGTGTAGTCGACACACATTCTCCATTTGTTGTTTTTCTTACGAACAAGCACAGGATTGGCGAGCCAGTCAGGATGGAAGACTTCCTTGATGAATCCTGCCGCGAGTAGTTTGGCTAACTCTTTTTTGATTGCTTCTCGTCTGTCCTGAGCGAATCGGCGTAGTCGTTGCCGTTTTGGAGTAGCTTTGGGGTCGATGATATGAACCCTCTAGGGTTGATTCCCAATCTTTCGATGAGAGGCGTGGGATAACTCGATTGGTCGATGGAGATGACGTTCACGGCCTGACTACAGCCTTCCAAGCTGCGCCTTAGCAACCGATACACCACCTCCAATGGCTGCCGCGATCTTGTGGAGCGCGTCACCCGGCCACTAGGGCACTCGTCCTGCAAGCAATCAAAGAACTAGTAAGAACAAGTATAACAAGTACTGAATTTACTAGATGAAGATGAAGGTTTCCAACTCAATCTCAATACGGTGGGGTTCCGAAGACAGCAAGACGGGCGGTTGATCCAGCACGCGCGCTTACAAGCAAGTAGCGAGAGCTAAACTTGATCTAAACAAAACCCAATCTGTTTGTGGCGGCTCTAATCCTTATTAATGCCTAGGAGGACGACCAGGAGGGTGTTGGGGTTGTGCCCCAACCCTAGGACATGTCCCTAATGGACCCAACTTGATACACGGCCCATTGGGCCAAAATAAGGTGACGCAACACCAGAAAACCTATCGGTAGTAAATTGGTCATTGCGACCGCCTCAGACTAGATATAGACTTGAGTCTAGATCCATATGAAAATAGACTTCATAACAAATCCATGAAGTACTTGAACACCCCAATACATGTCCGTATGCGACCGTGGTGACCATCACAAGTTGGTATTGTCCTGGAGTCCGAATCCAGCCTGCGCGAGTCCGTTTCCCTTTCAGTCTTCTCCATGATTCCTAACCAAAACAAGAGTGCACATGTCTCCATGGTCTAAATAGTATGGACAGAAACTCAAGAGTGAACTTACTTGATGATTAAGTTGACGAGCACGGGCGCGAGTTATAGGACCAAAAACTGGTACTTGTGTAGGTGTGGATGTATCGTTGGTGTTGATGTCCTCATCAGTCGACGTTGAGGGAATGATCGATCAGTTCCTTGGGCACACCTGGCATGTCAGCCGGCTTCCAAGTGAAGATATCATGGTTAGCCCGAAGGAAACTGACGAGCGCGAATTCCTATTTAGGATCCAGCCCTGTTCCGATCAGGACTGTCTTGGAAGGATCACCGGTCTGGAGGTCGATCAATTTGAAGTCTTGCTCACTGGCGGGTTTCACCTTTGCGGAGCCTGACTTGTTTTCCAGGATCTCTAGTTCGGTGGGATGGAGTTTTTTTTTGAAGCTGTGAAGACTTGCTGCATGGGACTAGGAGATTGAGTAGTCGCAGCAATTTCCACGGCTTCGATGTCGCACTCATAGGATCTCTGGAGATCTCCTCATAGCGTGAGCTCTCCTTTGGGACCTGGCATCTTGAGTACCAGGTAGACATAATGTGGTATGGCCATAAACTTGGCTAGTGCTGGCCGTCCGAGTATGGCGTGATAAGATGTCTTGAAGTCGGCGACCTCGAATCTGATGTACTCGGTGCGGTAATGTTACTTAGTTCTGAAGGTGACTGAAAGGACAACTTGTCCCAGTGGTATGGCCGCGTTTCCGGGCACAATGCCGTAGAAAGGTGAATCCGTTGGAGTAAGCATTTCAGTGATGTCGAGGCACATTTTCCTTAATGTTTTGGCGAAGATAACGTTGAGGCCGCTCCCGCCGTCGATGAGTACTTTGGTTAACTTTGAACCTGCCACGACTGGATCCAGGACTAGTGGAAAACGGCCTGGTTCTGAAAATTTTGTCCATTGATCTTTTCTGCTGAAAGAAATTGGAACTTCCGACCACTTTAGCGGTGTGGGGTCCGTCGGCTCGATGGCCATGATCTCCCTAAGTACGAGTTTGTTAGCTCGCTTGGATGCAGTGCCGGGAATGCCGCCAAAAATGACGTTGACAGTTTTTGAGGCTGGTTGGAAATCGCCGTCCTCATCTTCGTTGTTGCGGGCTTTGTTTTTACCCTTGTCTCTGTTTTTGGCGTACTCTTCAGGAGTTGGTGGTTCGGGCAAGTCTTGCATGACTCGGCGCATGCTGTAACAGTCCAGTGCGGAGTGCTTGCTAGTCGGGTGCCATGGGCACTGCTTTTTGAGTAGCTCCGTGAAGGTTGGTCTGTCGTCATTTCTGCGATGTCCCTTTTTCCCGGAGCTGGTCATGGCAGCAACAGTTTTGTCGGGCTTCCTTTTGCGATTATGGTTACCTGGATAGGAATTCCGAGAATCGTTATGCCGAGTTTTATCTGTTTCATTGTTGTTGATGTTGTCGCGTCCGCGGTTACGGTGGGAACCGAACCGTTCTCGTTCTTTGTCTTCTTCATCGGCCCACTGTTGCACCATGAGTTTGAGTTCTTTGACATCGGCTGGTCGTCGACGACCGAAGTCTTGGTATGTTCGTCGATCATAGAGTCTGTTTTGTAAAGCACTCAATGACATCTGCTTCGGAGATGTACACTATGGTAGCCTTCTTTTCAAAGAACCGTCGCAGATAGTCGCGCAGGGTCTCACCCTCTGTCTGCTTAATTTGTCTTAAGTCGATCTTGTTGCCTGGTCTAGCCATGGAGCCGGCGAAGTTGTTGGTAAAAGCCTTTGTTAAGTCTTCCCAAGAGTCAATGGACTTGGGTTTGAGTGACTCGAGCCAGGTCAGTGGTGCGGGTTCCATGCATATGGGGAAATGAATGACTTTGGTGTCGTTGTTACCCCCGGCTGCTTGGACGGCTAGCGAGTAATAGCATAGCCATTGAACTGGGTCTTGCTTGCCGTCGTACTTGGTAATGCCGGTTGGTTTGAACTTTTTGGGTAATTTTGTTTTCATTACCCGATTTGTGAAAGCAGGAAAGTGGTTGTAGCTGTCGACTTCCCGTTCGCGCCGACTGTTGAGGATTTCTCGTAGATCGCTGAAGTTGGACATCTCGCGGATCTTCCGAGTAGGGCGAATACTTTTAACCGAGTTGGTGCAGCTGGCTTCACCCACATCCTTCTGTTGAGTAGGAGCTTTATGCTTGCTTGGACCTTGGCTGTGTTGCCGAGGTTGGTTGACTGCATCATCATTTCGTGGGGCGACATTTTTATCTGCAGCCCCCCTGCTTCTGTCTTGATGCGATGTAATGCGAGGAACGGACGGGATTGGTGATTCTTTGTCGAGTAGCTTGTAAGCTTGCTCCGCGAGTTGTGCGATTAGTCCGTTGCCACGCTGCACGAGTTGAGATGTGCCTGCGTTATCCTTATCTTGAGGCATAAGTGTTGTCAAAAGGTTGATTGAAGTGATAGCCGCGAGTGGAGTATTGTGCTCCTGAGCCTGGACCGCGTTGAAAGCCCGTTCAAGATTTGTAATAGGAATATTTGTAGCCATCGACTGTCGACGCTCAGCTCGAGTGGCATTGCGCGCCCTTCGTTGGTTGCGCTGTTCGGGAGTTTCATTGTCGGCTGTAGACTCATCTTCAGAGATGTTGTCAACTTGTGCTAGTCGCCTGGGGGTTCTATTCTGGCTAGTACTCGGGTTGTTATTCTGAGTAATAACAAGTATCTCCCTGTCCGGGTAGTAGCTTCCGGAACTTGATGTAGCAATCTCTGTATAGCTTTCTTCGTGGTTGGACGTAAGTGGAACGCCTTCTTGATATGGCAGGTTGTCTATATGGGCGACGAGGCGCGAGTTGTTGTCACGGTCGAGAACAGATGGTCGCAATCCCGGCCAGTGGACGAATCTGCCTTGTGGTGTCGAAGTTATTACCAACCCTTGGGCTGGACCAGATAATGGTATCTCTGGTGAGAAGGATGAGTCGGAGTCAATGTCCTCGTCATACCCAAGTTCAACTCGGGTTCGAGCAAGAAAACCTTGGTAGACTTTTGTCGCGTTGCGAAGTCCGTGCGGGAACCGCCTTGAAGTCGAAACTAATTTGGATGCTGACTCGGGCCGCCGAATCCGAAGCAAATCCGACCCTGAGTCCAGGGGTCGGCTGAGCCCGACCCTTTGAGGGAGTAGCTCCGCCTCGCCCAACCCTGAGTGGAAGTCCGCCTCGCCCGACCCCAAGTCCTGGGATCGGGAGCGTCGGACCCTTTGGAGGAGTAGTTCCACCTCGCCCGACCCCGAGTCCTGGGGTCGGGAGAGCCTGACCCCTGAGCGAGACTCCGCCTCGCCCTACCTCAAGGCCTGGGGTTGGCGGAGCCCGACCCTTTGGAAGGGTAGCTCCGCCTCGCTCGACCCCGAGTGAGGCTCCGCCTCACCCGACCCCGAGGCCTAGGGTCGGCGAAGCCCGACCCTTTGGAAGGGTAGCTCCGCCTCGCCCGACCCCGAGTGAGGCTCCGCCTTTCCCGACCTGGAGTCCTGGGGTCGGCGGAGCCCGACCTTTTGGAAGGGTAGCTCCGCCTCACCCGACCCCGAGTGAGGCTCCGCCTCGCCTGACCCGGAGTCCTGGGGTCGGCGGAGCCCGACCCTTGAGTGAGACGTTGGAGTAGTCCGAGGCGAAGTCGAATCCGACGCGTAGTCGAACTCGAGCTTGTTGACTTTGAAATCCTTCTGGTTTCTTCTCCTGAGTGTCGACGATCTGGCGCCGGAATGATCCCGAGCCTTCGGCGACGCAGAGCCAGGATCCAAAAACGAAGGTGGCGCCGGCTTCGATGAAGAAGACGGGCCTGATGATGACTTTCGCCATTGAGTTCGCGCTGAGAAACTCGACGAGTTCCCCTACCTGGTGCGCCAGCTGTCAGTGTTTTAGACCGGCAAGCCGCCCAGGGGTACCCTAGGTGGTCTTTTATGCGGTAAGGGTCGTCGAGAATCAAGGAATCAATGGTGACGCAAGGAATATGATTTAGACAGGTTCGGGCCGCTAGATCGCGTAATACCCTACATCCTGTGTGTTGGTTTGTATTGATGTATGTTCTGATCCTGAGGATTGTGTTTGAGGGGGGTCCCTGCCCGGCCTTATATACCCGGGAGGGCAGGGTTACAAGTCTGAGTCCTAGTCGGGTACTATTACAGAGTTCTACTCGGTATCGGCCCGAGTAGTTTTTCCATAAACATACAAGACTAGTCCGAGAAGGATACGCCTATCCTTGTTCTGATCATGTCCGAGTACGTCCCTTAGTGGGCCGTCCAAGGCCTACTCGTGGGTCTGGGGAGTATGCCCGACAGGGAGGTCCAATTTGCGCCGGCTAGGTGGTTCCAGAAATCTGCATGCCAACGAGCGTGCCTGCTGGTGACGAGGAGGGAGAAGACGAACCTGACGAGTGGGCCCGGCCAAGACATAAAACATGCAAAATTTGCTCCCTTATTTGACATAGCTACAGGTGTTCAAAAATTTCTAAAAATACTCATTGGAAAGATAAAATCACCAAGAATCCAATACAACAAGAATCAACTCAAAATCTATTATGGTTTTCACGCAATTGACAAAACAAAACAGCTAAAATTGAACATTAATTAAATTTTTAACTCAAGCAAAAATTTATGAAAAATTTGGTAAAAATATTTTAAAATCACTAAATGGTATCTAATATTTGAATAAAATATTTGGGGGCACAATTGTATGGAAAAAATTGGGGCTCCTTCACAAATTTGATTTTTCACCAATAAATAACAAAATTCTGGGCACTTAACAATGCATGGCCGAAACATTCATTTATGCTCAAATGATGCTCATGACAGCCAACTATGCAAAAAAGGATGTTCATGATGCTTAAATAGGCATGATGGTGCTCGTGATGCGTGTTGTGACGAAGGTGTCGGGTTTAACGCGTATTCTCACACCAAGTTTGAACTACGTGGTTTAACTTCCAAAAGTGAAAGTTTGGGAACAAGGTATGTGCTATAACTTTTATAAAGATCAACAAGGAGAAGCTCGACAAAGTTGGAGATAGGATGGTAGGATCTTTGGTGGAACGTCGGTCAAAAGCTATTTTTGAATCGAATTTGAAATTTGGTCGATTGTCCACTTGATTTGGAACACTCTCTGCTCATTTTCAAGAAAAGTGCAATTAGAAAGGTTTCTCAACTTGGAAAGTTCTACCACTTTTATATTAGCCAATGTTTAAGTCCTTATTTAAAATTTGTTTTTATTTGCTTCACAAGTTATTTTGAATAGGAGGGAGTTTTAACACTTGATTCAAAATCTGAGGTATTTTTGGACCTTAACTCTCAGCAATTTGGAGTTAGCTTTGATTTGCTTCTTAATCACCATGTTGATTATTTAATTTAGGTTTTTAATCACTTCGATGATTCTCTAATTTAGTTGCTTAATTACTAGGGCTGCCATACCAGCCCCCTCTGTTTCACAAGACGGAAGAGCCGCTCGACGCTGACTCTTGGATTCGCACAATAGAGTCCAAGCTCACGCTCCTTACCTCGCCTTGCCCCGATGAGAACAAGGTGAAGTTTGCAGCTGCGAGGATCAGCACGGCTTTGGTGGGATCACTACCATGCCATGCTTCCTGCCGACCACATGGTTACGTGAGCGGAATTCAAGACCGCCTTCAAGAGGCATCATATTCCTGAAGGTCTTCTTGAAAGGAAGCTGAATGAAGTCCTCACGCTCACCCAAGGCAACCGCAATGTGCTCCAGTACGCAGAAGCCTTCAATGACTTGTGCCAATATGTGGGTTATCACGTAGATACTTACGAGAATAAGTAGGACATATTCCGTAGGGGCCTCAGTCTCAAGCTTAAAGAAAGGATGAACCTAGTAAAGGTGGACACTTTCCATGAGCTGGTTAGTCTAGCTATTTCTCAGGAGGACCCTCAAGGCCGAGAAGAAGAGAAAAGCACTGATGCCTTTCGCCAGTGCCCCAGCGCTAAAGTTCCGGCTGATTCCACCGAAGGCTCTACAGACGACTCCGTAGCAGGGCCGATGGGTGATCTAGCCACCATAGCAGCAGGAAGCTCCTTGCTTCCCCGGTTTTCAAGAGCAAGTCCTAAGGCCAAATGCTCCACCGTTACTCCGTCCTGGCAGTGGAAATCGCTGTTTCACTTGTGGGAGCCCGAATCACTTCACCAAAGATTGTCTGCAGAACAAGTCCCAGAGTCAGGGACCGAGCTTGAATTAGAATAAAGGCAAGATACCAAAGGTTCAGGGCAGGCAGGGAATACTCAACTTCACCACTCTCGCAGACCTTCCAGAGGGCGCACCAGTCATGACGGGAACTTTTTCTGTCCACAACCAATCTGCCCTTATATTATTTGATTCTGGTGCATCGCATAGCTTTATCAGGACAAAGTTTAGTGGTAAATGTGATTTGGGTTTGTCACACAAAAGGGGCTTACATGATCTCAACCCCTGGTGGTAAAATTGCTTCCCACCAAATAGCACATGGAGTACCCATCAAGTTAGGTAGAAAAGTTTTCAAAACCACCCTTATTATCTTGGGTATGGAGGGCATCGATATAATTCTAGGAATGGATTGGATGACTCGGCACAAAGTCATGTTAGATATTGCAGCCCAGGTCATCCAAATAAACTCTCCTACCCTCGGACCTTCAACCTGCACTTGCCAGCCTGAGAGTGCGTAAATTCTTGTGCCTTCCCAGCCATTGAGTCCCGGATAGAGAATATTCCCGTGGTGTGCGAGTATCCCGATGTGTTTCCGGATGACTTGCCAGGCATGCCCCCAGACAGGGACATCGAGTTTGCCATAGAGCTGCAGCTAGGCACAGCACCGATATCCAAGAGGCCATACCAGATGCCACCTGTAGAGCTGGCAGAATTAAAGACCCAGTTGCATGAACTGCTAGAGAAAGGTTTCATTCGCTGGGGCTGCCCAGTTCTATTTGTGAAGAAGAAGGATGATAGTCTGCGAATGTGCGTGGACTACTGACCCCTCAATGCGGTAACTATCAAAAATAAGTACCGTTTACCCCGCATTGATGTTCTCTTTGATCAGCTAGCTAGAGCCAGAGTGTTTTCCAAGATTGATCTCCCCTCTGGTTATCATCAAATCAAGATCCGAGCATGCGACATTCCTAGGACCGCTTTCTCTACACTGTATGGATTGTATGAGTACTTGGTCATGTCCTTCGGGCTTACAAATGCTCTAGCCTATTTCATGTATCTCATGAATTTGGTTTTCATGCCCGAGCTTGACAAGTTTTTCGTGGTTTTCATTGACGACATTCTCGTGTACTCCAAGAATGAGGAGGAACATGCTGAACACCTCCATATTTTTCTTCAACGACTAAGGGATCACCAGCTGTATGCTAAATTCTCCAAGTGCGAATTCTAGTTGGATAGTGTGAAATTCTTGGGACATACTATATCCAGCAAAGGCATAGTAGTTGACCCAAGCAAAGTACAAGAAGTGATGGATTGGAAGCCACCCACTTCGGTTCATCAAATCCGAAGCTTCCTTGGTCTAGGAGGCTACTATCGACGATTCATTCCAGACTTCTCGAAGATAGCTAAGCCTATGACCAAACTGTTGAAGAAAAGAGTTAAGTTCGTGTGGAGTGAGAAGTGTGAAGAAGCCTTCCACACATTGAGAAAGCTACTAACCTCTGCACCAGTGTTGGCACAGCCGGATACGAGCAAGCCGTTCGACGTCTATTGCGATGCTTCTGGCACTGGACTTGAATGTGTTCTTATGAAAGACAACTTAGTCATTGCTTACGCTTCACGTGCGTTATGGCCACACGAGCAGAATTACCCAACACACGACCTAGAGCTAGCAGCGGTAATACATGCTCTAAAGATATGGAGACATTATCTTATGGGCACTCATTGCAACATCTACACTTACCATAGAGCCTCAAGTATATCTTCAGCCAATCTGATTTGAATATGCGCCAAAAAAGATGGTTGGAATTGATAAAAGATTATGACCTGGAGGTGCATTATCATCCAGGAAAGGCCAATGTAGTTGCCGATGCTCTTAGTCGCAATGTCATTGCAATTATCTCTCTGTGGAAAAGCTTCCCGAGACTTTGTGTCACGAGATGAGGAAACTCAATTTGGAGATTGTTCCTCACGGCACATTGAGCCATATAGCTATCGAACCCACCTTGGATGACCAAATTATCTTGGCACAGTTGGAGGACAAGGAAATAAAGCTCATCAAGAAGAAGTTGGCATAGAAAGATGAGGGATACATGCATTTCCGACAGGATTTGGAAGGAGTCATGTGGTACGAAGACTGATTAGTGGTTCTAGCAAATCCCAATCTTCGAAAGCAAATTTTGGATGAAGCACACCTTTCTAAATTCTCTATTCACCCTAGCAGCACCCAAATGTACCACGACCTCCGACAAAATTTTTGGTGGTCTGGGATGAAGCTAGAGATTGCTAAGTATGTGTGGGAATGTGATACATGTCAGAGAGTGAAAGCAAGACACTTGAAGGTAGCAGGTACACTTCAACCGCTACTCATACCCTCATGGAAATGGGAAGATATCAGCTTGGACTTCATCATTAGGTTACCCAACACTTCCCGAAAACATGATTCCATATGGGTCATCGTGGACAGACTTACCAAGACAGCACAGTTTCTCGCTGTTCACATGACCTACTCAGGCTAGAAGTATGCTGACCTATATTTGGATCGCATTATTTCCCTACATAGAGTGCCCAAGACGACCATCTCTGATCGAGGTGCCCAGTTTGTAGCATGTTTTTGGGAGTAGCTGCACGCTGCACTTGGCACCAAGCTAATCCGTAGTTCAACATACCACCCTGAGACAGATGGGCAAACAGAGAGGGTAAATCAGATTTTAGAAGATATGCTACGCACTTGTGTCATCCATTATGACAAGAATTGGGATAAATGCTTGCCATTAGCAGAAATTTCCTATAACAACAGCTACCAAGCTAGTTTGAAAATGGTACCATTTCAAGCCTTGTATGGTCGCAGGTGTTGAACTCCACTAAGTTGGTCCCAAGTAGGAGAAAGAACCGTATATGGATCAGATTTGGTAATTGAGGCGGAAGAGAAGGTAAGATTGATTCGTGAAAATCTTAAGGCCACACAATCGAGACAGAAGAGCTACTTCGATAAGAGGAGGAAGCGTTTGCAATTTGAAGTTGGAGACCATGTATACCTTCGAGTTTCACCAACCAAAGGTGTACATAGGTTCAGAGTAAAAGGGAAGTTAGCTCCTCGCTACATCGGTCCGTATGAAACCATGAAGACCTGTGGACCAGTTGCCTACCGGATAAAGCTTCCACCAAAACTCTCCGCTATCCACGATGTCTTTCATGTGTCTCAACTAAAGAAGTGTGTTTGAGTCCTAGCTGAAATTATTGAGCACGAAGATGTATGGATCGAACCTGACCTCTCTTGCGCGGAGTATCTAGTTAAGATTCTTGATTGTAAGGAGAGGCGAACCCGAAGACAAGCAGTAAAGATGTTCAAAATTCAGTGGAGTAACCACACTGAAGATGATGCTACATGGAAAACAGAGGAGTATCTTAACCAAAACTTCCGCGGTTTTCTTTTCGACTAGGGAGGTACGTACACAGCCACACTAGTCACTTCACTCGAATCTCGGGGCAAGATTCCTTTTAAGGGGGGTAGGTTGTAATAACCCTAGTTTAAATTAATCTTATCAAACCTTAAGTAGAGTGTTTAGAAGTTAATCTAGCACTTAAATAGACCAAAATGCCCTTTAAAAGCTTACATTAGGGGTGAATCACAATTTCAGATTTTACATAACAACTTCAATTTTTACCAATATAAGAGTTGTAAAACTTATCAAAACAAATAACTTTTCTTTTTTGATCTTTTGCTATTTTGGAGAGGAAGAGGTTCAAAAACTAGATTTAATTTCAGAGGCAAATCAACTCAAACTCAAAAACACAACTGTTTAGAGTAGTTTAGCTTCTGTTGTTTCATATTCTAGATGTGGTGGAACACCTCAAATTAACTTAGCTAAAGCATGGTCAAGTCGCCTAACACGCAAATCTTTTGCTTTAATCATGTTAACTCGACGATCCGTCGGAATTCATCCGATAAAACCACTTAGACAGGACCAAGTTAGCATAGCTCACACGAAGGTGGGTGGTTCCACAGAATACAACTGATCCAATAATTAGTCCAACGATTTATTACACACTGGTTCCAAATCAGAGTTTTACAAGGTTCAAAAGCAACGGAAGGATAAAATAGCGGAAGCTAGCGCCGAGCTCGGATGTCCCTGATGAGGCCGATTAGGACATCAGTGATCCCTCTCCTCGCCGTCCGAGGAGGGATCCCACTCGACCGTCCACCCAGGAGGAAGCTGGGGCGGCCAAGTGCCAACAGCAGCAAACTCGAAAGCTTCAACTTCACCTGAAAAGAGATGCCACAGCAAGGCTGAGCTTCTAAGCTCAACAAGACTTAACCGACTAGTGGGAAAACTACTCCACCACTTCTAGACATGCAAGGCTCTTTGGTTGAGGGGTTTGTTTGCCAAGAAGCACTAAGTAGATCCTGATTTTCAAAGTTTTAGCTCCGGTTCTAAGTTCATTATCCGGTCTAAGTTAGCAACTTACTCTAAGCAAACATAGAACCAACCAAAAGGTACATATATCATCATCAAGACCATGTCATCATCAGATTCCTTTATTACTCAGTGTAGCATAGCGATCAAGCAGTCTCAAACTGTGAGAGGCAGACGAATCGATTCGAGTTCTTTAACCATGCATGGTGAACCTAACCTCACGACATCCGCGCACCACCGAGGGTCGCTTCCTGTGTTGGCCTTCCCCATCAATCCCCTAACCCGTGTTGGACCCATTTTCTTTGGTGCAATGTTCCACAGACCCGGCCTCTGCCGTTCTGTGACCACACTTGCCACCACGTGCAGCCGCAGGGGAACTCCGTTCCAAGGACAATGGGGCGACCAGTCACGTCTAGGTTCAATCCGGTACTCGGCTTCCTCATCCCATAATAAGTATGAGGTTAGTACTTTCAAACACTTGATCACGAACACCACCACTGTCGAGCCTTAACAAGTTCCATAGACAGACGGGGCGATCAGCCGACCACCAAAGAGTTAACAAAAACCCTGCCCCATCCATCGTCCTTATAGTTGTAACAGAAAGGAAACAACCAACTCCTACAACTCGCGAGTGACAGGAAATCACTCGGCTTTTACCGCTTCCTATTAAGCATGGCAACTACTCGGTCCAACAGCTAGTGTTCAGATCAGGGAACTAAGTCATGCATCTAGGGTTTCAAGCAACCCCTATACGTAAATGCACAAACAAGGAGCAGAAGGCATGCGCAAGTTTGGGAAACTGGGGTTCATGCTCCGGGGCTTGCCTTCGAACGAGGAGGAGGGAAACTACTCTTCTGCTTGGACGGCTTCGGCTTCTGGAGGCGGGAGCTCTGCTGTAGCTTCGTCTTCTGGCGCCGGGTACAACTCGTAGACACCGTCGGTGAGATGCAACGCTACACGAAATGCAATGCAAGAGTTAGCATTTAGACGGTTAATTCAACAGCAACACTTGCAAGTTCCAGCTCAGAAACTTTGTAGCATAGCTACGGAAAGAGTGGGGAAGTTCGCTTGGGTTGGAGAAGAGCAAGGTAAAAGGGTCGGATGGAAAGAAGCTTATGATCTGACCCTTAGACTAGAGGAATCGATGTGCTGGGGGTCCTCAGACTTAACGCAGAGAAGTCCCCCAAATCTTTACACATATACCCTCGGGTCTAGGAAAAGGATACATCCGAGCCCTCGGGCGAGGCGGAGAAGGGTCGACAACACAGATAGGGTTGGGCGAGACGGAACAGGGGTCGGGCGGATAGAAGGGGTCAGACGAGGTGGAAAAAGGGTCGGCAGCTTACCTTCGTCTTACACGTGAAGCTTGGGGTCAGGAAGGAGCAGACTTGGACGGAAGGACTAAGGCTTTGGACAGCGGCGAGGTCCGGCGGGGTTCCGACGGCGGCGGTGCTTCTTGTGGACCACAAGCAAGCTCTTGCGCAGCACGGAGGAGCAAGCGGCTGGGTGGATTGGGGGAAAAGCGGTGTGGAGCGGGGAGGAGAGTTCCTCAGGGATTTAGGCGGTAGCGCTTTGAGCACGAAGCAGAGGAACAACAGCAAGGCAGCGATGGCGAAGGGGAACTCCGGCGGAGCTTTGGCATTCCCTTTTATAGCTGCGCGGAAGAGAGAGAAGGTTGGAGCGGCGCGAAGACCGGGAATAAGCGATTGAGTGCTCTGCTGGGGTAGAGATTGAGCAGCGGTGCGGCAGAGCAGGACTTCGGGGATAACACCGGCGGTCATTGGGCACCAGAGACGGGGCGGCGCAGGTGCGGTTTTGCCGGTGGTTGAGATTTAGCGGAGGCGGGCGTCGTCGTGCGGTGGATCTGATGGAAGCGACCGGGGAAACGGCGCTTGGAGCGAGGGCGCACAGGTGAGAAGACAGATAGCTACGGTCGTGCGGATGAGCGCGGAGCAACAGATTGTCGGGGGCATAGCTCTGACAGGGCGGAAAAGGAGCTATCGCGGCCGGGGTCTGGCTTGGCGGAGGAGGAATCGTCGTGTAGCGTATCTGGGGCGGCGCGACGGTGGAGAAGCGGCGGAAAAGACGGGAGGCGTCGGGCTCTGCAGCCGGGGTCTGGCGGGGTGATGATGGGCGGGCTGCGAGGTACTGCAGAAAGGGTAGCAGAGGAGCTTCCGCTGCGATTGGGGAAAGGGGCGCGAGGATCCATCCAGTCGTGGCCGGCGACGAGGCGGAGCGGCGGGTGTCGGAGAAGTTGAGCCATGTGGCGGAGAAGCTCTGAGGCGGGCAGACTACTCGAGTGCGTCTACCATGGGAGATCTGGGAGAAAGATTTTGTGGGTCCACCAGTCAGTCTCAGTTGGTCCACTGCTCAGATTGAGAGAGAGACGTTGCGGGAAGACTTAGAAGGATCCGGCGGGTGAGTTGGGGTCGGCGGGGTCGGGACTGGGAAGCCAGCGGAGAGGGGTCAGATCTCAGGGGTCGGGACGGGACTGGAGGTTGAGCGTTTCAACTCGGGGAGCTGAGGTGGGGGATTTGGGACTCGGATTAAGATTAACTCATGAGATTTGGGGACGGTCGTCACAGCCTACCCCCCCTTAAAAAGAATAGAAGTATCCGGTGGGGGTGTGCAGTCCTTACCTCCTTGGTTGGAAAGGAAACCTGGGAAAAGTTTGTTCAAGTACTTTTCTATCTCCCATGTTGCTTCATCCTCCGTGTGGTTTCTCCAGAGGATTTTGTACATTTTCACCACTTGGCGTCGGGTACGCCTCTCCTTCTGGTCAAGAACCTTGGCCGGGTACTCGGCATAGGTTAGGTCAAGCTCGATCTGAAGCTGCTCTTGCTCTAAGATCTCGGCTGGGACTTGGACACATTTCTTCAGTTGAGATACATGGAAAACATCGTGTATGGCCGAGAGCTGTTCTGGGAGTTGGATCCGATAGGCAGTTGGTCCACAAATTTCCACAATCTCATATGGGCCAATGTAACGGGGAGCCAATTTCCCTTTTACTCTAAACCGTTGCACTCCTTTTGTCGGGGAGACTCGAAGATACACATGATCACCAATGTCAAACTGCAGGGGTCTTCTTCTCCTGTCGGAGTAACTCTTTTGTCTAGATTGGGCGGCCTTGAGATTTTCTTGAATTACCTTCACTTGTTCTTCTGCTTCTACTACTAAGTCAGGGCCATAGTTTTGTCTTTCTCCAGCTTGTGACCAGTTTAATGGTGTCCGACATCTCCGACCATACAAGGCTTCAAACGGGGCCATCTTCAAGCTAGCCTGGTAGCTATTGTTACATGAGAACTCTGCCAATGGCAAGCACTTGTCCCAATTCTTGTCATAATGGATGACACAAGCTCTCAACATGTCTTCAAGGATCCGATTAACTCTTTCGGTCTGACCATCGGTTTGAGGATGATAGGTTGAGCTACGAATGAGCTTGGTGCCCATGGATGCTTGTAGCTGTTCCCAAAAGCCATCTACAAACTGAACTCCTCGATCAGAATGATCGTCCTAGGCACACCGTGTAGAGAAACTATGCGGTTAAGGTACATCTCCGCATACTTCTTGGTCGTGTAGGTGGTGTGGACAGGAAGGAAGTGGGCGGTCTTGGTCAGACGGTCCACTATAACCCAAATGGAATCATGTCGCTGCGATGAAAGGGGCAGTCCAACAATGAAATCCATGCTGATATCTTCCCATTTCCAAGAGGGAATAGGTAGGGGCTGCAGGGTACCTGCTACCTTTAGATGATTGGCCTTGATGCATTGGCAGGTGTCACATTCTGAAACATACCGAGCAATTTCTGGTTTCATTCCACTCCACCAGAAGGTTTGACGGAGATCCTGGTACATCTTATTGCTGCCAGGATGGATTGAGAACTTGGAGAGATGAGCTTCATCTAGGATCTGCTTCCTCAAATTGGGGTCGGCTGGTACAACCAGTTGGTTTCTATAATACACTTTCCCAGTCTCATCCTGTCGAAACTGCTTATACCCTTCATCCTTCAGTGAAATCTTCCTGGTGGTCCGCCTTACTTCCTCATCCTTTAACTGTGCTGACCCGATTTGGTTTTCTAAAACAGACTCAAAAGATAGGTGGCCGAGGGTCCCACGGGAAACAACTTCCAAACTGAGCCTTCCCATCTCGTGACACAGGGTCTTGGTGAAGGTTGTTGCCGAGAAACAGTTGCAAAAGGTCTTGCGGCTAAGAGCATCGGCCACCACATTGGCCTTGCTGGGATGATAGTGAACTTCCAAATCATAGTCCTTTATCAATTCCAACCATCTTCTTTGGCGCATGTTGAGGTCGGCTTGAGTGAAGATGTACTTGAGGCTCTTGTGGTCGGTGTAGACGTTGTAGTGGGTGCCCATCAGATAGTGCCTCCATATCTTTAAGGCCTGGATCACTGCTGCCAGCTCAAGATCATGGGTCGGGTAGTTCAGCTCATGAGGTCGTAACGCCCGTGAGGCATAGGCAATGATTCGGTTGTCTTGCATAAGAACACACCCAAGTCCAGTGCCAGAGGCGTCACAGTACACGTCAAACGGCCTAGAGGGGTCGGGTTGAGCCAAAACTGGGGCGGTGGTCATTAAGTGCTTCAGGGTCTTGAAGGCTTCTTCACACTTGTCGCTCCACACAAATTTGACCTCTTTCTTGAGTAACTCAGTCATCGGCTTAGCTATCTTGGAGAAGTCTGGGATGAAGCGCCGATAGTAGCCTGCTAGTCCAAGGAAACTTCGGATCTGGTGCACTGAGGCGGGAGGTTTCCAGTCCATGACTTCCTGTACCTTACTGGGATCGACGGCTATGCCATTCCTAGAGATAGTGTGTCCCAAGAACTTGACACTATCCAACCAAAATTCACACTTGGAGAACTTGGCATAGAGCTGATGATCTCTCAACCGTTGGAGAACTACGTGAAGATGATCGGCATGTTCTTCTTCGTTCTTCGAGTACACTAGGACATCATCAATGAACACCACCACAAACTTGTCCAACTCGGGCATGAACACCGAATTCATTAGATACATGAAATAGGCGGGTGCATTGGTGAGTCCAAAGGACATGACCAGGTACTCATATAGTCCATATCTTGTGGAGAAGGCTGTTTTGGGGATGTCGTAGGGTCGGATCTTGATTTGGTGATAACCGGAACGAAGATCGATCTTGGAGAACACTCTTGCTCCAGCTAACTGATCAAACAGCACATCAATGCGGGGGAGTGGGTACTTGTTCTTGACAGTCACCGCATTGAGGGGTCGGTAGTCTACACACATGCGTAGGCTGCCGTCCTTCTTCTTCACAAACAGGGCTGGGCAACCCCAGGGTGATGCACTAGGTCGGATGAAGCCTTTTTCCAACAGATCATGCAACTGGGTCTTCAACTCGGCCAACTCAGCCGGTGGCATCCGATAGGGTCTCTTGGATATTGGAGCGGTGCCGGGAATCAACTCTATGGAAAACTCCACATCTCTGTCGGGTAGCATGCCGGGCAAGTCCTTTGGAAACACATCCGGGTACTCACAGACAACTGGAAGGCTTTCTAGCCGGGCTCCCGATAGAGGATACGCACAAGGAAGTGCGGACTTAGGTTGTTTCAAGGGTAGGGTAGAACTACCATGAAAGGGTGAGTTGATGTGGAGGGTTCGGGTAGCTGTGTCTAGAACCACTCGGTGTCGGGTCATCCAATCCATCCCAAGGATGATATCTATTCCTTTCAGGTCAAGGATGATAAGATTTTCCTTGAAAAGAATTTGGCCTAGCTGGAGAGGTACAAGGGTAACGATCTGGTCTGAGGCTATCTTCCTTCCAGGAGTGGAGATCACATATGACCCTTTAGTGTGACCGACACTTAGCTCACATCTTTCTCTAGTCTTACTCCCGATGAAGCTATGGGAGGCTCCCGAATTAAACAAAACAACAACAGCTTGATTTAAGACAAGGAATGTACCCGTCATCACTGGAGCACCTTTGGGGAGCTCGGTCAAGCTGGTGTAGTTGAGCCGTCCTTGTCAAACTTGCACCTTGGGCCTTCTTCCTCTGTTCGCCATGGAGTTCTGACCAAGCTGCTAATTTCTGTTCCTGGGGCAGTCTGTGGCGAAATGCCCTTCATTGCCGCAGGTGAAGCAGCGGTTACCAGTTGCAGGACGCGGTGGAGGCGGCAGGGTCGGCCAGGGCGCCTGTGGTTGGAAGCCAGGAAAACGAGGTGCTGCCGCTGGCGGGGGTCGGGCAACCCATCTTCCCGACGGCTGGGGTCGGCTGGGTGCCTGTGGAGGAACCATCCGGAACCTTCGAGCGGGCGGGCTTGGATATGCCACAGAGGCCTTCCTCTTCTGGTCGACTTTGAGAGCCTGCATGCAATCCTCTTGCGAGATGGCCAAGTTGACCAGCTCGTTATAGGTGTCCACCTTAATGGAGTTTAACCTCTCTCTGAGCTCCAAACTTAGTCCTCGGCAGAATCTGTCCCGCTTCTTCTCATCTATGTTCGCATGATAGCCGGCATAACGGCACAGGTCATTGAAAGCTTGGGCGTAGTGCAGGACATCTCGGTTTCCCTGGGTAAGAGCAAGGAACTCATTGAGCTTGCGCTCCAGGAGACCTTCCGGAATGTGATGCCCTCTGAACGCTGTCTTGAACTCGTTCCAGCTGACGATATGGTCGGCCAGCAGCATGGCACGGTAGTGATCCCACCAGAGCCGGGCGGAACCACGCAGCTGTTGAGCCACAAACCGGGCCTTGTTGTGGTCGGGGCACTGGGAGGTGAGAAGCTCGAACTTGGATTCGATGGTGCGAACCCAGGCGTCGGCGTCGAGCGGATTCTGCGTCTTCTGGAACAAAGGGGGCTGCGTCCCCAAGAAGTCCTCATAGCGAGCAACATGAGGTTGCTGTTGAGCCCTTCCCCCATGGGGCTGCTACTGTTGTTGCCCTGTACAAGATGCCTCAGCAGCTCGGTTTGAGCCGCTAAGATCGCCTCTAGTGGAGATGGAGGCGGGGGCGGGGGAAGATCTTGTCTTGGCTCGCTGCTGCTGGGCACAGAGCCGGACCTAGTGCGCTGCGCCATCTGCAAGAGTTAACGTCCCATCAATTCCATAAACTCAGAAATATTCCTTAACAGATAGGAACGCACAAGTTAGATCCTCCAATGCAACTCTTGCCGACAATGCAACACAACACAACTGTATAAAGGAGATACATATGTCCTCTTGCCATCTTAGTTAGCATCTGTCTTAACTCCGCACACAACTTCAGGCGAACCATAGCCGGATTCCAGGAGTTCCATTACATCTGACCTTAGGCCAAGGGGTCGGGCTAGGCGAAACAACTCAAGAAAAGGGGTCGGTGAAACGAACCGCACAAAAAGGGGTTGGGCGAGGTGGAGAACTGCCTCGAGGGGTCGGGCGCATCCGACCTCGCGACCTGGGGTCGGCAAAACTTTGGATAGACCCACAGAAAATGGGTGTGTGGTCATAGCACAAACTCACACAGTTTGGCATCCCAAACGTGTTGCAAAGGGTCAAAGGTCAAGCTAAGACCTGATTTCAACGGAGATCTTTACATGGTTGTTCCCAAAACACAGAGAATACTCAACTCAAGGCTAACCTATTACATGAACATCCAAATTTAGGCTGCCGAGGAGTACAACAAAAAGATTAGCTCCCTACAACTCTCCATCTACGAGGGAACACTGTGAGTTAGGGAAGAGGCGTCGTGATCCTCAATGTCCATGCTGGTCGCTCCCTCGACCTCCTCAGGGTCTTCTTGCTCTTCCAACTGCATTTGAAGGGCATGCATGTCGTCGAGCTCGGTGTGATGCTCGTCCAGATGAGCATTAGCAACTGCCAGCTCCATCTCTACTTCCATCTTTTCTTCTGACAGCTCAATCATGCCGTCCACCAGATCGGCCACTTCTCCCTCGAGTTCGGAGATCCGGTCTTGCATGTCGTGGATTTGGATGCCTCTTTGGATGAGTTGATACGTTTGTCCCACCATGTCCCTTTTGGCGGCATTGAGGTGTCCTTGGGTGTCCACGGCGATCCGAGCCAAGACAGCCATGGCCCGTCCTTGAAGCTCGATCAGCTGGTATAGGGCTGACATGCACCTGACATTGGTGGAGATGGTGACCATCGAGTGGGATGTGGCCAACACTTCAATGTTGTTGACGCGGTCGAGCCACGCCGGGTCTAGCCGATCCCTGATAGGGAACAGGCCGATTGGGTCCAGGGTGACCTCCAGCGGGTGCAGCTGACAAAACTGAGTGAGGAGCTATAGAGCAGCTGACTCCCATGTATCTTCCAGTGTGTGGCCGTATGTTGAGATTCCGAGCTGGGGCCACTCGGGCCGCACAGGAGGTGGAGGTACCACTGCCTGCACATTGCACCTCTGGATGCCATGCTCCAGGTACATCCATCCCACATACAAAGGTGGAGACTGATACCCGAACCACTTCAAGGTGTCCCACAGAATAGCGGGAAAACCCTCGAAGTGCAAGCATGTCGAATGAGAGACGCCATCGGCGCCGTACAGAACGTGTCCGGGGGCGGCCATCTGGAACCAAGAACCAAGACAACATGAGATAGAACTCTAAGAAGAGGGGTCGGACAGAAAAAGCACTCGGATTTGACCGAACACAAGCTGGAAGAAAACTAGAAGTCCTTAGAACCGAAGAAGAGCCTTTCCGAGCAAGGTTGCTTTTGGGGAGGGTGACTTTACAGATTTTAGCTTATGTCGCATGCACGGCCTACCTCGTTCTCTACCAAAACAACTGCCAAACTTGGTCTTACGCAGTTAGTGCCGGTGGCAAGGCAACAATTACGCCTCTCCCTATAGTAGCTAGTCGGTTCTAGGAGCGTATCCTAAGCGAACGCGGTTTGTGTACCTGCAGAAAACACAACCACATGAACCTTTCGTGCCAACACCCACGAAAGCGTCCCCAAACATTACCGTTCATTATAGGAACGGCACCCATGCGTTCAAGGCTGCATGGACAGCACAACAACCGTGGAAATAGGTCCCCTTGAATGGAACCGTATAACCCTTCGCGTACTCGTGATGCGGAATCAGCACACGTATAATAGACGTGGGGAACAACCGTGATGATAGGCTTGTTGGAATCGAGCCATACCACCCTTCGTATGAATAAACATACGGAACTTGCGCACGTATGATAAACGTGGGCGAAACAACCGCGATGATAGGGTCCTTTGAATAGAACTCCCTATCAACCCTCGCATACTCATGATGCGGACTCGGCACACGTATGATACACGTGGCAAAGTGCTGGAAGGTTAGCAAGATAACCAATAGGTATTAGCCACCTAAAAACAACCCCAAAATCCCCTAGGGCCTCTTGTACTAAAGTCATCCTTAACGATCGTACGAGATTTTTCAAAAAGGTTTCTTTACAACTTTTGAGTAAAAGAAGTGATTAGGGCCTATTGTGTTCTCTGTCTTGCTAAACCAGCTCTGGTACCAGCTGTGGCAGATCCACCTCAGATTAGCCAAATCGAGGAACGGTTAAGTCGCCTGACACGCGACACCTGGCCTAAATCAGGCTAACTCGAGATGCCGTCGGATTTCATCCGATTTAACCACTTGATCAGGACCGAGTTAGCAAACTCACACGAAGGTGAGTAGTTCCAGAGAATACAACAAGTCCACTGAGTTAACCAACTTAACCATTTAGTTCGGTCATAAAATAACATCAGAGTTTTACAAGGTTTAGAAGAAAACAACAGAAGGTAAACAAGCGGAAGCTAAGCGCAGGGGTCGGACGTCCTTGGTGAGGCCAGCCAAGACGTCAGTGATCCCTCTCCTCGCCGTCCGAGGAGGGATCCCACTCAACCGTCCAACCCGGAGGGAGTTGGGGCGGCCAAGTGCCAACAGAAGAAGGCTCGAGAGCAGCAACTTCACCTGAAAAGAAAAGCCACAACAAGGCTGAGCTACTAAGCTCAACAAGACTTAACCGACCGGGAGTAACTACTCCACCACTTCTAGACATGCAAGGCTCTTTGGCTGAGGGGTTTGTTTGCCAAGAAGCACTAAGTAGATCTTGATTTTCAAAGTTTTAGCTCCAGTTCTAAGTTCATTATCCGATCTAAGTTAGCAACTTACTCTAAGCAAACATAGAACCAACCAAAAGGTACATATATCATCATCAAGACTATGTCATCATCAGATTCCTTTATTACTCAGTGTAGCATAGCGATCAAACAGTCTCAAACTGTGAGAGGCAGACGAATCGATTCGAGTTCTTTAACCATGCATGGTGAACCTAACCTCACGACATCCGCGCACCACCGAGGGTCGCTTCCTGTGTCGGCCTTCCCCATCAATCCCCTAACCCGTGTCGGGCCCATTTCCTTTGGTGCAATGTTCCACAGACCCGGCCTCTGCCGTTCTGTGACCACACTTGCCACCACGTGCGCCCACAGGGGAACTCCGTTCCAAGGACAATGGGGCGACTGCTCACATCTAGGTTCAATCCGGTACTCGGCTTCCTCATCCCATAATAAGTATGAGGTTAGTACTTTCAAACACTTGATCATGAACACCACCACTGTCGGGCCCTAACAAGTTCCATAGACAGACGAGGCGATCAGCCGACCACCAAAGAGTTAACCAAAACCGTACCCCGTCCATCGTCCTTATAGTTGTAACAGAAAGGAAACAACCAACTCCTACAACTCGCGAGTGAAACGAAATCACTCGGCTTTTACCGCTTCCTATTAAGCATGGCAACTACTCGTTGCAACAGCTAGTGTTCAGATCAGGGAACTAAGTCATGCATCTAGGGTTTCAAGCAACCCCTATACGTAAATGCAAAAACAAGGAGCAGAAGGCATGCGCAAGTTTGGGAAACTGGGGTTCATGCTCCGGGGCTTGCCTTCGAACGAGGAGGAGGGAAACTGCTCTTCTGCTTGGACGGCTTCGGCTTCTGGAGGCGGGAGCTCTGCAGCAGCTTCGTCTTCTGGCGCCTAGTACAACTCGTAGACACCGTCGGCGAGATGCAACGCTACACGAAATGCAATGCAAGAGTTAGCATTTAGACAGTTAATTCAACAGCAACACTTGCAAGTTCTAGCTCAGAAACTTTGTAGCATAGCTACGGAAAGAGTGGGGAAGTTCGCTTGGGTTGGAGAAGAGCAAGGTAAAAGGGTCGGATGGAAAGAAGCTTATGATGTGACCCTTAGACTAGAGGAATAGATGTGCTGGGGGTCCTCAGACTTAACGCAGAGAAGTCCCGCAAATCTTTACACATATACCCTCGGGTCTAGGAAAAGGATACAGCCTAGCCCTCTGGCGAGGCGGAGAAGGGTCGGCAACACAGATAGGGTCGGGCGAGACGGAACAGGGGTCGGGCGGATAGAAGGGGTCGGACGAGGTGGAAAAAGGATCGGCAGCTTACCTTCGTCTTACAGGTGAAGCTTGGGGTCGGGAAGGAGCAGACTTGGGTGGAAGGACTAAGGCTTTGGACAGCGGCGAGGTCCGGCGGGGTTCCAGCGGCGGCGGTGGTTCTTGTGGACCACAAGCAAGCTCTTGCGCAGCACGGAGGAGCAAGCAGCTGGGTGGATTGGGGGAAAAGCTGTGTGGAGCGGGGAGGAGAGTTCCTTAGGGATTTAGGCGGTAGCGCTTTGAGCACGAAGCAGAGGAATAGCAGCAAGGCAGCGATGGTGAAGGGGAACTCCGGCGGAGCTCTGGCATTCCCTTTTATAGCTGTGTGGAAGAGAGAGAAGGTTGGAGCGGCGCGAAGACCGGGAAGAAGCGATCGAGTGCTCTGCCAGGGTAGAGATTTAGCAGCGGTGCGGCGGAGCAGGACTTCGGGGATAACACCGGCGGTCATTGGGCACCAGAGACGGGGCGGCGCAGGCGCGGTTTTGCCGGTGGTTGAGATTTGGCGGAGGCGGGCGTCGTCGTGCGGTGGATCTGATGGAAGCGACCGGGGAAACGGCGCTAGGAGCGAGGGCGCACAGGTGAGAAGACAGGCAGCTGCGGTCGTGCGGGCAAGCGTGGAGCAAGAGATTGTCGGGGGCGTAGCTCTGACAGGGCGGAAAAGGAGCTGTCGCGGCCGGGGTCTGGGTTGGCGGAGGAGGAATCGTCGCGTAGCGTATCTGGGGCGGCGCGATGGTGGAGAAGCGGCGGAAAAGACGGGAGGCGTCGGACTCTGCAGCCGGGGTCTTGCAGGGTGATGATGGGCATGGGCTGCGAGGTACTGCAGAAAGGGTAGCAGAGGAGCTTCCACTGCGATTGGGGAAAGGGGCGCGAGGATCCATCCGGTCGTGGCCGGCGACGAGGCGGAGCGGCGGGTGTCGGAGAAGTTGAGCCACGTGGCGGAGAAGCTCTGAGGCGGGCAGGCTACTTGAGTGCGTCTGCCGTGGGAGATCTGGGAGAAAGATTTTATGGGTCCACCGGTCAGTCTCGGTTGGTCCACTGCTCAGATTGAGAGAGAGACGTTGCGGGAAGACTTAGAAGGATCCGGCGGGTGAGTTGGGGTCGGCGGGGTCGAGACTGGGAAGCCAGCGGAGAGGGGTTGGATCTCAGGGGTCGGGACGGGACCGGAGGTTGAGCGTTTCAACTCGGGGAGCTGAGGTGGGGGATTTGGGACTCGGATTAAGATTAACTCATGAGATTTGGGGTCGGTCGTCACAAGTAGGTCCTTACTTTCAATGTTTTAGCTCCGGTTCTAAGTTCATTAACTAGCCTACCTTTGCCACTTATGCTAAACAAACACAGATCCAAACATTATGCGTATATAGCTCAACACCAAGTTCATATCATCAGCATATTCCATCTTTACTCAGTGTAGCATAGCGATCAAGCGGTCTCAAACTGTGAGAGGCAGACGAATCGATTCGAGTTCCTTAACCATGCATGGCGAACCTAACCTCACGACATCCGCGCACCACCGAGGGTCGCTTCCTGTGTCGGCCATCCCCATCAATTCCCTGACCCGTGTCGGGCCCACCTCTCTTGGTGCAAGGTTCCACAGACCTGGCCTCTGCCGTTCTGTGACCACACTTGCCACCACATGCGGCCGCAGGGGAAACTCCGTTCCAAAGATAGTGGATCGAACCGCTCACGTCCAGGTTCAATCAGGTACTAGGCTTCCCCATCCCATAATGGGTATGAGATTAGTAATTTCAAACACTTGATCACGAACACCACCACTATCGGACCTTAAACAGATTCAAGTAAACAGATGGGGCGATCAGCCGACCACCAAAATAGTTCACCAAGCCCTGCCCCATCCATTGTCCTTATAGTTGTAACCAAAAGGAGAACAACCAACTCCTATAACTCGCGAGTGACAGTAAATCACTCGACTTCTACCGAGCCCTATTAAGCATTGCAACTACTCGGACTCAACAGACTAGTGTTCAGATCAAGGGAACAAAGTCATGCATCTATGGTTTCAAACAACTCCTATAACGTAAATGCACATACATACGAAGGAAGACATGTCCAAGTTTAGAAAGTTGGGTTCATGCTCCGGGGCTTGCCTTCGAGCGGGGTGGAGGTGAACTGGTCCTCTGCGGGTTCTGCTTCAAATCCTGCGGTCGGCGGCTCAGCTACTGCTCCATCTTCTGGAGCCGGATGCAGTTCGTATGTGCCGTCGGCGAGATTTAGCTCTACACGGAAGTGCAAATGCAGGGGTTAAAAATTTAGAGGGTTATTTCAACAACACTTGCATGTTTTAGCTCAGACACTTGTAGCAAAGCTACAGGAAAGGTGGGGGAGTCCAACTTCGGTTGGTGGAGAACAGGATAAAAGGGTCGGATTGGGAGAAACTTATGATCTGACCCTTAGACCTAAGGAATAACTATACCTTGGTCCTCAGACTTAACACAGAGAAGTCCCCAAAATTTTACATAGATACCCTCGGGTCAAAGAAAAAGATATAGCCGAGCACTCGGGCGAGGCGGATAAGGGTCGGCGAAACAGACAGGGTCGGGCGAGACGGAAAAAGGGGTCGGGCGAACTGGGAAGGGGTCGGGCGAACCGGGAAGGGGTCAACAGCTTACCTTCAGGCCTACTGGTGAAGCCTTGGGGTCGGGAAGGAACAGACTTAGGCGGAAGGACTAAGGCGTTAAGGCTTGGACGGAGGTGAGGTTCGACGGTGCTCCGGCGGTGGCGGGGCTTCTTGTGGACGACAAGCAAGCTCTAGCACTGTGCGGAGGAAACATGTGGCTGGAGGGTTGGGAGAAGCGGGTTTGAGCGGAGAGGGGAACTTCCTCAAGAGCTTAAGCGGCAGTGCTCAAGTGCGAGCAAAGTATGGCGCGGCGAAGCAGCGATGGCGAAGGAAACTCCGGTAGGGGCTCTGGTACTCCTTTTTATAGCTGCACGGACGAGAGAGAGTTTGAGCAGCGCGAAGATCGGGAAGAAAATGATGGAGTGCTCTGCCTTGGTGGCGATTGGGCGGTGCCTCCATTGGCCGGCGAAGCAGAGCTTCGGGGACAGGGTCTTTGGTCATTGGGCAGTGAAGACAAAGCCGGCGCAGGCGCGATTTTGCCAGGATTAAGAGCTGGCGAGGGCAAGCAGGGCTGGTCGCATCAAGCGGCGAATTGTGGGCGGCGACTTGATGGGCGTGTGACAGGAAGGAAGGCACTGCAAGCGAGGTCACAGTAGGCGAGGTGACAGGGAGAGCGGTGGCACGAGCGAGCGCAGAACAGCGGCTTGCCGGGGCGCGTTACTGGCGAGGCGGAAAAAAGAGCTATCTCTGCCGGGGCCGTGGTTGGCGAGGGCGGTGTCGTCGTGGAGCACGCGCGTGGGCGGCGCGACTGTGGAGAGGTGGAAAAGCCGGAAGGCATCGGGGCGCGCGGCCGGGGATCCGGGCGAGGTGATGGGTGCGGGATGCGAGGCGGTCTAGCGCGACAGTGGCAAATCCTCTATCGCGGTGGCGACAAGGCACCTTGGCGCAGCCGGCGTGGGTGCGAGCGAGACGAGTGGGGCAGAAAGGGCTGCAGGGGCTTCCGCGAGCGATTGGGAGAGAGGCGCGCTGATCCATCTTGTCGCGGTCGGTGACTGGGCAAGGCGGCGCTCGTCAGGGAGGTCGAGTCACGCGGCGGAGAGGCTCTGAAGCGGGGCGCACACTGGCTCTGGCGTGTTTGACTCGAGAGATCCGGGGGATCTGGTTGTGGGTCCACCACTCAGTCTCTGGCTCTCTCATAGCTCTAAAATTTTGGAGGAACATTGTTTTTGGGACTTAGAGAAGAGCTGCTGCTTGCTGGGTCGGTGCGATTTTGCTAGGTTTTTAGGGGTCGGACCTATGGAAACTGCAGATTTGGGATTAATCTTGAGATTAACTCGGCTGATTAACCAAGGTCGTTACACTAGACCTGATCTTGAGTTGGTGCTTTCACAAAAGTTTTAGAGTAAACTAAGAAGAACAAGTTTGTTAATTGGAGCTTGGGCTAAATCACCACAAAACCCTTTCAACTTCTAGGCTAAACTCAGCAACAAATTCAAATCCAGCCCCTCAGCTCTAAGTCCAAAATAGTGAATGTCTTCAACTTGGCATGTAGATTTCTCCCAAATTCGAAACTAAACTGGAGCTGAACCTTTTACAAGAATTTGAGTATGAGATGTGTACTACAAATTCACCCTTTTGACCTAGGCCCAAAACTCAGCAGAACCTTTTTCAAAATGGAACCAAAGTCAGCTAAAATGCCGAAAATCAGCCTTAAGTCGAAAATCAGCTAAGTGTCCAGACCGGCGTTTCCACAAATTTTGGCACTAAATAACTTGCGATTTAGCCCAAATTTGTGCCTAATGTGTTTCTAGGAACTGAAGCATATAGTTTGGACTACAATTTTTGCTTTTGGAGTTTGCCACGTTTAAATTTGAAATTTTGCACAAAACCTCGCCCAAAACCAGCCCCTTTGCATTGCCCGCGCGCAAATCCAGTAGAATCGTGCCTAGCGCGTTGCTGCCTGCCCCGTGGCACCACCTCACCAGCGACTCACCGCCAGCCAACCACGGCCACGACAAGATGGGACATCCCGGCAATTTGCCCAGTGAACGCGCAAGCCTATCCTTTCAACCTGGCACGCATCCCCTCCCGCCAACCGGAGCTGCTGGCCAATGGTGCCGCCTGTTCTCTCTCCCCCGCTACCCTCCGGCCACATCCTGCACGCCTGCTGGCTCCACCTTGCTCCCCCGCATCTCCCCGGTCCTATAGAAGGGGTGAATGCCTGCCGGAGCTCCCATCCCCTACTCGATCGCACACTGTCTGCTCCTCTGCTCCGCCCGCCGCCACGCTAGCTCCCCATGGAGAGCCCTGCTCCGTGCAGCGCTGCCGCTTGGTGCCACTCGCAGTAACAGCCCAACACCCATGCGCAGCTTTCCCCACAGCCCGTTGCCCGCCAGCTCCGCCGGCGGCATCGGAACACGTGAAACCTCCGCCGCCGTGCCGCAGTTTCGTTGCCACGCCCGTTCGCCACCGACGAACCACCGCCACACCCCAACCATCACCAGACTCCCTCACGGTGAGCACCCGCACGTCCCCCACCCCTTGTCCCCCCCTCACTTAAGCCCTAGCTCGCCGGAAACCACCCGCCTCGCCGCAGCCGCCATAGGGGCCTTTCTGTGGGCTTTTCTTTTGCGTAGGGACCTAGATGTAAGAAACTGAGGGCTTTTCTGTGAATGTTTAAAACCTATAAGGGTCTGTCTACAAAACAACCATGGTTATATCTGGTTTAAATGGAGTAAAATGTGCTGGACTTCGAAAATGCACCAATAATTGTAGAACAATCAGAAAAACACCAAACCGGTTTTGTTGAACTCAGTGAGTAATGTAGTTTCACAGGAAAATCACATTGCACATGTTACTGTTAGAAATAATATTCTATGATCTATTCTTACTTAAAGCCTTTAAATACATAGTAAATCACAAAAAAATGGTAAAATGGCAAAACTACCTCTGTTAGCCTTGTAACCTTGAGCTTGTGCGAAGAAAAATAGTTGTGACCCTAGTTTATATGTTTGGTAAACTGTTTTAGTTTTACCCTTGACATGTAGTGAAAAATCTTTCTTTTTGCATAAGTAATGGAATCTGTTAGAGAAAAATATGAAACCACCTGGGTTAGATCACCTATGCAACATACTTGTTAGGAAAAATAATAGTCATTGTAAGAAATCTTGGAGATATGCCCTAGTGGTAATCATAGAGATGATGATATTCTTTTGTATCCATGATTTATATTGTGTTCCTTGAATATCCTTTAAAGGCTACTTGAATTGATTTGCAATTATGTGAATTGTGCGTGAAACTCTTTACTTGTATGGTTATTCTAAAAGTTGTACCTAGTCGGAGTTCATGTAAGGACACACATGAATATTAGACTAGCACATGCATTAGTTGATGACTATATTTCACAAGTCATGGACATGGAGATGTCAAACTAATAATGTGGGCACGTGTAGAGACATGTGCTAGAACTGACCCAACGCGAGTTGCATAGTTCTCTCTTTACACAACATGTACGCTTTGTCCTTAGACTTGAGATTGTCGCATGTACTCAAGATGTGGATCGACTTACTTAGGGGCTGTCAAACACTACATTGTAACTGGGTAGTTATAAAGGTAGCTTTTGGATTTGTCAAGAAGCATGCTGTGAGGCATGGTCAGTTAAGATGGAATTTGCCCCACTCTATTTGAGAGAGATATCTCCAGGCCCCTCGAGTGATCGGATCCGAAAATGCATGGCCATGCTACATGAGGTTAAGAGTTAACCTACAAAGGGATTTCGAATCACAGGATCAAGAAAGAGTGGTCCGCTTGGAGCTAGACCAAATATCATGAGGCAAACGGAATAGCATGTACGTGATGTTGTGATGGTTCGTCTGATATGATCTTTGTGTGCATATAGGAGTTGGCATGCCTTGCTAGAGGCCGCTACCAACTATTGGGTGAGTAGGAGTACTTGCACCATGTCTATACGTACACGAACCTATAGGGTCACACACTTAAGGGGCTGGAAGCCCAATGAGAATTTGATCCGAATCGGACCAGGTTTAGGAGTACTAATGGGCCTCGGACCTAGAGGGCCATTAGGGACCCCTATATATTGAGGGGTGGGGCGGCTTAGGGTTAAAAGGTGATCAATCCTTTTCGCAAGAGCAGCCGCCGCGCCTCCCACGCCCTCGCCCTATTGTACCTCACGGACCTCGACGCTTCCTCCCTGCACATGTGGATACCTTGGAGGTGTTGCATCTGCAACACTTGGACGAGCTGCCGCATGAGAGCCTGATGAGCCAATGATGAGCCGACGATGAGCTTGACGAGCCGCGGCACGAGGAGGACGTTGCTGCACATGGACAAGCTGTTGAGGAGCTGCTTGACGTCAACGTGTTCGAATGCACTACGTCGACGCGTGATCGACTTCGCTGCCCCGACGCGTTTCTACAACTTCCGCACTTGTGCATCGAGTGGTAATCCCATGATCTATAACAGTAGTTATTCCTGGATTATGTGGTAGAAAATTTTTGTTTTGGGGTAGCGTAGCCTACCTCGTAACCCAACAAGAAACATGTTGGAACATGCCTTTATTTTATGCAAAGTTAAATCATAGGAAAATATGGAAAAAAGTTGTCCTTCACCAAAAATCCTGAAAAGTTTACCAAAGACTCTGTTGCACCTGTGTAACTCACTCTTAAAATTTCAACAATAAACTCTCTTGTAAAGCAATATAAAAATAGTTAAGTGCATGCTACCTTAAAGTAATGAAATAATTTCATTAATTTTTGTAATAATCTAATGGACTCCAAATTTCTACAGTAACTTAGAATGGTAGTGAGAAATCTCTGTAAAAGTTTCACACCCATAGCTAATCATATGCCACTGAAATGAATTATGTAAGTTAAAGCTAAGAATAAATAGATAAGATAAATTAAGTAATTATAAGGGTAAAATGGTAATTTTTGGAGGAGGACAGAAAAACATTCAAAAACAGGATAACTTTCGAAATGAACCTTGAGCAACCCTAGAGTAAACCCACCTTTCTTTGTGAAGTCTAAATTATAAAATCTTATATGTGTACACAATCACCATCAAAGTCAACTCCGATTTTATATCACAGCATACCTTACTTCATGAAGATAATGAAAGTTTAGAATCTTGTTTAGGTGAATGTGGTCGAAATGCAATTTACACTTCAACAATAATTCATGTTTTTGCATCCTGCATGTGAAAGCATGGAAAATTGAATTATTGCATTTGCATCTCGTGTAGAAGCGAACCTCGCAGATGGAACCTACGAGTTGACACCTGCTGCCGAGGAAGTACCTGCTAAGCTACATCACATCGAGGACGAGCAGGAGATCAGTGAAGCATCCAACGAGCTCCCTACTAACTTAGAACAGGAAGGCAAGCCTCGGAGCATAACCCAATATTTTCTAAATGCATGCAATGTCTCTGATACCTATGCTTGTGCATTTACGTTCATAGGAGTTGATTGAAAACCTAGTTGCATGATCTTAGGTACCTTTGGTTGAACACTAGCATGGTAGGCCTAGTAGCTGCAATGCTAAATAGGACTCGGTAAAATTTGAGTGATTTGCTATCACTCGCGAGCTTATAAGAGTTGATTGCTTACTCATGCTATAACCATAAGGATGACGGATGGGACTGGGTTTGGTTCTGACTTGGTGGTTTTGTCTTGTCTGTCTAGTGATGAAAATGCTAAGGCTGAAATGTTTCGACGTTCGTGGTCAAGTGTTTGAAAGTACGAATCTCATACCTAGTATGGGATAGGGAAGCCTAGTACTTGATTGAACCGGGACGTGGGCATACTGTAATGACCGCCCCTAAACCTTCCCAGTTAGTCTTGATCAAGAGCCCTTGATCAAAGTCATCTGTCTTGTTTCACCGCGTCGAGTGCTCAGCCTTTCGCCTGGTTCCGACCCCGGAGACTCGAACCCTCTCCGCTTCGCTCCTCTCCCGCCCCCGGCAAGCACAGCCCACCGTCGGATCCTGCTAATCTTCCTCAAACCACCATTCTCTCCACCGGTGGACCCGCAAGATCTTTTTCCCAGATCCTCCGCGACAGCCGCACTCGAGTTGCATGGCCGCTTCAGAGTCTCCCTGCCGCGTGGCTCATCTTCTCCGACGCCCGCCGCTCAGTTTTGTCTCTGGCAAGCAACCAAGTGGGTTCTCGCGCCCTCTTCCCCAATGGCAGCGGAAGCCCCTCTGCACCCTTTCTGCAGTACCTCGCCTCCCGTGCCCATCATAACGCCGCCAGATCCCAGCCCCAGAGCCCGATGTCGCCCGTCTTTTCCGTCGCTTCAACCACAGTCGCGCCGCCCGGTCGCCGCTACACAACGATTCCTCTATCGCCAACCCCGACCGCGGCCGCGACAGCTCCTTTCCCCGCCCTGTCAGAAGCCGCCCGACAATCTGTTGCTCCGCGCTCGCCCGCGCGCCCGCGGCTGCCTGTCTTCTCACCTGTGCGCCCTCAATTCTAGCGCCGTTAAACCGGTCGCTTCTATCAAATCTTCCGCACGGCGACGCCCGCTTTCCGCCAAATCTCAACCACCGGTCTACCCGCTCCTACGCCGCCCTGACGGCAGAACGCAATGATCGCTGGCGTCACCCCCGGAGCCCTGCACCACCACCCTCTTCGCTCAATCGCCGCCCCGGCAGAGCACTCCATTGCCTCTCCCCGGCCTTCGCGCCGCTCCCCTTCTCTCTCTCCCGCGCCGCTTCCTTTTCTCCATTCCAGCAGCTATAAAAGGAATGCACCAGCCGCCGGAGTTCCCTCCGCCATTGTTGCCTTCAGCCTTCTCTCGCTCCCTGCTCAAGTTCCTAGCGCCACCCACCAAGTTCTTGAGGAGTTCTTCTCTCAGATTCTCTCTCAGTTTTCTCCAAGTCACCCTGCAGCTTGCTCCTCCGTGCTGCGTAAAAGCTCTCTTGTGATCTGCAAGAAGCACCGCCGCCGCCGTAGCATTCCCAGTCTTAGCCCTTATTCGAAGCTTTAGTCCCTCCGCCCAAGTCTGCTTCTTCCCGACCCCAAGCTTTCCTTTCAGGAAGAAGGTGAGTTGCTGACCCCAGTCCGCCTTGCCCGACCCCTCCTATCCGCCCAACCCCGGTTCCGTCTCGCCCGACCGTATCTGTTCCGCCGACCCTTATATCCGCCTCGCCCGAGGGCTTGGCTGTGATCTTTTTCTTCAACCCGAGGGTGTACGTGTAAAACTTAGGAACCCTTCAGCGCTTGCGTCTGAGGATCCCTAGTTTTCCCATATCCTCTAGTTCAAGGATCGGATCATAAGTTCCTCTCCGACCCTTACCCCTTGATCATCATCAGCTCTCTTGAACCACCATAACCTCCTGCTCTTTGTCGCGAGTTTCTGGGCTCAGGCGAGCCAGTGTTGCTGTTGAAATAATTGTCTATGCTAACCCTTGCATTGCATTTGTGTAGAGCTGCACCTCGCCGACGGCTTCTACGAGCTACACCCGGCGCCAGAAGAAGAAGCTGTAGCTGAGTTCCTGCCCGCTGAAGCCGAAGTCGCCCCCGAAGTCGAGCAGTTCCCGTCCTCCTTGCTTGAAGGCAAGCCCCGGTTGCATGAAAACCTTGAGTGTTTTACCAGACTTGCGCATGCCTTCTGTAACATGCTTGTGCATTTACGTATAGGAGTTGTGTGAAACCCTAGATGCATGACTTAGTTGTCCCCATGATCTGAGCACTAGCTGTTGGACCGTGTAGTCGCCTTGCTTAACTAGGAGACGGTAAAAGTCGAGTGATCTCCTGTCACTCGCGAGTTGTAGGAGTTGGATGTCTATCTTTCTGTTACAACTATAAGGACGATGGACGGGGCAGGGTTTTGGTAACTCTTTGGTGGTCGGATGTTAGCCCCGTCTGTCTATGAAAACTTACTAAGGCCCGACAGTGGTGGTGTTCGTGATCAAGTGTTTGAAAGTACTAGCCTCATACTTAGTATGGGATGAGGAAGCCTAGTACCGGATTGAACCTAGACGTGAGCGGTCGCCCCATTGTTCTTGGAACGGAGTTTCCCCTGCTGGTTGTCGCACGTGGTGGCAAACGTGGTCACAGAACGGCAGAGGCCGGGTCTGTGGAACCTTGCACCAAAGGAAATGGGCCCGACACGGGTTAGGGGATTGATGGGGAAGGCCGACACAGGAAACGACCTCCGGGTGCACGGATGTCGTGAGGCTAGGTTCACCATGCATGGTTAAAGAACTCGAATCGATTCGTCTGCCTCTCACAGTTTGAGATTGCTTGATCGCTATGTCACCATGAGTAAATGAGGAATCTGATGATGATATGTTTGTTGAAGTATCTATACCCCATGTTTGGTTCTATGAATGCTTAGAATAGGTGGCACAACCTAGACTGGTAAATGAACCTAGAACCGGAGCTAAAACTTGAAAATAGGGTTACTAAGCGCTTTTGGCAAACAAACCCCTCAGCCAAACAGCCCTGCATGTCTAGAAGGAGGAGTAGTTTTTACTTCTATCGGTTAAGTCTTGTTGAGCTTAGTAGCTCAGCCTTGTTGTGGCTCTTGTTTTTCAGGTGGAGTTGCTGCTCTCGACCCCTCTCTGGTTGGTGCTTGGCCGCCCCAGCTCCCGCCAGGCTGGACGGTCGAGTGGGATCCTTCCTCGGACGGCAAGGAAAGGAACCAGTGATGTCCCGGTTGGCCTCACCAGGGATGTCCGACCCCGACGAAGTCTTCCGCTAGTGTTTTTCTCTGTTGTTTCTTTTGAACCTTGTAAAACCCTGATGTTGGATTTTATAGTCGAACTAAATCGGTAAATTTGTCTAACTCTTTGGACTCGTTGTATTCTCTGGAACCACTCACCTTCGTGTGAGTTGCTAAACTCGATCCTATTCAAGTGGTTAAATCGGATGAAATCCGACGGCACTTCGTGTTAACTCGGCTTAGGCAGGAGTGTCGCATGTTAGGCGGCTTAACCCTGCCCAAATCAAGCTAATCCGAAGTGGATCCGCCACACATACTCCCCGCTCTCTCTGGAACGGAGTTCCCCTGAATGCATCATGTGGGTACAAGTGCAGTCACATTACGACGACATTCCGGGACCGTGGGGCCTTGTATCTAAGGGAAGTGGGCCCTGGCCATGTGCCTGGGAATTGATGGGGATGGCTCACATGTGTGGACCCGTTGTGGTACGCAATGTCATGGGATTAGGTTCAGCTTGCAAGGTTAAGAAACTCAATTCGAATCGTCTGCCTCTCACAGTTTGAGACTGCTTGATCACTATTCCGCACTGAGTAACAAGTGAAATAGAGAATGATTATTTATTTACTGATGATGATACTTGGAATAAAATGTTTGCTCAACTTTCTTGCTTAGAATAGGTTGTTTACCTAGAATAAATAATCTACTAGAACCTGCTGCTAAAACTTGAAAGTAAGGATCTACTTAGATGCTTTTGGCAAAAACAAATCCCTCCGCCAAAAAGCCTTGCATGTCTAGAATTCGGTGGAGTAGTTGCCACCCGATGGGTAAATCTTGTTGAGTATTAGTATACTCATCCTTGCTTATGGCTTTACTTTTAGGTAACTTGGATGTTAGTGCTTTTGTTGAAAGTGTGACTTGGCCGACCTAGCTCCCTCCGGGTTGGAGGGTTGAGTGGGACCCGTCCTCGGTCGGCGAGGATTGCGGTAACTGATGTCATGGTTGGCTTCTCCATGATGTTTCTACTTCGACATTTAGTTGCCATCCTTTTTTCACTGCTTAAACTCTGAAACATTTTACTTTATGCACTTTCGAACTGCTGTGATGTAATGAATAAAGTGGGACCTATGTATTAAACTACTAGAATGTTGTAATCTCTAGACTCGCCTTCGTGTGAGATGTTTTTCGTTTCGATCCGAGACAAGTGGTTTATCAGGTATAACCCGACATACTACAAGATTGACTTGATTAAAGTGTCGGTTCGCATGTGAGGCGAAATTGAGAACACTTTAGCCAGGTTAATTTGGGTGGTTCTGCCACAGCCTCCTTCCATGACCTTTGTGACGAGGAGATAGAGAGCGACTGCTCCAGCATCAGCAACATCATGGCATCCAGCCATCCTCTGTTCTAGGAGTGCGCCATGGCGGACGCCGCAGGACAACCACGGGAGGTGGTGGAGTCTCAGTAGACTCACACCCCTCCGGACCACCACGTGGAGGCCCAGGCGCAGGTGTAGGCGCACGGCAATGAGCCACAACAATAGCGGTAGGCCTACTAGCCACCATCGTTGGCACGCCCAGCGGCACGCTCTGAGCCGCGCACGCGCAACCCGGTGAGCGGCACTCGAGGTCGCACCCGCTAGGTCCAACGCAACATCCTAGCTGGGGGGACGACCCCCCATAGTTTGCTCGGGCTAGCCAAAACATCACCGCCGCAGCGATGCTTCTGCGCAGCCTCACCGAGCCTACCGACCCGCAAGAGTAGGAATCCACTAGAACCTCCTGGCACTGGTAGAGACTGCCGCCATCCAATAGGCAGAAAGCTCTGCATCACGGCAGCGGCACGTGACCTCTTGCTCGACAGGGGCATTACGGACGCACCAGCCAAATCATTCTATTCGGTCGCCCCTGCAGCCACATCGTGCAGGGCGGAGTGCCGCGGCCGCGCCGCAGCCTAACCCGGCACCAGCTCCACATCGCCAGCATGTGCGTGTGCGTCTTGGACCAAACTGCGATGCACGCAGCATCATCCATGCTTGACGCTTGGCTCGGCATGACGTCAACATCCACCGAAAGGCGTAAAGTGTGGGCGGCGCGGGCCATGACCAGTCCGACAAGGAACACAAGGAGGTGCACCCTTGGCGTGGCGGCCGATTGAACGACCGATACGGTGACCGTAGTTGCAGCTTGGATGGACCGGGACCACGGGCCTTTGGTCGTCGCATCCAAGAAGCACCGTTCCCACAATGCTTTCGATCACCCACCAACATCGCCAAATACACTGGGGAGACGAACCCCAGTGTATGGTTGGAAGACTTCCGGCTCGCCTGCCGAGCTGGCGGCGTAGATGATGATTACTTCATCATCTAGTACCTCCCCATCTGTGTAGGGGAGTTCATTCGATCTTGGCTCGAATTCCTCCCACCCAATAGCATCCGCGACTGGGCGGACCTCAAGAAAGTCTTCATAGGGAACTTCCAGGGGACCTACGTCTGCCCTGGGAACTCCTAGGACCTCAAGAGTTGCAAATTGAAGCCCAAGGAGTCCTTGCAGGATTACATCTGCAAGTTCTCAAGGCAATGCAACTCCCTCCCTAACGTCGTCGATGCAAACATCGTCAGCGCGTTCCTCACCGGGATGACCTGCAAATCCTTGGTTCACAAGCTCGGCTGTGTCAAGCCCCGGACTACTCGCAACCTGCTTGACATCGCTACGAACCACGCCTCCAGTGAGAAGGCGGTTGGGGCAGTCTTCAGTGGTGGTCGGGATAAGGGTAAGGCCAAGCGTGAAATCCAGGATGAGGGCCCCTCCACACAATGGGGCAAGAAGAACAAGAAGGATCGACGCCGCCCGACCAACCCAATCTTGGTTGCCACAATCGACCGCCCGGGCAAGCAGCCCCAGTAGGGCTAGCATGACCACTTCGACAAGCTCATGGAGAGCCCCTGCACCAACCACACCTACCCCGTCAAGCACCTCTACAAAGACTATGAACTCCTCAAGCGCTTCATGCAACAAGTCGGCAAGCCCAAGGAGAGGAAAGGCAAGTAGGACGTGGCCAAGAAGGGAGGCACGCCAGGCAAGGAAGGAGATGGCTTCCTCAACCCCGAGGGATGCCTCATGATCTTCGGGGGATCCAACGCCGACCACTCCAAGCGCCAGTGCAAGGTGCGCTATCGAGAGGTATGTGCTGTCGACTCAGCCGTCCCCACTTTCCTTCGCTGGTCGAACTATCCAATCACGTTTGATCAGAGGGACCATCCCGCTCTTCGTCGACCCCATCGTCAACAAGAAGTGCCTCACCTGGGTGGTCATGGACGGGGGCAACAGCCTCAACATCCTGTATGTTGAAACCCTTGATGCCATGCGCATCCCCCGGTCTGAGCTCCATCCCGTGAGCTCCACTTTCCATGGTGTGATCCCAAGGATGCAGGTGTACCTGCTCGGGCAGATCGACCTGTCCACACATTTGGTGACCACGCCAACTTCTGCACGGAGGTCCTGACCTTCGAAGAGGTGGACTTCTCGGGGTCCTACCATGCCATCCTAAAACGACCATGCTACACCAAGTTCATGGCGGTCCCCAACTACACCTACCTCAAGCTGAAGATGCCAGGACCGAACGGCGTGATCACCATGGGTAGCACCTTCTCGCACGCCTGCACGTGCGACCACGAGCACTATGAGCTCGCCACCGACATCGTCAACTCCGCCAAGCTCCCAAAGCTCGGGAACGTGGCCGCACTGGCCATCCCCGACTACAACGAGCCAACCTCCACGAGTGCCTTCCATCCGACCAAGGAGACCAAGGCGGTGGAAGTCAAACCTAACGACCCAACCAAGATGGTGCCGATTGGGACCAAGCTCCCGACCAAATAGGAAGGCGAGCTCGCCGACTTCCTGCGCATGAACCGGGACATCTTCGCATGGAAGCCTTCTGACATACCGGGCATACCGAGGGAGGTCTCCAAGCACACACTACAGATCACCCCATGCTCGAAGCCCATCGAGCAACGCCTACGCCGCTTTGATGACGAGAGACGCAGGGCCATAGGCGAGGAGATCGCAGGCAGTCAGCTTCATCAAGAAGGTATACCACTTCGACTGGCTCGCTAATCCTATTCTTGTAAAAAAGAAGAATTGGAAATGCAGAATGTGTGTTGACTATACTGGCCTTAACAAGGCATGTCCCAAAGATTATTTTACTTTACCACGTATGGATCAGATAGTCGACTCCACCTTAGGATGCAAAATCCTCTCTTTTCTGGATGCCTACTCAGGCTACCACCAGATCACGATGAAAGAGACCGATCAAGTCGCAACCTCCTTCATCACCCCGTATGGTTCATATTGTTACGTGACCATGCCGTTCGGTTTGAAGAATGTGGGCACCACCTATCAATGGTGCATGCAGCGATGCTTCACTAACTAGATCGATTCGTCCGACCAACCTGACCAAGTTGAGCGGCCAAAACCTACTATTGCCATCTACGTGGATGACATAGTAGTAAAAATGGCTCAAGCAAGCAACCTGATCATGAACTTAGCCGCAACATTCACGAATCTCCGAAGGTTTAGCATCAAATTGAATCCCGAAAAATGTATTTTTTGTGTTCCAAAGGGGAAGCTGCTCAGATACCTCGTGTCCGAGCGTGGCATCAAAGTCAACTCCGAAAAGATCACAGCCGTCACCAACATTATCCCCATACGCAACATCAAAGGCGTGCAGAGGCTCACTAGTTGCTTGGTCCCCCTAAGCTGGTTCATCTCCCGACTAGGTGAACGGGGGATGCCTCTCTACAAGCTCCTCAAGAAGACAAACACGTTCGTCTGGAAGGAGGAGGCATAACGGGCTTTGGATAGCCTCAAAGTATTGCTGACTTCAGCCCCGATCCTCATCGCTCCCGAATGGGAAGAACCTCTCCTCCTCTACATTACGGCAAGCAACCACGTGGTCACCACCACCCTCATCGTCGAGAGGGAAGAGCCGGGACACGCGCTGAAGGTCCAGCGATTGGTGTACTTCGTCAGTGAGGTACTCGAGGATGCAAAAGTCTGCTACCCCCAGGTCCAGAAGCTTCTGTACACTATACTGATGGCAACCCGGAAGCTTCTGCACTACTTCACCAACCACAAGGTCACGATCGTCACCTCATACCTGCTGGGGGAGATCGTCCACAACCGCGACACCATGGGTGGATCTCCAAGTGGGAGCTCAAGCTCATAGGCCATGACATCAAGGATGCCTCCCGCATCGTGATCAAGTCGTAGGCCCTGGCCAACTTCATCGCCGAACAGACGGAGGTCTAGATCCCGACCCCGGATGTTACCCATGAGTATTGGACGATGTACTTCAATGGGTTGGTCATGGCATTGGGCTCAGGGGATAGATTGGTCCTGATCTCCCCAGATGGGAACAGGCTCCGCTATGTGATCCGTCTCCATTTCAAGGCTTTGAACAATGTCACAGAGTACGAGGCCCTCATCAACGGGTTACACATTGTCGTCGACCTCGGCGTGACATGCCTCTATGTCCGCGGTGACTCAAAGCTAGTGGTCAACCAAGTCATGAAGGAATCCTCCTGCAAGAGCCCTTTCATGACAGCGTACTGCTAAGAGGTATGCAAGCTAGAGGACAAGTTTCGAGGGATCCAGCTGCATCACGCCCACGAAAGGACAACAATGCCACAGAGTTCCTTGTGAAATTGGCGGCTAGACAGGGTCCACTTTGCGATGGAGTCTTCGTAAATGACCTGATCTGACCCGGACGCAGCCTGACCCCAATTGAGTGCTCGGGGGCTCCAATGCTTCAATGAGGCTCGACCCCGACCACGCGCTCGGGAGCTTCGACCCTGACGCCTCCAAGGCAACTACACCTAGTGGCACCGACGTCATGGCGCTCGACCCGACCGACTGGAGAGCGCCGCTACTCGCCTACATCCTCGAGGAGGTCCTACCAATAGAAAGGACTAAAGCGTGACGAATCGCTCGACATGCCAAGACGTTCGTCCCCATCAGTGACAAGCTTTACAAACAAAGTCCATCGGGGATACTCATGAAGTGCATCCCGACCGACCAGGGAAAACAACTTCTCCTCAAAGTCCACATCGGAATCTGCGGACACCATGCGGCCCCAAGGTCACAGGTCGGAAAAGCCTTTCACCAAGGTTTCTACTGGCCCACGATGTTGCGAGACGCAGAGGAGGTTGTCGTAGGTGTGAGGGATGCCGGTTCTTCATGTAGGGATACGAGGTAGGCTACGCTAGTGCAAAACAAAAAAAATTCTACCACATAAACCAGGAAAACTGTCGTATATGGATCACGGGATTACCACTCGACGCACTGGTGCTGAAGATATCGAATCGCGTCGGGGCAGCGAAGTCGATCAGCGTAGTCAAACACGTAGTCGATCACGTCAACGTCAAGCAACTCCTCAGCAGCTCGTCCACGTATAGCGAGGTCCTCCTCGTGCCACGGCTCGTCGGCGGCTCGTCGTGGCTCGTCAGCGGCTTATCCAAGTGCTGCAAGTGCAACACCTCCAAGGTATCCACATGTGTAGGGAGGAAGCGTCGCAAGCCGGACTGCTAGGTCCACGAGTTGCAACAGGGCGAGGGTGTGGGAGGCGTGGCGGCTATGCTTTGGCCAAAAGGTGTAAACCCTAGGGCGCCCCTACCCCTCTATTTATAGAGGTTCCTGACGGGCCTCTTGGTCTGAGGCCCATTAGTACTCCTATAACTCGCGAGGGACAGTCAATCACTCAACTTTTACTGAGTCCTATTAAGCATTGCACTACTCGGCCTATCATACTAGTGTTCAGATCAAGGGCACTAATTCATGCATCTACGGTTTCAATCAATTCCTAAAAACGTAAATGCACAATCAAGCAACCAAATATATTGCAAGTAGTTAAAGATAGGAATTTATGCTCCGGGGCTTGCCTTCAAGCGAGGCGGTAGCGAACTGGTCTTCGGCGTTCTCGGGCTCCTGCAGGCGGCGGCTCAGCTACGGCTTCTTCCTCCGGCGCTGGGTGAAGCTCGTAGGTTCTGTCTGCGAGGTTCAACTATACAAAAAATGCAATGCATCAAGTTAAATTCTCAACTTTTCATAGAACACAAACACACTTTGGTGCTGAAGAAGAAGAAGTTATATAGGCCACATTCACCTAAACAAGATTCTGAACTTTCTTTACTTACATAAACAAGGTGGGGTGTGGTATAGGCCGGGGTTTGTTTGATATCGATTGTGTACATATATGTAACAACACTTTGTTAAGCTTTATATCGGAAAGTTATCCTATTTCTGAATGTTCTTTTGTACCTCTTCCAATATAGAGGTAGCTAGCATTTAACAATTTTTGCGAAAAGGAAACGCTTTCTATGCATTTACCCTATTTATTCTTCTCTAAACAGGAAACGGGTTCACCTATGTAATTCTCGTGGTTTCCATATTTTTCCCATAAATTGAGTTACATCACTGATTTAAATAAGAAGGTTTCATATTTTTCTCAGCTCCAGATTAATTGTTATGCAAAAAGCTGGAAACACTCTTAAATTTCCATGGCAAAACTTAAACAGATGATTAAACTTTTGAGCTGGGCTCTAAAACATTTTTCCTAGTTTATACTGCTTAAAAGAAACATATGAGAGTTGGTTTCATCTTTTTATCATATTTCTATGATTTGTTATGATTTAAATGGCTTAAACAAGAATTAAAACATACCACATTAATTCCAACAGTTACATATGCCAAAAGTATTTTTATTAAAAACTACTCTTTATTCTGAACCTAGCAAAATTGGTTTGGCATTTTTCTGAGTTTTCTACAAATTTTGGTGAATTTCTAAAGTTAAACACAATTTCTGTCGATTAAATCATTTAAACCGAGGTACTTGCGGACTAGCCCCTAGGTCTAGGGTTTAATCGCATAAAGGTCCTGGGTTTTAACACTAAGGCCCCTGGTTCACCTTTTCCAAAAGCAATTGGGTCCTCAGGCGCGCAGGCGGCGGCGGCGGGTAAAATCCCGGCGATGCGCCGGCGACCTTGGGGCGGTGAGTGGCCGGGAGGGCTTACGGGCTCACCTTGGTCCGGTTTGAAGCGGTTGGGGGCGACGAGAAGGTTTGGCTGGGGCGGAACGGTAGAAGGTGGAAAGCTTTGGGTGGCGGCAGGGTCCAGCGGTGTTCCGGCGGCGGTGGTGCTTCTCGCGGGCAACAAGCAAGCTCTAGAGCTGCGCGAGAGGTTGGCGAAGTGGCTGGTGGTGTTGGCAAGGTGCGGGGTCGGGTGGAAAGGGGAGCTCCACGGAGAGGGTGTGCGGCGGAGCGTGAGCGCGGAGCAGAGGAGCTTGCGGCGATGGAACTTAGGTGAGCGGTGAGGGTTCTGGACGGTTAGCTGGAGCGGAGAGGAAGGCGAAGGGGAGTGCGGTAGCGCTGGCGGGGCTTTTATAGGCGCCGGGGGCTTGTGGCTGGTTTGTGGGCCGGAGAAGGGCGGGCGCGCGTGCTCTCGCGGCCATTAATGGTGACGGCGCCATTGGCAGACAGAAGGGACAGGCAGGCATGGAAGGCGAGGTGACAGGGCGAGCGAAGCGATGCAAGCATGCGCGGGACGAGCGGCTCTGCCGGGGCATGCTACTGGTGAGGTGGGGGAGGAGCTGTCGCGGCCTGCACGGTGGTTGGCAGAGGTGGCAGCGTTGCGGGGCGCGCGAGCCGGCAGCGCAACCGGGGGTTTGACGAGAGGGCCGGAAGGTGTTGGGGCGCAGCCGGAGATCTTGGTGGGGAGGATGCGCGCGGGAGGCGAGGCGGCATCAGCGCGGCAGTGGCCGGTCTTCGATCGTGGAGTAGCTAGGGAGGCGGCGGAGCCGCGAGCAACGCGCCTAGCGCGGCCAACGAGGCCTCGGGCAGGCGAGACGGGACGGAGCGGAGGGGCTGCAGGTCGTCGTCGTGTGCGACTGGGGAGCAAGGCACGTCGATCCATCTTGTCGCGGCCGGCGACTGGGCGAGGTGGCGCTTGCTAGTGAGGCCGCGCCATGCGGCGGCGGTGCTCTGGAGCGCTCGGGCGCGCTCTGACTGACGGATTCGCGGGATCTTTTGCCGCGCCTGTCTTCGAGCCCATGGATCTCCCGATTCTCAAACCGCACCATGTTGACTCCCTTTACAAAAGATGTAGTACACAGATCAAAGTCTAACTTTTGTAATTTGACTGAGTTCAAATTCATGGTGGATTTGGAGGTTCAAAACTCCAAAGTTTGGAGGAACGCCAGTTTTCAGGACTTAGAGAAAAAACGGCGGCTTGGGCTGGTTTTCAGGGTTCTGGGCTAACTTGAGCTGCAGTTTTGAGAATCTTCGGAGGTGAATTGGACCAAGGTTCAATTAACAAAGTTGGTGTAGAAACTTAGGGTGTGTTTGGTTGGGCTGTGGCTTTTGGAAAAGCTGCTGTGAGCTGTGGGCTGTGGAAAAGCAGCTGTGAGAAAGCAGCTGTGGGAAAAGCAGAAGACCGTTTGGTTAGAGGAGCTGTGAAACTGTAGGCTGTGTAAGAAATACCTGTAATGCCCCTAAAGGTATGTGAGTGTGTTTATATGCAAATTGCTCGTAACAAAATAATGCGTTCACTAATTCAAATGTAAACCACTATTTTAGGAAGAAACAAAAAATAAATTTTAAATGTTTTTCATCCATTAAAGTAATTGGTCCACATAAATAGAACTATATCGATCAAAAAGTTCTATACAAGGATGCCAACCCTCAACATTACTCTCCTCCTCTCGCACTAACCAAAGCATCAGCTATCCTAGTGCGAATGGTATTCATGGTATCCTCATTGTCCACATCGTCACTATCATCTCCTTGTGTTTGTCTCATACCACATGTATGTTGTACCAAGTAATCCTCATCATCATCACATCTCTTGAACTCCTTATCAGACAAATTGCTATCACGAATAAAATTATGCAATGCAAGACAAGCCATAATAATATGTTTCTGAGTACGAGGTGAGAAACTTGGCATGTCCTTCAAAATACGCCACTTCTGCTTTAAGACTCCAAAAGACCTTTCAATGACATTACGAAGAGATGAATGCAAAAAATTGAACATCTCGTACTTTCCTTGAGGAGGCCCCGAACGATGCTGAAATTCTGGTATATGGTATGTGCTTCCTTTGAAAGGCGCAAGATACCCAATTCGGTTTGGGTAACCTGAGTCCACGAGATAATACTTTCCTACAAAATCAATTTAGTAAGGTACATTTTAATCCATCTACATGAGACATTAGTACATTAATATTTAAATACAACAAATATCTTTGACAATACTAAATGAAAAAGCTCAACATAACACACTAATAGATAAATAATGTTTCAATATAGGGTAACAAATTATGGTTCAACATAGGGAAATTGTTGTCACATATGACAATAAATAATTTGACAAACAGGCAATACAAATCAGTGGCGCTTCATCATCTCCTTTTCTAGCTCCCTCTCAATCAAATCCAGTCTGCCTTTAGTTGTTTCTAGGGCGCTAAAGAGCTCCCTAAATTCAGGTTTCACAATTAAAGAAGCGGCTGTGTGCATTAGAGCAGTTCCTTCTTGCACCCCACATTCTTTCACCATCTTCATAGTCTCTGTAATGGTAGGAACTTGGTTAGTTGGAGGAGCTGATGATGCTTCAACACTTGTGGAGATCCTCTCTGCAGCATTTTCTATCTTCAAACAAGTGGACTTGTACAAACGAAAGAATGGGCTCTTCTCATCTTTCTCTTCAACACCAGTAGAGGTACCCTTGCGTTTCCTTTTTCCTAGGTTCACTGTCATATCCTTCTGCGTAGGTTTCACTACCTCATCCACATTATCATCACTTGCCTCATCGGATGATATATCTCCAGGACAGGATGCAGAAGACCCAGTTACATGTGCCTTGCCAAACAAGATATGCAGGTCATCGAGGAACTTGGGTCCTTGTTTTCGAAACTTTATATGGTGGCATTTGATTCCTTTCTCACGATTGTTGCATTTCTACAATTAGATCATTGAAATAAGCATTGGACACCATAAGAAAGAATGGAAAGAATATAATTATGAAGAAACATAGTTCTTACAGCAAGGTGTTCGTCCCACCATTCATCTGAGCAGTCAATAGTTTGTTTTGCCTCATCCCATCCAAGACCAGTTGCACAATTCTTGAACTCCATAAACGTGACATACTCCTTTTTCAGAATATCTAACTTGTTCTTCAATTGTTTTTTTGTTCTCGTATCACCGGATTTTTCTGCAAACTTGGTAACAACGTTCTTCCAACCGGTAGTAGTGAAAATTCCCATCGGCCTATTCCCTGCTTCAATCTCTTCTTTGCAAGCATCAATCAAATGCCTTAAAAAAGTATCACCCCAATCCGCCTTATCACCCATTCTTCAACCAATCAAAGAAAACTCATAAGAACTAAGCTAAGTCATAACTATGAATGCAACTATCCAACTATTAAACTAATGGGAAATAAATAAGCATAGATGTCAAAGTACAAACGTTCATCCATTACATAGTTTTGAATTATCATTTTGCATTCAACCATACTGATAGTACAAAAGTGATTTATCTCATACCAGTACAATTGATTGCTCATACCTCAAGAAATTCCTTTTCGCAGGTAGCTTCCTATTTGATTTTGTGTTGTAATTGTACCTGATAACATAAAATAATTGAATTAGTATAAATAATTATGGTGCTTTTATAATTGAATTAGTATAAGTAATTGAATTCATAGTTACTGAAAAGTTCATACCTTATATGCATACCAGTATTATAAAAATTTTTTTTACATCTATCAGTAACTATGAATTCATCTATAACCATACCGGTATTATAAAAAAAAAGTGTTAAAAATTAAAAAAAAACATACCTTATATGCTCCTGGTGAATGACCAGGAGCAGGACAGCAACCGGCCGGCGTTGGGGGGCGCCGGCGATGGGGCGCCCTCCCAAGGGGGCGGCGGACGGCCGGGGGCGACTGAAGCCGGCGGCGGCGGGCGCTGGAGGGGCGGCGGACGGCCGGCGGGCGGTGAACGGCGCCGGCGGCGGGCGGCCAAGGTTCGGCGGCCGGCGGGCGGTGAAGGGGCGGCGGCGGCGTGCTGTGAAGCCGGCGGCGGCGGGCGGTGAAGGGGGCGGCGGACGGCCGGCGGGCGGTGAAGGGCGCCGGCGGCGGGAGTTCAAGGGGCGGCGGCCGGCGGGATTCAAGCGCCGGCGGCGGGCGGGCGTTCAAGATCCGGCGGCGGGCGGTGGGGCCGGCGGCGGCGCTCCAGGGAGGCGGCGGATGTCGGGGGCGTTGGGGCGGCGGCGCGAGCCGCCGGGCGATGGGGGCGGCGGCGCGAGGCCCGCCGGCCAGGGGCGGCCGCGCGAGCAGTCGGGCGATGGGGGCGGCGGCGCGAGGCCCGCCGGCCAGGGGCGGCCGCGCGAGGCCCGCCGGCGAGGGGCGGCGGCGCGAGGGCCGCCGGCGGCCAGGGGCGGCGGCGCGAGGGCCGCCGGCGGCCAGGGGCGGCGGCGCGAGGCCTGCCGGCGGCAAGGGGAGGCGCACGGCCGGCCGGCGGCAAGGAGAAGGACAGCAACCGGCCGGGTGAGGCGAGAGGCGATGCGTTCTGTGCGTGCGGTTGAGAAAAAATAGATGAAAGGGTACATCATAACCAGTGGCAGGTGGGTAATTTTTTACCCCAAAAGCACTTGAAAGTAGGGGGGAAGGTGCTTTTGATTTTGTACTAGAGGAAAAGTAGCTTTTGGGCAAAAGCACTGAGCTTTTGGGCCCTTTGGTTGGCTTTTGGCTTTTGCAAAAGCAAAAGCAGGTTGGAAAGCCCAACCAAAGGGACCCTTATTCCTCCAACTTTTATAAAGGGATTTTCTGATGTTCTGTTCAACTTTTAAGAGATAAACCTGCCCTAAGGCGCCAGGTTGGGCTGATTTCCACACTTAGCCTAGATTGCCAAAAGGGGCTAGGTTGACCAAACAAGGGGACTTTGACCTAGATTTTCTGAAGGCTTTCAGGGCAGATTTCAAACTTGCTCCTTAAAGCAAGGTTATTAAGGTTTCAAAGCTCTAAAACTTTGGCATAGGGCTCAGCTCGAGTTTATATTAGAAATTTCGAAATAGAGAGCCCTAAAGTTGGGACCTTGCCTGTTTTGAAACAAAACAACACAGATTGCTATTTCGGATTTTTGGAGGGCTTCTGCTCAGATCCAAGCAAAACACCAAAAATCAAACTTCTTAGGAAGGTTGAGTTCTACAACTCTTAGTTGGATAGATTTTTAAGTTCTTAAGCAAAAATTAGAGTTACGGAAGGCAGCATTTTAACCTTGTGAGGGCAAAAGGGTACTTTCACTTGCCTTATTGTTGCCAAAGTTCTTCTTTAAGCACTAATGACTCGTTTTAAGATTGAAACATAGCTTAATTAATCTAGGTTGTTACACTAACAAACTAACAACCAGGCCGGCTGCAGCCCACCGGCCTAGCCCTCTAACACCCGCACCCGCACAGCCCAGCGACCAGACCGGCCAGCCAGCCCCGCACGCCGCCTAACCGGCCTGCCGGCCCAGTCCGCTCACCACCGCGCCCCGCTCTCCCTCTCTTTCTCTCTCGCTGCCACGCGGGGCACACGAGTCAGCCTCTCTGTTCACCCTTCTTCTTCCTCCGAGCCTTACGCTCACACGCCGCGACCATGCACGCCGGATGGGACGCGCTCGCCTCGCCGTCCGTGCTAGCACGCACTCCCATGTGAGAGCGCACACCCGTGACCTTGCCTGCTCCCTCGCTTTTGCGCTGGCAGCCTCGGATGCCACCACGCCGCCGCATCCTGACCGTCCACTCGCCAGCACCGCTCCCCCAAAACCCTAGCATCGGCGCCGCACCCCGCTAAACCCTAGCCGCCCTCGCCATCATATATAGGACTTCCCGGCACCCTTCCTCGCCATCCTAAGCCACTAGGGCTCCTCCCCAATGCTGTCACACGAAAGAGGAGAAGGGTAGAAGGAGAAGGAAGAGGAGCAGAGGATGAGAAGAGGAGAAAGGGGAAGAGAATAGGAGGCTGCCCGAGGAAGGGAGCCGGAGCTACCCGTGGGAGCACCAGCCATGTCCGAGGGGAAGCCGCCGCCATCTGCCCCCTTTCCTTCGCCCCTCCGTGAGCACCACCCACCTCCCCTTTTTCCTTTCAGCGCCCTTGATCAGCTTTTGAGCCGCCGTGCGCCGCCGCTTGCCGTGCTGCGGCCGGGTACGACTCCGTGCCCGCGCGCCCGCTGCCATGTCACGCCATGCCACGCGCCTATGGGCGCGAGGCTAGGGCCGAGCGTTGGCCCGTCTGTCGCGCGCCGCAGCAGTTCTGCTACACGCCCGCTCCACGCCAGCGCGCCCACGCCACCTAGGCACGCGTGCCGACACGCCCGCACAGGTTCCCGTCGCGCGCTAAGCTTTGCCGCATCGTGACGTCGTGGGCGTGATCACCGCCGCACTGCGTGCGACGTTGCTGCCACTTAGGCACCACATGGCAGAGCCACGTAGGTAGATCGCGCCACATGGCTGCCACGTGGCTCTATCGTGTCCAAGACTCGGGCCCACTAGTGGGGCCCACTAACTTACAAACAGGCCCACTGACCCGTGGGGCAAACTGACCTGTGGAATCCACTGACCCGTGGGACCCACTAACATGTAGGGCTCACCAGCTGACCGATGGGACCAAATTGACCACTAACTGTTGACCGGGTCAATGCTGACCGTTGACCGGTCAACGTTAACGTCATGCTGACATCAGCAGACACGTGGCGCACTCCTATGCTACCACGTGGCACAACCACGAGCTATCACGTGTCACCATAACAATAAATGTTTTCTAAAATTATTTAAATTTTTAAATAAATTATTTAATCTTTAAAAATTCATAACTAATTCATTTTAACTTTGAAAATATGAAATGAGTTATAATAAATTCATAAAATCGAGCCCGTGCTGATTGTAGCTAGCTTGGTGTTATTTGGATCTTCTAAATTTGGCTTTCTTGGAGTTTTTGCCTAGTTGTATGGCGTTTAATTTACTTTACGTCGTATCTCGTTCTGTTCAGACTCGAGCTACGACCCTGAAGACCTCGACTACACTGAGGGAGATCCAAACGACTACAGAAAAGGTGTCATGTCACTTCCAATCATATAGATCCTATGCATGCTTTGTTGCTAGTGCTTTATTTATGATGATTGATGATGATGGATTGCATAGCCAATGTTTTTAGCCATGCCTTGATAATTGTTTATCCTATTTCCCTTTTTACCTACTTTTGTGGACTAGCTACAGACCCCTAGCTAGTCAATAGGTACTTATATCCATATACATGCTTTTGAGTTATGGATGGGCATATGCCATGGTTTTGGTGATGGGATTCCTTGAACACTCTCTCGTGTGTTTTGGGTGAGTGTGACTCCTTGATGTGTTTTGGCGGGAGCGAGCCATGGTTGGTACTGAGGAGTGCCTTGCCGGGAGAGAGCATTCTGGACTCTTTCTATACCCCGTACCTGTAGCGGGTACCTTGTTTGTTACTGAGGAACAGGTGGTGTACTTGTACGTTGCAGGTGCCTCGGCACATACTTGTGGGTAGATGCTCGCTCTTAGCTGCTTAAGGACCGAGTCAGTTTATCACCAGTCACAGCTGTTATTTTCGTACATACCGCTCACTTACGTTATGGGCGAGGTTTGGTATGAGACTAATGGTGGATAGTGCTCAGCCTGTAGGCAGATTGGAGGATCGTGTAAGGAGTTCAAGGCATTGGCTTGATCTAACTAGACTGCACCCCAGCATGGGTAGGTTTCACAGCTCCGAGGTCCTTACTAGTGATGGCGTGCCCTGCAGCTGAGGACGATTCCAAACTCGAGGAAACAGGAGAGAGCTATCCACCAACTAGGGCTCCGGTTGTTAGGTGGGGTTTGGACGGATTGCTATCGTTCAGGCTCCATCCGTGCGAGTGTAGTTGTACAACCTCTGCAGAGTGTATAAAGCTATAGCTATAGTCTGTGTCCACTGGTTATGTCGGGCATACACCCCAGGTCCACGAGTAGGCCTTGGACGGCCCACCAAGGGACGTACTCGGACAAGATCAGAACAAGGATGGGCGTATCCTTCTCAGATCAGTCTTGTACGTTTATGGAAAACTACTCGGGCCAATACCGAGTAGAGCTCTGTAATAGTACCCGACTAGGACTCAGACTTGTAACCCTGCCCTCCCGTGTATATAAGGCCGGGCAGGGACCCCCCCTCAACACAACATCTCAAGACCCGAACATACATCAATACAAACCAACACACAGGACGTAGGCTATTACGCGATCTAGCGGCCCGAACCTGTCTAAATCGTGTTCCTTGTGTCACCATTGATTCCTTGATTATCGACGACCCTTACCGCATAAAAGACCACCTAGGGTACCCCCTAGGCGGGTTGCCGGTCTAAAACATCGAGAGCTGGCGCGCCAGGTAGGAGGACTCGTCGAGTTTCTCAGCGCGAACTCAATGGCAAAGGTCATCATCAGGCTCATTTTCTTCATCGCAGCCGGCGCCACCTTCGTTTTTGGGTCCTGGCTTTGCGTCGCCAAAGGCTCGGGATCGTTCTGGCGCCAGATCGTCGACACTCAGGAGAAGAAACCAGAAAATCTGACAAGAAAAAATCAAGATTTCAAAGTCAACGAGTTCGAGTTCGACTACACGTCGGATTCGACTTCGCCTCGGACTACTCCAACCTTCCGCTCAGGGGTCGGGCACTCCCGACCCCAGGACTCAGGGTCGGGCGAGACGGAGTTTCATTCGGGGTCGGGCGAGGCGGAGCTACTCCTCCAAAGGGTCGGGCTCAGCCGACCCCTGGACTCAGGGTCGGACTCGCTTCGGAATCGACGTCCCCAGTCAGCATCCAAATCGGTTTCGACTTCAAAGTGGTTCCCGCACGGACTCTACAATGCAGCCAAAGTCCACCAAGGTTTTCTTGCTCCAACCCGAGTCGAACTCGGGCATGACGAAGATGTTGACTCCGACTCATCCTACTCACCAGAGATACCATTATCTGGTCCAGCCTAAGGGTTGGTAATAACTTCGACATCACAAGGCAGATTCGTCCACTGGCCGGGATTGCGACAACCCCTTCTCGACCGTGACTACGACTCGCGCCTAGTCGCCCATATAGACAACTTACCATATCAAGAAGGCGTTCCACTCAACCGTGATGAAAGTCACACAGAAATTGCAACATCAAGCTTTGGAAGCTACTACCTGGACAGGGAAATACTTGTTATTACTCAAAATAACAACCCGGGTACTAGCCAGGACAAAACCCCCAGGCGATTAGCACAAATCGACAGTATCTCCGAAGATGAATCTACTGCTGATGCCCCTCACGGCGAAGCTTCCGAGCAGCGCAACCAACGAAGGGCGCGCAATGCTACTCGAGCCGAGTGACGACAGTTGATGGCTACAAATATCCCCATTACGAAACTTGAAAGGGCTTTCAACGGAGTTCAAGCTTAGGAGCACAATACTCCTCTCGCGGCCATCGCCTCAATCAACCTTTTAACTACGTTGATGCCTCAGGATAGGGACAACGTAGCCACAGCTCAACTCGTGCAGCGCGGCAACGGACTGATCGCACAACTCGCGGAGCAAGCCTACAAGCTACTCGACAAAGAATCACCAATCCTGTCTGTTCCTCGTATCACATCTCATCAAGAAGGTAGCAGGAGAGCTGCAGACAAAAACGCCGCCCCACGAAACGATGATGCAGTCAACCAACCTCGGCAACACAGCCAAGGTCCAAGCAAGCATAAAGCTCCTGCGCGACATAAAGATATTGGTGAGGTCAACTGCACCAACTCAGTTAAAAGCATCCACCCTACTCAGAAGAACAATGAAATAACCAACTTCAGTGATTTGCAAGAAATTCTCAACAGTCGGCGCGAATGGGAAGTTGACAGCTACAACCATTTTCTGGCTTTCACAAACCGGGTAATGAAAACAAAATTACCCGATAAGTTCAAGCCAACCGGAATCACCAAGTACGACGGCAAGCAAGACCCAATTCAATGGCTTCGCTATTACTCGCTAGCCGTCCAAGCAACCGGGGGCAATAACGACACCAAAGTCATTCATTTCCCCATATGCAGGGAACCCGCACCACTGATCTGGCTCGAGTCATTAAAACCCAAGTCCATTGATTCTTGGGCAGACTTGACAAAGGCTTTCACCAACAACTTCGCTGGCTCCATGGCTAGGCCAGGCAACAAAATCGACTTAAGACAAATTAAGCAAAAAGAGGGCGAGACCTTACGCGACTATCTGCGACGGTTCTTCAAAAAGAAGGCTACCATAGTTGACATCTCCGAAACAGACGTCATTGAGTGCTTCCAAAATGGACTCTATGATCGACGAACATACCAAGATTTCGGTCGCTGACGACCAGCCGATGTCAAAGAACTCAAAGTCATGGTGCAACAGTGAGCTGACCAAGAAGACAAAGAGCGAGAACGGTTCGGTTCCCACTGTAACAAAGGACGTGACAACAACCACAACAATGAACTAGATAGAACTCGGCATAACGATGCTCGGAACTCCTATCCGAGTAATCACAATCGCAAAAAGAAGCCCGACAACACCATTGCCGCCATGACCAGCTCCGGAAAAAAGGGGCACCGCAGAAACGACGAAGGGCCAACCTTCACAGAGCTACTCAAAAAGCAGTGCCCATGGCATCCGACTAGCAAGCACTCAGCGATAGACTGCTACAGCATGCGCCGAGTCATGCAAGACTTACCCGCACCACCAACTCCTGAAGAGTACACCAAAAACAAAGATAAGGGTAAAAATAAAGCCCGCAACGACGAAGATGAGGACGGTGATTTCCAAACAGCTTCAAAAACCGTCAACGTCATATTCGGCGGTATCCCAAGCACTGCATCCAAGCGAGCTAACAAACTCGTACTCAGGGAGATCATGGCCATTGAGCCAACGGACCCCACACCGTTAAAATGGTCAGAAGTTCCAATTTCTTTCAGCAGAAAAGATCAATGGACAAAATTTTCAGAACTAGGCCGTTTCCCACTAGTCCTGGATCCAGTTGTGGCAGGTTCAAAGTTAACCAAAGTATTCATTGATGGAGGAAGCGGCCTCAACGTTATCTTCCCCAAGACATTAAGGAAGATGTGCCTCGACATCACTGAAATGCTTACCCCAACGGATTCCCCTTTCTACGGCATCGTGCCCGGAAACGCGGCTATACCACTAGGACAAGTTGTCCTTCTAGTCACCTTCGGAACTAAGAACCATTACCGCACCGAGTACATCAGATTCGAGGTCGCCGACTTCGAGACATCTTATCATGCCATACTCGGACGGCCAGCACTCACCAAGTTCATGGCCATACCACATTATGTCTACCTAGTACTCAAAATGTCAGGCTCCAAAGGGGAGCTCACACTACGAGGAGATATCCGAAAATCCTACGAGTGCGACACCGAAGCCGTGGAAATTGCTGCGACTACTCAATCTCCTAATCCCATGCAACATGTCTTCACAGCTTCCAAGAAGCTCCACCCAACCGAACTAGAGATCCCGGAAAACAAGTCGGGGTCCACAAAGGTGAAACCCGCCAGTGAGCAAGACTTCAAATCAGTCGACCTCTAGATCGGTGATCCTTCCAAGACAGCCCTGATCGGAACAGGGCTAGATCCTAAATAGGAACTTGCGCTCGTCAGTTTCCTTTGGGCTAACCATGATATCTTCGCTTGGAAGCCGGCTGACATGCCAGGTGTGCCCAAGGAACTGATCGAGCATTCTCTCAACGTCGATCCCAAAGCTACTCCAAAATGGCAACGACTATGTCGTTTTGCTCAGGACAAACGAGAAGCAATCAAAAAAGAGTTAGCCAAGCTACTCACGGCAGGATTCATCAAAGAAGTCTTTCATCCTGACTGGCTCGCCAATCCTATGCTTGTTCGTAAGAAAAACAACGAATGGAGAATGTGTGTTGACTACACCGACCTCAACAAACACTACCCGAAAGATCCTTTCGGGCTACCCAGGATCGATCAAGTGGTTGACTCCACCGCTGAGTGCGCTTTACTATGTTTTCTCGACTGCTACTCCGGCTATCACCAGATAAACCTCAAAGAAGAAAATCAAGCCAAAACAGCGTTCATTACGCCCTTTGGAGCTTTCTGCTACAAAACAATGTCCTTCGGACTAAAAAATGCAGGAGCAACTTATCAAAGGGCCATACAGATGTGCTTTGAAAAGCAACTTCATCGCAATGTCGAAGCTTATGTCGATGACGTCGTCGTCAAAACAAGAAACCGGGAGGAACTCATTGCTGACTTAGAGGAAACTTTCTCTACTCTCCGTGCTTTCCGATGGAAACTCAATCCTACTAAATGCGTCTTTGGAGTACCTTCCGGCAAATTACTCGGGTTCATCATTAGCCATCGCGGCATTGAGGCCAACCCGGAGAAAATATCTGCCATCACAAATATGCAGGCACCAGCCAGCATTAAGGATGTGCAGAAACTCACAGGCTGCATGGCTGCTCTCAACCGGTTCATCTCGAGACTTGGAGAATGGGGACTACCCTTCTTCAAGCTTCTCAAACGCCAGGACAAGTTCAAATGGACGGAAGAGGCAGATGAGGCATTAACATAACTCAAAGACTTTCTGTCAAAGCCTCCTGTACTCACCGCTCCCTCTCCGAACGAAGACTTGCTCCTATACATCTCCGCTACTACTCATGTCACCAGCACGACAATAGTAGTCGAACGGTCTGAACCGGGCCACACTTACAAGGTCCAACAACCTGTCTACTTCGTCAGCGAAGTACTCTCGGATTCCAAAACTCGGTATTCACCAATACAAAAGCTCTTATACGCTATTCTGCTCACCTCCCGGAAGCTGCGCCATTACTTCCAAGAGCACAACATCACAGTCATCTCCGACTTCCCGCTCAGCGAAATTCTCCATAACAGAGATGCCACGGGTAGAATCTCCAAATGGGCAGTTGAACTCGGAGCTGTCACTTTGAACTTCAAGCCAAGGACAGCCATCAAGTCTCAGGCTTTGGTCGACTTCATAGCTGAGTCGATTGAAAATCAAGTTCCAACACCAATCGAACGACCAGAACATTGGGTAATGTACTTCGACGGATCCCTCAAACTTGAAGGAGCCGACGCAGGTGTCTTACTCATCTCCCCCAAAGGAGACCAACTCAAGTATGTGCTGCAGATATTCTGGGAAGCATCTAATAACGAAGCTGAGTACGAAGCACTGCTACACAGCCTTCGCCTCGCAATCTCCCTCGGCATCAAACAAATACTGGTGTACGGCGACTCCCTAGTCGTTATAAACCAGGTCAATGACGAGTGGCACCGAAACAAGGACAACATGGATGCTTATTGCAAAGAAGTTCATAAACTGGAAAACAAATTCTCAGGCTTGGAGTTTCATCACATCGTCCGCGACAACAACGTTGCCGCCGACGTTTTATCCAAAATGGGCTCAACTCGTGCAGAAGTTCCAGCAGAAATTTTTGTACATGAACTGCGCAAGCCGTCCATACCTGAACAAGTCACACCACCAGTAGCCTCGGCTATTGACGTCTCTCGCGAAATCATGATGATAGAAGTCGACTGGAGGACACCCTTCATCGACTACATCAAAGATCACCAGTTACCATCCGACAAGAATAAAGCTGAGCAAATCTCCCGGCAAGTAAAGAATTACATTCTAGTCAGAGACAAGCTCTACAGGAAAGGTGCATCATCTGGAGTACTCATGAAGTGCGTCACCAGAGAAGATGGCCAAGAAATCCTAGAAGAGATTCACAGAGGAGTCTGCGACAACCACGCCTCTTCGAGGACACTAGTTGGCAAAGCTATCAGAGCAGGCTTCTACTGGCCAATGGCTCTGGCCGACGCCAAACAACTAGTTCAGAAATGCAAAGGTTGTCAATTCTTCACAAAACAGCAACATGTACCGGCCTACAAGCTAGTCACAATACCTCCAACATGGCCATTTGCCTGTTGGGGGCTCGACATGATAGGTCCGTTACCAACTGCGCCAGGAGGATTCAATAGAGTACTCATGGCAATCGACAAATTCACCAAATGGATCAAGGTCAAACCGGTCACTTGCCCCAAGGCAGACCGAGTCCTCGACTTCTTGGATGAAATCGTACACCGCTACGGTTTTCCCAACAGGATTATCACAGACCTAGGGTCAAACTTCAATAATCACGACTTTTGGGAATATTGCGAGAATAGTGGCATCGACGTCCGCTACGTCTCAGTTGCTCATCCGCGAGCCAACGGACAAGTTGAGCGTGCTAATGGCATGATACTAGACGCTCTGAAGAAACGACTACATGACGTTGGCAACTCCAAAGGTGGCAGATGGCTCAAAGAGTTACCCAATGCCTTGTGGGGCCTACGTACCCAACCATGCAAGACTACGGGGCTATCACCCTATTTTCTGGTATATGGCTTGAAAGCCATACTACCCGCCGACATCATGTGGCAATCACCATCCGTTGAACAATACGACGAAGAACTTGCAACAGAAACACGACGAACAGATATAGATAGTTTAGAAGAAACAAGATGCACAGCACTAGTGCAATCTGCCAGATAACTTGACGGTTTAAGGCGTTATCACGACCGCAACGTCAAGGAAAGATCCTTCAACTCGGGCGATATGGTCCTTAAGCGTATCCAAGACATGTCAGGATTGCATAAACTCAATTCACCGTGGGAAGGTCCTTACATCGTATCAAAGGTTATGGGACCCGGATCTTACAGACTCCAAGAGCTCTGAGGAGAACAAGTGCCAAATTTCTGGAACATCGAACATCTCTGTCGGTATTACCCATAGCAGCACCCGAGTAATCTCTTCAAGGCAACTACTCGGACCAACCGCCCGACTACCGACTTCAAGATGTCTCAGCTTCGACATGAGCTTTCAGCACAACAAGGATCATTGCCCTGATACAAAATCTTCGTATCAATATCTTTACTGAAACAAGAGTACATCAAGTTACATACGAGTACAAGTACTTGGCATACACGAAGACTTCAAGCAACTACCTACTGGCGGGCTGCATTTAAGCCTCAGGCTTTTACTATATCACAAGGCCACTCAGGTCTACCGACCACAAGAAGGGCCCACATGCAAGGAAGCTGCGCAAGACGCAGCCATGCCCAGGTACCCTGTCCAAGGCAATGCCAGGAACTCCAGCATCGCCACTGCCTTGACAGCGGCAACGCCAAATCCGACACGACGCGCCTAGAGGGAACCAAGGCTACTCTTTTGCTAGCCTTGCAGAGCCAATCTACTCTACGGCCGCACCTCCACCTTTCTCAAAGCGGGATAAAGACCGCGGCACTCATCACCCATCACTCGCGAGTTCAAGCGCGTACCCATCTGGATCACGAGCTACAAGATGAGGCGTGCGACGAAACCTCCTACGAGGATTCTTCTAGCATCACGGCTATCCCTACGAGCGCAGGAGTCTGTGGAGGGAAGGTGGCCTCAATCTACGAGGAATCCTCTAGCACCGGTGCACTCTTTGATGGCTCTCTACACTCAAATAGAAGCAACCGACGGCAATCCATTGCTACTCAGGAGCTTGAGTTGGTTCGCTCACCAGGTGGCCCTATTTATAGCCGAAGGCCACAACTACCACCTGCCCAAGAGTTACTATGCACCCGTGCTCAATGAGTCTGACGCCTCCTGACTCTGCCCACGTGACCACACTCATGCCACAACAGACAAAAGAGTACAGTACACCCGTGCATCCATAAAGGACAAAGGAGTACAGTGCCCTGTGTCCCTAAAAAGACGAGTACTCAACAGCATTACGACTACTTGACACTCGGGACTACTACAAGCCAAGCGTGGTCTACAGCTCGGGGGCTCGGACTACTCCGACCCCAAGACCCAGGGTCGGGCGAGAGAGTTTTCACCCTCGAAGGGGTCAGGCTTAGCCGACCCCAAGCCTCAAGGTCGGGCAAGACGAAGCTTCTCCCCTAGAGGGTCAGACCGAGCCGACTCCAGTACTCTGGATTGGACACAAAGAAGTAAAACTTCTCTTCGCAAAACAACAAACTTCAAAATCCAAAGGCTTGGTATTCAAAAGTATCAAACGTACACACAAAATCTCAAAGCTCTTCTAAGGAGACAAACTCTGACATCTTGGCTGCAATAGGCTCTGCCTCCTCGAGGTACTGCGCATATGCTTCCTCTGTGCAGTTGCAAGCCACGCCATCACCAGCTGCCGCCAAGTCTGCCCTCGGGTAGTAGGACTTCACAACTGCAAGAACTTGTTTGCAACAGTCTTGCAAAGTCCTGCCACTTTACTCGGGGCAGCTCTTAGTCGCTCAACTAGCGATTGCGGCCCAGCGCCTTCCTCCACGGGGGCTATAGCATTCACCAAGTCTTCAGCCGCTCCAGATAGCTCTTGGAGTTCGCCCCGAAGTCTTCCCAGGGTCTGGGCATGATCTTTGCATGCCACCATGGCCATGGCAAGCATCACGCCATTTTGCATCTTTCAGTCCCGCTGGTGCTCGCAAGCAGCCTGCGCTTCCGTCAGCGCGGCCTGAAGATGTTCGGCTTCATCTGCCACCCGGTCATGAGCGTTTCTCCAGTCGATGACTTGGCTCCTTGCAGCCGCTTCCTGCTTCTTGAGCTCTAGAAAACAAAGAACTCAGGCCACAGCCAACTATAGTTGGACACAATCAAAGTAGTTGGAATGCTTACCTTGATACTTCCTGTTCAAGGATTTGTAGCGGCTCTCCAGTTTTTCCTGCAGAACCGCGTGATCCGCGCGTTCCACGGCAAAAGACTTTGCCCCGACTTCATGAACCCGAAGAGATTCTGTCAGTCGGGCACATTCCTACTCCAACCGATGGCTTCTTTCCTGAAAACATTCAAGTATGGTATGGTGAGTTTCAAGCCTCACAACTACTCGGGTCATGCAACAAACTCAACAAGGACATCTACCTGGAAGCCCCGGAAAACATCGATGGCCCTCTGGAACTCCAAGTCAGAAGGTAGGCTAAGTACTGACCTTTGGGTACTCTCCACAAGATGAGGGATCGTACCCAGAGTAGCACCTACAACATTTACCATGTCAGCTACCGACTACGACTACAATAAAAAGACTACAGGCACTTACCTTGAGCAGTCGCTTGTTTGGTTTTTTCAACTACGGCCAGCGCTTCGCCAGATGATGATGATATGCCAGCACTCCCCGAGCTTGAAGCAGCAGCGGGAACCTCCACTGAGCAAATCACGTCTTGAAGCATCGACATAGTAGCTCCAAGACGACCAGCGTCAACCTCGGGTACCTCTTCAACAGTCAAGTCCTCCAAAGGAACATATGTTGTAGTCGAGGGATCCGGCACTATCCCTGTCTCTACAGGGATAGTCTCCTCTGCATCTCTACAAGAAAAAAGTGTCACTACATGATTTCAAGACAATCCAACGTCATTCAAAAAGACAAGGAAGCTCACCGGGTTGAACGTGGCGGTAGTCGCACACGCTTCTTCTCGGCGACAGGCGGCCGAGTACTAGGCGCCGCGGGAATACCGACCGGCGCTGTCTTCTCGCCAAGACCTACAAAACCAAAGTTAAGACTACAATACTACTCAAACGAATACAATCGGAAGGGACAACGCTTACCACTGGCGATCACATTGGACAGCAAGGTACCAGTAGCGAGTACTGGCGACACCTCCTTCACTGTACCCGCTACTCCAGCAAGCAGCCCCAGGACCGCCTGGTCAGCAATAGGTGGCATGGTGTCCGATGGAGTTGACGCGGTTAACTTGGGGGCTACCCCCGTTTCTATTGATGGTACCCTCTCCGGCACCATGTCAACAGCCACATCATCGACTTCTGGGTCGGTCACGGCCATTTCTTCAGAAACCGCCTCATCTTCACCAAGCGCCGTATCTACAGCCTTCACGAACCAAAACAAGATTCGCCACATCAATAACGAGATCAAATCCATCAATAACAGACAAGTTACCAACTACATACCTTGGTACCCCGAGACTTCTAAGGGGTTGAAGCAGACTTAGCCGCAGACATCTTGCGGACTACTCTGCGTCTCTTAACAGGAGGAGAAGGCTCATCCTCCGACTCCTCGACGACAGCTTCCGACTCTTCTTCTGACTGCGCCAAGTAGCCGGCAAGAACTTGAGACTTCAAACAACAAATTGGTATCAGCAACAAGAATCACAAGTCAAAGAAGAACAAGTCAGGAGGAAAACACTTACCACTTCTAGCTCGTACCAAGTATCATACTGACGAAGGGCTGCAGGAATTACTGGTACTCCCTGATAGTTCCTAAAAAACTTAGCCAGCAGCGAATCTACGTCATCATCGGATATGTCCTCATCGGACATACGCGATGGATCCTTCAGACCTACGTACTCACTTCCCGAGTGAGCACGTTGTTGGAGCAGCTGGACCCTTCTCTTCAGGAAGCTGGCCGCCACGTTGATCCCAGTCAAACCGAGTGCCTTCAACTCGGTGATCTGCTGCATCAGGTGATCAAGCTCAGGGGTGTCCTCGAGCTCGCTCACCCAGTTCTTCGCATGCTTGGGCGCGTGACCAGTCACCTCAGGCAAGCGGGGTTCATGGTTCCCGATGTAGAACCACCTTTTCTTTCACTCCCCATGGGAGTCGGTCAGATTATACTCAATATACGCGCCCGAGTTCCTGAGCTGGAACCCGGCGCCTCCAAGGACTTCCGTCCGCTGGGCACTCGGCTGAGGCTTACAACGAAACAGCTTCCTAAACAACTTGAGACTTGGAGGTACTCCCAGATAAACTTCGCAAAGGTGTACAAAAATAGACATGTGCAGTACACCGTTGGGATTCAAGTGGACGAGCTGAAGTTTGTAGTACTCGAGAATACCTCTGAAGAAGTCGGAGGTGGGCACCACCAATCTCCTTTCCACAAAATGCGCAAGCATCACCATCTCGGCAGGATGTTCCTCAAACTGCCACGCATTGGGAAACGTGGGGCGCCATTCAAGAATCTCCTTCGACTGAAGGAGCTTTGTCTCGACTAGCGCCTGGACCGCTTCCTCCTTCATCACCGAGTGTTGCCAGGTTGCCCCAGGCAGCGGCGGCACAGTTTGATTCGTTGGCCCCACCTTCGGTGCCGGCAGCACCAACTCCTTCCCCTTCTTGGATTTGATCTTGCCCGTCGCCGAAGCCTTGCCCTGGATCTTCTCGGGTTTCTTGCCCATCTTCTTGGTGCGCATTCGACGGACTAAACCTCAAGGAAGAAGGGGCTCGACACTCGGATCTTTCTCAAAAGGCGGCAATGGCGGCGGCGGCGGCTCTGACGGCGGCAAAATGCAGAGCGGAGGCGCAGAGGAGGAAGAAGAAGAGATCTAATTGTCGTACGGTGTAAAAGCAACCGAAAGGGGGCTTCCCAGTTTTATCTCCGCCAGCCCCGGTTTCCATGCGTCAGTTGCACAACGAACAGATTAATTGCGTATTAATCACCTTAAACACCCAACGGCTACTCTATCCAACGGACTGCTGACCACTTCAACGACAAAGTTCGCCTAAGTGCTTGGGGGCTGCGGGTACCGTACCCGTTGATCAGTTTTTTCTTTTCCCAAAGATCCCCAAGGGTAAAATGGACAAAAGCTGGCTGGACCCTAAGCCTGACTCTTCGACTCAACCTAAGGCTCGGGGGCTACTCCATATGGAGTGCGATTGACATCGCACTGCCATATAAAATTACGCGGGACGGAAACAACTCGAAGGAGCAAAAAGAGTACCTTCCAGCCACGCGACAGTACTCGAGCACTTTAGCCTGCAAACTCTACGACTAAATCTACTCGGATAGTGCCTGCAGTGCCCAAAACTATGGCGTACGACTACAAAGTACTCGGGGGCTTGTCGGGCATACACCCCAGGTCCACGAGTAGGCCTTGGACGGCCCACCAAGGGACGTACTCGGACAAGATCAGAACAAGGATGGGCGTATCCTTCTCGGATTAGTCTTGTACATTTATGGAAAACTACTCGGGCCAATACCGAGTAGAGCTCTATAATAGTACCCGACTAGGACTCAGACTTGTAACCCTGCCCTCCCGTGTATATAAGGCCGGGCAGGGACCCCCCTCAACATAACATCTCAAGACCCGAACATACATCAATACAAACCAACACACAGGACGTAGGGTATTACGCAATCTAGCGGCCCGAACCTGTCTAAATCGTGTTCCTTGCATCACCATTGATTCCTTGATTCTCGACGACCCTTACCGCATAAAAGACCACCTAGGGTACCCCCTAGGTGGGTTGCCGGTCTAAAACACCGACAGGTTATGGATAGTGTTGTTGACTACCGCTACTTCTGACTAGACTTTGCTTATTCTTTCTTCCCCGTTTTGAGATAGGCCCGTGTTTGCCGTTGAGATGTGAAGGAAGGGAGCCCTCACATCGCCTAGTGTGTTTGGGTGCTGGATCCTTGGGTGAAGGATCCGATGATTTGTGTCGACTTCTTTCATTGAGGTGTTGACCTCGGAGATGGTGTTGCTTTGCTGCTTCCTTGATTGCTGCTACATAAACCCCTATAGCCATATATAGGTTTACTCATGTATATAGTATAATTCCCCTATTTCCTTAGCTTGCTGCTATTGGGAGTTGACAAGACCTACCCGCTTCTCGGGTAGATGGTGGCTTTTCAGGGTCGGAGCCCGACTACGACTTCGACAACGACGGATGGGAAGACTAGGGATGGCCCTCCGCTCGAGTCATCTCTGGAGATGGAGTTCGCCATAGCTTGTGTTTCCGTTGCGTAGATGTTTTACTTTTCTTGATTTAGTCCTGATGGACTTGTACCGGCATTGCCGAAGAGATGTCCTCGATACTTATGATATTTATGCTATTGTACTCTGTTGTTGCTTTATATTTCTGTGTTGATATGGATTTGTACTATCTGAGACAGGGATTCGAACGTGATAGCCTTCCTGGGACTATCACGGAGGTGGGTAGGCTTGAATTCTCAGAAATGGGAATTTGGGTTCATTTCAGCTGCTCTCCCCACCCCACTCCTCATGCTGTAGTTGAATCGATGAGATGCTCTGCCCAAATCGATGCCGACCGTGCTCCTCCGCCACCCTCTGCTCGAATCATCACTAGCCCTTGCTTGTCTGGCACGAATCAAGGCAGTACAGCAATGGGATGATGCTGGGCCATGGGCCCACAACGAGCTGCACACACGGGCCAATACGGCGAGCAGTGCTGCGTTGGGTCGTGGCTGGCAACTCGATGCGCGGGGTAGCACGGTGGGCGATGCTGCACGAGGCCACGGCTGACGGAGGGATGAAGGCAGGCGGCACTGGCGGTGCATGTGTGAGGTTGCTGGGCGTGAGGCAAATGGTGTGGTGGCAGGACGAGCATGGGGCTGCTTGAGGGGAGGGCGGCGCATGGCCCGGTGAGGCGGGGCCAGCTTCGATGCGGTGGCGAGGCCACACTGTGGGGTGGGACGTTGTACGTGTTGGAGGTATGCCCTAGAGGCAATCATAGAGATGATGATATTCCATTTGTATCCATGATTTGTATATTGTGTTCATTGAATATCCATTAAAGGCTACTTGAATTGATTTGCAATTATGTGAATTGTATGTGAAACTCTTTACTTGTATGGTTATTCTAAAGTTGTCCCTAGTCGGAGTTCATGTGAGGACACACATGAATATTAGACTAGCACATGTATTAGTTGATGACTATGTTTCACAAGTCATGGACATGGAGATGTTGAACTAATAATGTGGACACATGTGGAGACATGTGCTAGGACTGACCCAACACAAGAAGTAGTTCTCTCTTTAAACAACATATACCCTTTGTCCTTAGACCTGAGATTGTCGCATGTATTCAAGATGTGGATCGACCTACTTAGGGGCTATCAAACGCTACGCCGTAACAGGGTAGTTATAAAGGTAGCTTTCGGGTTTGTCAAGAAGCATGCTATGAGACATGGTCAATCAAGATGGGATTTGCCCCTCTCTGATTGAGAGTGATATCTCTGGGCCCCTCGAGTGATCGGATCCGAAAATGCATGGTCATGCTACGTACGGTTAAGAGTTAACCTACAAAGGGATTCCAAATCACAGGATCGAGAAAGAGCGGTCGGCTTGAAGCTAGACCAAATATCGTGAGGCAAAGGGAATAGCATGTATATTATGTTGTGATGGTTTGTCTGATATGATCTTCGTGTGCGTATAGGAGTTGGCACGTCTTGCTAGAGGCCGCTACCGACTATTGGGTCGAGTAGGAGTACTCGGGCCATGTCTATACGTATCCGAACCCATAGGGTCACACACTTAAGGGGCTGGAAGCCCAATTCGGATCCGATCCGAGTTGGATTAGGTTTAGAAGTACTAATGGGCCTCGGACCCAGAGGCCCGTCAGGAACCTCTATAAATAGAGGGGTGGGGGCGCCCTAGGGTTTACACCTTTTGGCAAAAACACATCTGCCGCGCCTCCCACGCCCTCGCCTGTTGCAACTCGTGGATCTAGCAGTCCGGCTTGCGACGCTTCCTCCCTGCACGTGTTGATACCTTGGAGGTGTTGCGCCTGCAGCACTCGGACGAGCCACCGACGAGCCACGACGAGCTGACGACGAGCCGCGGCACGAGGGCGATCTTGCTGCACGTGGACGAGCTGCTGAGGAGCTGCTGGACGTTGACGTGATCGACTACGTACAACTACGTTGATCGACTACGTACGACTACGTTGATCATCTTCGCTGCATCGACGCCAATCTACATATTCCGCACCAGTAGTGCGTCGAGTGGTAATCCCGTGATCCTTATACGGCAGTTCTTCCTGGTTTTACGCGGTAGAAATTTTGATTTGTGCTAGTGTAGCCTACCTCATAACCTAACAGTGGTATCAAAGCCGTAGCTGTTTAGTTTTGGATTCGGGATGTGTGCATATGGAGATATGCGAGTTTTCAGTTTGATCTATGTCCTGGTTTCGTGTTCTTGCTGCAATGGTAGTGTAACGACATACTCCTACCGGTCGGTTTCCACCATCGGAGTTAAGTGATACACGTAATTCCAGTTGCAGTGAGCGAACATCAATATGATTGGTCGAATCGAAATCCAGGGTCATACGCCAGGCGCATTAGATGTGCAATAGCAGATGAGATCTACTGCCGGGGTCGGGATTTTTACCGTATGCGTATGCTTCGGTAAATCAGCCGTAACTTTTCGGTACGATCTCGGATCGGGGCGAATTTTATATGAAAATTGATCTCCAGAAAAAGTTACACATGAAATTCAACATCTTCGCCATTTTTGGCGAAATTAGATTTCCCAAATTCGGCTTGGAAGATGGAGTTTCGGGCCTCCGAAGTTTGGAACGTTAGGACGTTTAACTCTGTTTTGCAGGATGTATGTATCTTGTGATCAGTATGGCCCCTTTGTGTATGTGATGCATGTGTGTAACTCATTCGTGACCTGCGTGTCGCACGTACGGCAACACGGCAGGAGCCATATGTGTTGTCACCTTAATGTATTTAATGGTCTGCGTACCAATCTGTGATGATCCAAGCAACTATGTAATCTTCATTACTAGCTTCTTTACTAGCTATTAGGCGTAATAGCATGTTCTAGTTCTTTGAGGACTCATCACCAGGAGGATGGCGCACATGGAACATGGAGATGGAGATCACCATGGTGAACAGATTCTATGGAGATGGAGATCACCATAAGAAAAACGGGCCATACTGTGTCACAACTGTGTGAATGCTATTCTGTTTATGTTTTACTTTCTGCATGTTGTGATGTTAGAAGTAGAACGATCCCTCACAAAGTTTAAGTTAGTATGCCCTCCCAACTAAAACTTGCACCATCCCATGTCTTGTACAACTAGTGATGGGTCTATGAAATTAGGGTACCACTAGTTTTCCTTGACTAGACGGGTTTGTGTCGGACACTTACGCGCATAAGGGTTGGTTTGCTTAACAAGGTTATCTTAACGGTTAAGGACCTTGGGGCATAAAGGTTGGGCACCGAGACATAGAGATGTCACCCAACAACAGGAGTCATATGTGATATGATTAGCAAAAGTTGCTTACCGATCTACCTTGTTTGCTAGCGGTGATGCTAAAGCTCACTAGTAGACTTGTTAGTTGTGGATCCTGAATCACTAAGTTTCAATAGAGGGATATTGATTTTAGTGGGAGTAGATTCTGTTAAAATAGTTTAATGTGATTTGCTCTATCATGGATACGTTGTTCTTAGTGTATTTTGCATTACTTTTGTTGTAGATTAAATGGCACCTAGCAACACCACCACATCGTTTGCTTTGCGTTCGGTCCTTGAGAAGGACAAGTTGAATGGAACAAACTACTCGGATTGGATCCGTAACCTGAGAATTGTTCTCAGGGCCGATAAAAAGGAAGATGTTCTAGACACCAAACTACCACCAGTACCTACTGATGATGCATCTGCTGCCGTTAAGGCTGCTTACAAGAAGGCATTTGATGCTAATCTTGAGGTAAGCTGCCTTATGCTTGCTTGCATGGAACCCGAGCTGCAGATGCAGTTTGAAACAAATCATGAGGCACACGATATGATCGTGGCGCTCAAAGACATGTTCCAGACACAGGCTAGGACTGAAAGGTTCAATGTGTCCAAAGCCTTTCTGGAGTGTAAGCTAGCAGAAAGCGCAGCAGTAAGACCACATGTAATCAAAATGGTTGGTTACACTCAGCGATTGGAGAAGCTGGGCTTCCCAATGGGCAAAGAGTTGGCCACTGACTTCATTCTTTCATCTCTTCCGCCTAGCTATGGCAACTTCATCTCGAACTACCATATGCATGGGACGGAGAAGGGTCTGAATGAACTGTGTGGTATGCTCAAGACAGCAGAGGTAGACATTAAGAAAAGCGCTAGTACCAGCCATGTGATGGCTATACAGAACAAGCCTAGCTTTAAGAAAAAGGGCAATTCTTGGAAGAAGAAGGGCAAGGCTGGAACGTCCAAGCCAAACCCAACGCCCAAGGTTAAAGCTGGACCTGGACCTGCTCCAAACAAAGAGTGCTTTTAATGTCATAAACTTGGTCACTGGAAAAAAGAAACTGCAAGCAGTACCTAGCTTCGTTGAAGAATGGTGGAAGTAAGAGTACTTCTACCTCAGGTACGCTTGTTGTTAATGTTATAGACAACATTTTTCTCGCTGATACAATTATTAATTCTTGGGTATTTGATACCGGATCGGTTGCTCATATTTTCAATTCAATGCAGGGAATGATAAGAAGTAGAAGCGTGGAAAGAAGAGAAGTTGATTTCCACGTGGGCAATAATGCAAGAGTTGCTGCGTTGACTATTTTGATGATACAACTCCACCTCCCGTCAGGATTTATTATGGAGTTGAATAATTGTTATTTCGTTCCTAGTTTAAGTCGAAACATTTTGTCTCCTTCATGCTTGATGAAGGATGGTTATTCATTTGCGAGTGAAAACAATGGTTGTGTGATCTCTAAGAATGATATGTTTATGACTTTTGCACCCATTGTGAATGGATTATTTGTTTTAAATCTTGATGGTTCACCTGTCTGTAACGTAAGTGCTAAAAGGCCTCGGCCTAATGATTTGAGTCCTACCTACTTGTGGCATTGTCGTTTGGGTTATATAAGTGAAAAGCGCATGAAGAAGCTCCATTCTGATGGACTTCTAACTTCGTTTGATTTTGAATCATACGAGACATGTGAGGCTTGCTTGCTAGGCAAGATGACCAAGACGTCTTTCACAGGATTTCCTGAGAGAGCAGTAGACTTGTTGGAACTCGTACATAGTGATGTATGCGGACCAATGAGCACGACGGCTAGAGGAGGATTCCAATACTTCATAACTTTCACTGATGATTTTAGTAGATATGGCTATGTCTACTTGATGAGGCACAAGTCTGAAACCTTTGAAAAGTTCAAGGAATTTCAGAATGAAGTTGAAAATCAGTGTGGCAAGAAAATTAAAGCCTTACGATCTGATCGTGGAGGCGAGTATTTGAGCCACGAGTTTAGCAATCATCTAAAGAGTTGCGGAATTGTTCCACAACTTACGCCGCCTGGAACACCTCAGAGAAACGGTGTATCCGAGCGACGTAATCGAACTTTGTTAGACATGGTTTGATCAATGATGAGCCAGTCGGACCTACCGTTGTCATTTTGGGGATACGCTCTAGAAATAGCAGCTTTCACACTTAATAGGGTATCATCTAAATCCGTAGTTAAGACACCATATGAGATATGGACTGGAAAGGTTCCTAGTTTGTCTTTTCTAAAGATTTGGGGATGTGAAGTGTTTGTCAAGCGACTTCAATCGGACAAGATCACACCCAAGTTGGATAAGTGCATTTTTGTGGGATATCCAAACAAAACTTTGGGATATTATTTCTACAACCGATCAGAAGGCAAAGTGTTTGTCGCTCAAAACGGGGTTTTCCTAGAGAAAGAGTTTCTCAAAGGAGAAAAGAGTGGAAAGACAGTGCATCTTGAATAAGTTCAAGATGAGCCGATCGGGCAAGAATCAATGAGTGATGCTAACGTAGCAGAACAAGTTGAGATACCCATGGCAAGAGAAGCACCGCCACAACCACGAAGGTCGGCAAGGCTCCGCGAAATGCGGGAAATATTATTGTTGGACAATGAAGAGCCTGCGACATATGCAGAAGCAATGATGGACCCAGACTCCGAAAAATGGCAGAGTGCCATGCAATCCGAAATAGAGTCCATGGGAGACAATCAAGTTTGGAACTTGGTTGACCCGCCTGATGGTGTTAAAGCCATAGAGTGCAAGTGGATCTATAAGAAGAAAAAGGACATGGATGGAAATGTTCACATCTATAAAGCACGACTTGTCGCAAAAGGTTTTCGACAAGTTCAAGGAGTTGACTACGACGAGACCTTCTCGCCCGTAGTGATGCTTAAGTCCATTCGGATTATTCTAGCTATAGCTGCATATTTCGATTATGAGATATGGTAGATGGATGTCAAGACAGCTTTCTAGAATGGAAACCTAGCTGAGGACGTGTATATGATACAGCCCGAGGGTTTTGTCGATCCGAAAAATGCTGGAAAGGTATGCAAGCTTCAGAGATCCATTTATGGATTGAAGCAAGCATCTAGGAGTTGGAACATTCATTTTGATGAAGTGGTCAAAGGGTTTGACTTCACCAAGAAGGAAGAAGAGTCTTGTGTTTACAAGAAGGTTAGTGGGAGCTCTGTAGTATTTCTAATCTTATATGTGGATGACATATTACTGATTGAAAATAACATTCCTATGCTTGAGTCCGTAAAGACTTCACTGAAAAATAGTTTTTCGATGAAGGACTTAGGGGAAGCGGCATATATTCTGGGCATTAAGATCTATAGAGATAGATCGAGAAGGCTTATAGGTTTAAGCCAAGATACTTACATTGACAAAGTGTTGAAGTGGTTCAGCATGGAAGAGGCAAAGAAAGGGTTCTTGCCTATGTCACATGGCATACATCTCAGCAAGACTCAGTGTCCTTCGACTGCTGATGAGAGGGATCGCATGAGTAGAGTGTCATATGCCTCGGCTATTGGATCTATCATGTATGCAATGATAAGTACTCGCCCAGATGTTTCATATGCGCTAAGTATGACAAGCAGACACCAATCTGATCCAGGTGAGAGTCACTGGACAGCGGTGAAAAACATTCTTAAGTACTTGAGAAGGACTAAAGATATGTTCCTCATCTATGGAGGTGAGGAGGAGCTCGTTGTAACAGGTTACACCGATGCTAGTTTCCAAACCTGGCTGGCTGGACCCTAAGCCTGAATCTTCGACTCAACCTAAGGCTCGGGGGCTACTCCATATGGAGTGCGATTGACATCGCACTGCCATATAAAATTACGCGGGACGGAAACAACTCGAAGGAGCAAAAAGAGTACCTTCCAGCCACGCGACAGTACTCGAGCACTTTAGCCTACAAACTCTACGACTAAATCTACTCGGATAGTGCCTGCAGTGCCCAAAACTGTGGCGTACGACTACAAAGTACTCGGGGGCTTGTCGGGCATACACCCCAGGTCCACGAGTAGGCCTTGGACGGCCCACCAAGGGACGTACTCGGACAAGATCAGAACAAGGATGGGCGTATCCTTCTCGGATTAGTCTTGTACATTTATGGAAAACTACTCGGGCCAATACCGAGTAGAGCTCTGTAATAGTACCCGACTAGGACTCAGACTTGTAACCCTGCCCTCCCGTGTATATAAGGCTGGGCAGGGACCCCCCTCAACATAACATCTCAAGACCCGAACATACATCAATACAAACCAACACACAGGACGTAGGGTATTACGCAATCTAGCGGCCCGAACCTGTCTAAATCATGTTCCTTGCATCACCATTGATTCCTTGATTCTCGACGACACTTACCGCATAAAAGACCACCTAGGGTACCTCCTAGGCGGGTTGCCGGTCTAAAACACCGACAGGTTATGGACAGTGTTGTTGACTACCGCTACTTCTGACTAGACTTTGCTTATTCTTTCTTCCCCGTTTTGAGATAGGCCCGTGTTTGCCGTTGAGATGTGAAGGAAGGGAGCCCTCACATCGCCTAGTGTGTTTGGGTGCTGGATCCTTGGGTGAAGGATCCGATGATTTGTGTCGACTTCTTTCATTGAGGTGTTGACCTCGGAGATGGTGTTGCTTTGCTGCTTCCTTGATTGCTGCTACATAAACCCCTATAGCCATATATAGGTTTACTCATGTATATAGTATAATTCCCCTATTTCCTTAGCTTGCTGCTATTGGGAGTTGACAAGACCTACCCGCTTCTCGGGTAGATGGTGGCTTTTCAGGGTCGGAGCCCGACTACGACTTCGACAACGACGGATGGGAAGACTAGGGATGGCCCTCCGCTCGAGTCATCTCTGGAGATGGAGTTCGCCATAGCTTGTGTTTCCGTTGCGTAGATGTTTTACTTTTCTTGATTTAGTCCTGATGGACTTGTACCGGCATTGCCGAAGAGATGTCCTCGATACTTATGATATTTATGCTATTGTACTCTGTTGTTGCTTTATATTTCTGTGTTGATATGGATTTGTACTATCTGAGACAGGGATTCGAACGTGATAGCCTTCCTGGGACTATCACGGAGGTGGGTAGGCTTGAATTCTCAGAAATGGGAATTTGGGTTCATTTCAGCTGCTCTCCCCACCCCACTCCTCATGCTGTAGTTGAATCGATGAGATGCTCTGCCCAAATCGATGCCGACCGTGCTCCTCCGCCACCCTCTGCTCGAATCATCACTAGCCCTTGCTTGTCTGGCACGAATCAAGGCAGTACGGCAATGGGATGATGCTGGGCCATAGGCCCACAGCGAGCTGCACACGCGGGCCAATACGGCGAGCAGTGCTGCGTTGGGTCGTGGCTGGCAACTCGATGCGCGGGGTAGCACGGTGGGCGATGCTGCACGAGGCCACGGCTGACGGAGGGATGAAGGCAGGCGGCACTGGCGGTGCATGTGTGAGGTTGCTGGGCGTGAGGCAAATGGTGTGGTGGCAGGACGAGCATGGGGCTGCTTGAGGGGAGGGCGGCGCATGGCCCGGTGAGGCGGGGCCAGCTTCGATGCGGTGGCGAGGCCACACTGTGGGGTGGGACGTTGTACGTGTTGGAGGTATGCCCTAGAGGCAATCATAGAGATGATGATATTCCATTTGTATCCATGATTTGTATATTGTGTTCATTGAATATCCATTAAAGGCTACTTGAATTGATTTGCAATTATGTGAATTGTATGTGAAACTCTTTACTTGTATGGTTATTCTAAAGTTGTCCCTAGTCGGAGTTCATGTGAGGACACACATGAATATTAGACTAGCACATGTATTAGTTGCTGACTATGTTTCACAAGTCATGGACATGGAGATGTTGAACTAATAATGTGGACACATGTGGAGACATGTGCTAGGACTGACCCAACACGAGAAGTAGTTCTCTCTTTAAACAACATATACGCTTTGTCCTTAGACCTGAGATTGTCGCATGTATTCAAGATGTGGATCGACCTACTTAGGGGCTATCAAACGCTACGCCGTAACAGGGTAGTTATAAAGGTAGCTTTCAGGTTTGTCAAGAAGCATGCTATGAGACATGGTCAATCAAGATGGGATTTGCCCCTCTCTGATTGAGAGTGATATCTCTGGGCCCCTCGAGTGATCGGATCCGAAAATGCATGGTCATGCTACGTACGGTTAAGAGTTAACCTACAAAGGGATTCCGAATCACAGGATCGAGAAAGAGCGGTCGGCTTGAAGCTAGACCAAATATCGTGAGGCAAAGGGAATAGCATGTATATTATGTTGTGATGGTTCGTCTGATATGATCTTCGTGTGCGTATAGGAGTTGGCACGTCTTGCTAGAGGCCGCTACCGACTATTGGGTCGAGTAGGAGTACTCGGGCCATGTCTATACGTATCCGAACCCATAGGGTCACACACTTAAGGGGCTGGAAGCCCAATTCAGATCTGATCCGAGTTGGATTAGGTTTAGAAGTACTAATGGGCCTCGGACCCAGAGGCCCGTCAGGAACCTCTATAAATAGAGGGGTGGGGGCGCCCTAGGGTTTACACCTTTTGGCAAAAACACATCTGCCGCGCCTCCCACGCCCTCGCCTGTTGCAACTCGTGGATCTAGCAGTCCGGCTTGCGACGCTTCCTCCCTGCACGTGTCGATACCTTGGAGGTGTTGCGCCTGCAGCACTCGGACGAGCTGCCGACGAGCCACGACGAGCCACCGACGAGCCACGACGAGCTGACGACGAGCCGCGGCACGAGGGCGATCTTGCTGCACGTGGACGAGCTGCTGAGGAGCTGCTGGACGTTGACGTGATCGACTACGTACGACTACGTTGATCGACTACGTACGACTACGTTGATCATCTTCGCTGCATCGACGCAAATCTACATATTCCGCACCAGTAGTGCGTCGAGTGGTAATCCCGTGATCCTTATACGGCAGTTCTTCCTGGTTTTACGCGGTAGAAATTTTGATTTGCGCTAGTGTAGCCTACCTCGTAACCTAATAGTACGGCCAGGCGAGGTGTAGGCCGCACGGCGACTGGATGAACGCGGAAAGGTTCGTGTGCTGGCAGTTGGGATCTCATGCGTGGAGAAGAAAATATACCAATCCATTCTTGGATTGGTATATTTGGCTCAAGGAGAGAGAAATTTAGGTCATGACCTATTATACCAATCCATATAGGTATGCTGTTGGAGCAAGATTTGGAGCTCCAAATTTGTAGTTGAATTATAGAGCTTCATCATCTTCTTGGTTTGCACTATGGCCAAAAGATCAACCAATCTCAAGATTTGGAGCTCCAAAGATCGAGCCAGACACTACCATTCAGTGCTCAATGGTTTCTTGATTCAGTTTCGTTAGTAAGGGTTCAAAATAGTTTGAACTTGCAAACTTTGAGCCTCATTTAAAAATATGAATTCATCTAATTCTTTGATCAACAACTGACTCATAATAACCACTGGACATCCAAGTTTACTTGTTGCCCATAAACATCCAAAGTGTAGATGTAAAATCTCTTAGAAATTCAACTTAAAGTTGGTCACTTGATAATTTTCAGACTTAGAATTTTCCGGGATTTGGATAGAGTTGACCATATTCAACAGCTTTGACTTTGACTTTAGGACACTTCTGATCCAATTCTTGGTCCAAACTTGATTCCATAATGTTCCATACAATCCAATCTCTTTATTTCAATTTTTGCCCTTTTTTCCAAATTTGAATCTTTTTAGTTGATTTTTTTACCTTGGCTCATTTGATCTCCTTTTAAGCCAAAATTTTCACAATGATCTTTTTAAAAACCTTATTAAGACTTAAAATACTAGGGTGTTACATCTTCCTTGCCCACACCTTAATCACCAAACAAAGGAGGCATCGCGCCATGGTGGAGACTGGAGAGAGAGGAGATGGAGGAAGAACCGAAAAGGGCCGGCGGTCAATGGGAGAGGAGATGAAGAGACATGGTGAATAAATCCAAGACTCTCTCTACTCCCACTTAGGGTCTCTTTAGGAGGGCTTCAACTTTGGCTCCATGGACAACTTCTGCTAAAGCTCCACTAAATGATAAGATATTAAACGACTTTGGCGGCGGAGCTCCCCAAATCCTACTGACTAGAGCCATTCCATTCAGAAGAAATATAATAGTAACTAACACCCGCGCCACAGCTAGGGATGGATTTGAATCGAAGATGCATGGAATCAAATTTGGATAGCACTGTTTACCACATTTTAATCTAAATTCGGATACAAATATGAATCATATCGCATACGAATACAAAATGAATAGTTGGAATTCGCATTCACATTCAGATACTTACTCGACTTGGAACATAGCATCATATCGAGTATCAATTTGCTTTTTCGATGATTTTATAGTAGATAGAAAATCATACCAAGTAGGAAGTCAATTATAAGGATGGTACACAATAGGTAGCTTATTGAAAATAATATATTTATTAATAAATATTTCAATAATTAAATATATCAAATAATTGGTCATATTAAAATTATTAAACTTTATCACTGTATATCACTAGTAATATTAGACTAACATAATTAGTCATTTGTCAAATTGATAACTTTTTAATAGTTGAAATATGTACACAATTACTTTATTAGTAATATTAAAGTTAACATCATTTATCATTAGTAATTAATCATAGAAATAAGTTTTATATGATTTAATGGGTACTTTATTCTTCGCGGATATGGATAATATCGGATATTTCACTTTTTTTCGAATACGAATCTTTAATTGGATTGAGAAAATATTGAAAATCAAATTCTGATACATCTATTTAACATTTATATTAAAATTGAATGCCAATATGGATATCCGTATTAGGGTTTTAGACGAATTCGAATCCATCCCTGACCGCGGCACACGAGCGCCGAATTGAATTAGCGATAAGTACTAGCTCCTTTTACCTGGTCCAAGCAGGAGATCTTGTGCCGCCTTACCCGCCACCACTGACCCAGCACTCGGGTGTGACCGATCGGTCGACCGGACCCTTGTGGCCTGTCGAGAGCCTGCCGCACCAGCCACAGGGGTTTGACCGCCCGACCCGATCCGACCGTCCACATCCTGAGCCGCGTGCGCGTTGCTACTGCTACTACTGGTAGACGAGTAAAGAAAGACGAGGCATGAGACCGGTGCGATCGGACCAGATGACCAGAGAGGCAGACACGCCACACGCCAGCCCACCGAAGCCACTTCACCGACTGAGTCGCCCGTCCCGTCCGCTCCCGAGCCCGGACCGCGTCCGGGGTGCCGCGGGGCCCACCGCCACCTCGCGCTAGTCGCCGGGGCCCACACGCTCAGTCCCGTCCCGTCTCGGCCTCCCCTCTCCATTTCTTCCCCCACCCCCGCCGGGCATCGCAGGCAACCTGACCCAGTCACCAGCAGGCCACTCCGTGCTCTCGCGGAAACACTGGAAGCAAGCAAGCAGCAGAGCGAGGCGAGGAGGAGGAGCAGGCCGCGAAGGCGAGCTCGACTGATCTGATCCCTTCTTCCCTCCAGCGGCAATCGACGGGGTGAGTACAGCAGGGTTATCATCGATCCGTTGCTCTGTTCATTATTACCCTTGTGTTCTTCAGAATTCTACTCTCTGCTGATTCGAATTCTTCCTAGCTTTGGTTACTTGATCTCGGTTTGATGAATTGATCCGCGCGCAGAGGAACGGGGTCGCGGCCGGCCGCCATGGAGGAAGCGGGGAGGGGGAGAGGCTGCGGCTTGCTCAAGGTGGTTGTGGCGCGCGGCCGCAGCCTCGCCGTCAGGGACTTCACCTCCAGCGACCCGTACGTCATCGTCCGCGCCGCCGACACGGTAAGTCGAGTTAGGAGAAGCAGGGGAAGAGATGAGATGACATGAGCTCCTCCTCTCCGTGCTTCCTGCTTCCGCGCTTGAATCACTAACTAGCAAGGCCCTTCTGCTTTCATCAACACAATCGAAGAAACGACGATCACGCTGAAACTAAAATGTGCTAATGTTTAGGGTGTTTCTATTCTTGTCTTTCTCTCCTTTTTTTTTCTGATAGGAGGAGTTGATTCGTGTCAAACCGACACTTGCACGTTGTGCTGATAGTGTGCTTTGGACCTAACAGGCTAGATTGTGAGGCATCGTTGCTTTTTCATTACCTTGCATTGCATCATTACGATGAATAAGCAGCTTTCCTTGTTTGAGCAGCTAATGCTGACTTGGGTTCTACTAGCTATTAGATTGATGATTCATTCAGCTAGACCTTTCCTGGATGAGATGCTTAGTACAAGTTAAAAACACCATTTTTCAAAGTCCAACCACGTGTCATACTTTAGATTTGATCGTTGTTTCAGTCTTCATTGGTCAATTAGCTATTTCTCTCCTCATTGGACAGACGCGTAAGATGCCTGGTAAGTTAAGCGTTTTTAGATAATTAAAAAACTTGCAGGTTGCAGCTAATTCCTTCCTTGTCTGGCTTTGAATTTTCTTTGAAGACACAAGTGCTGTAAGATCGTGACAACTGGTTCTGTGCATTATTTCGTTGAAATTCGCCCACAAAATCTAAATGTTGACTTAATTGTTATGGAACATGCACTCGACCTAATTTCACCTCCCTTTTTTTACCATCCCATACAGCTCCATAGTCCAGACATTCACAAAGTTAACCTTGGAGGGTGTCAAACCACCCACTCAAACCCTTCTTTAGTTAATCATATCATGATATTTTTTATGAGTAGGACTGACAGTGACACTTATGCCTTTTGTCTTTGTCGGCTGGAGCACTTTTGGATTGTTTATTTATTCTGCTCTTTTTTAGTGGAAACCCCTTCTTATTGAGAGGAATTTTAGGCGTTAACCTGACTTATTCCTGGATATCTTTTTTGGTCTCATCTCTAGATTTCAAATTTTGGGTGCAAAGAACTGAACATGTGAAAGCCAATAGGGTAACATTGTCTTGAAAGAAATATACATTTTTTGTTCAGCAATCGACGATGCCCCAAGCTTGGCTGGTCCAATAGAAGATGGTTTTCTTCTAGACAGCCCTACACCGGCCCATGAGGAAATGGTCAGGCCAAATACCTCTCCAGCAAGTGATCCACAGTATTTTAGTATAGGTCTAGTCCGGATCTGATCTAATGAAGCAAAAGTGCCAGTTGTATTAGGTTAGACAATGGTTTTCGATATACTAATTACTGAATGGCCACCTTGACCTAGTAGTTAGGTTATTTTGATACTTATTAAACCTGTCAAATCAAGGGTGCATGGCTTGTTAGTATTCTTTCCTTAATGAAGTATGGTGTACCTTAGATCTAACAACCAGTTCTTCCTTCCTTTCATTCTTTCACCGGACCCTGCAGACTGCAAAGACAAAAGTCATCAACAGTTGCCTGAATCCAGTTTGGAATGAAGAGATGATATTCTCCATGAAAGAGCCAGTAGGAGTCATCAAATTTGTAAGCATCTATTATATTTTACATGATGAATTGCTGCACACCAAGAGACAGCGTTCAATGCACATTTTGCCATTTGGACCTTTAGTCTCCTTGAGACTTGTTTCTTGTCTGTTTTTTATGAAACGACATGTTTCATGTCTCAAGAAGTCTTCTTTGGTTAATGTTTTGACCAAGAAATATGGTCATACCATGTTGTGCTCTATTATTGCTGTTTAAGACATGTGACCAATAAATGCAAATTTTTATCAGCTACAGAGTAGTACTAGTACTTAAGCACATATGGTACCACCTCTAGTCAATTAAATGTTATTGACTACATCCACAGGTGAAAATCTGCAATATCAATTTCTTGCCCATTATCTTCTCTGCTTTGCTCTGTTGGTTTCTAAACTATGCCTTACAGTAAAATTGGATAACAATGTGAGTTCTATCAGCATCTGCAAGATTGCAACTGCACTGTTTTCCTGTTGAATGAACATTTGCCTGTGGAACCTTGTTTTCTCCTTACTGGAAATACTCAGCTTCCAGCTTCATCTTTACCAGTATTAACAAGAAAAGTGACCTGGCCAGCAAATATCACCTACAAGAACCCCAACCACCGAACTCACTTCCTTGCATTGGACTCTAATAAAGGACACAATCTATGGCACCCTATTGTGATGGGAATTGTTTGAACAATGATTGAAGACAATAATTGGTGTGTCTAGTACTTAGCAAAATTTTAGGAGCTAGCTAGTAACAAGCCATGAACAACGCATGATTATGCTGATCTTACCATTGCCATTACCATTGGCAGGAGGTGTTCGACTGGGACCGATTCAAGTACGACGACAAGATGGGGCACGCCTTCCTGGACCTGCAGCCTGTGGCAGTGGCGACGAAGCTGCGGCGAGCGCTGCGACTCACTGCAGGAGAGACCAAGCTCCGGAAGGTAGCCCCTGACGCCGATAACTGCCTGCTCTCCGACAGCTTCGTGACGTACGCCAACGGGGAGGTCGCGCTAGATGCCTGGCTGAGGCTGCGTGACGTCGAGTCTGGCGAGCTGTTCATCACAGTTAAGTGGATCGAAGCTGAAGACACGAAATGATCACAGCCCAGGAGACCATTAACGATGCATTTTTGCTTGCAATGCAACCGTAGATGACATGACGTTGGTGTAGGGGTGGTTCTCTTGTGGTGCCCTTGTGTGATTTATTACTGTGTTATTTCTTCTTTCTTTGTGTGTGTGCACTGTCTGATCTGAATGTAAATTTTTCCAGACAGTTCTTAACAGAACAAGTAGTGTCAAATGTACCCGGAACGGTATTCTGCATCACAGCGCCTTGGATGCAGCACACTGTTTATGTTGATTGAGGGGTGAGATTATTAAGATCAAGGGGAAACTGATGCATCAGGACAGCCACCCATAATTTGGACAGTTCAGGGGTATGTGCTGTTGAAATAATGGGCCTAGCCCATTGTAATTTTAGAATTCCAAATAAATCTCAAAGGTCCATGTGGGCAAGAGGTGGAGTGGTGCAAGTCTTTAGTCCCACATTGCTAGTGGAGGAGAGGGATGACCAACTTAAATATGGAAGTTGTCTCCACTCCTCCAAACTATGTGTGTGGGGAGAGAAGGAGAGCTCCACACGCGCTCGCTCGCTCACCATGCGTTGCCGAGGTGGGGCGAAGGGTGCGGGCGTGCGGCACTTGCGTGAATGCCGAAATCCGGCCCCTCACCTTGCGGGGGCGCGGCTTCCTTTTGTTGTTTTATTTTTTGGTTACTTGGTCTTTAAGTTAGCGAGATATATGGAATCCTAATCGGTTTAGATCACGATCGCGACGTGATAATCGTGGGCTCTCTATTCGAGCTAGGATTTTTGCCTCCTCTCGTTGCTGCGCCGCCACCGTAGTCTACTCCATCCCAATTGTCGGCGTGCACCGGCGATTGGGAGAGCAGGTCTTCGGAACCGTCGTCTTCAGCGATCCTGCACCGGGAGAGGGCGAATAAGATTTTTGGGAAGCGCTCTGTGCGACTGCTCGATCGCTTCCTCCGCTTCGTCAAGTTCTCCGTCGACTCCTTCACCACGGCTCGTCTACCTCTTCGTCACTCGGGCATCACTCGCCGTCGCGAACAACGTCAGGCTGCTGGTCATCGTCGCCTGCTGTACCCGGTAGTTGTCCAGGAGCCGTTCTTCATCAAGAAAGAAACGTACGATCTCTTATCTCAAATTATGTCTTCCATACTAGCTATTATGATTTGTTGCATTCTGATAGCACTGGATAGTATGGTAGAATATGTGATTCTATTTGCAATGATAGACTTGTCTAGATCTTGCGTAGATATGTCTAGTTTAATCTGCTATCTGTTTATCGTATTCATGATTTATTTCTGGATTAAATTAAAACTAAAAGTGCTTATATATCTAACATGTGCAAATGAGCATTATGTATTCACGGTCATTGCGACACTCATTTAGGATTATGCCCTGTATCTATATTCACTATAAATTAGCTACGTTCTAAGTGACTCTGGATAGCAGTGACTTTGGGAGTGAAATATTTAGGAGCCGTAGCATACAAATTACGAGACCATTAAACATGGTGAACTGGTGCTTAAATCAGGAAACAGTACCATCCTGATGCACTTGGATAATGTATCTGGGCTGATGATCTGTTTAAGAGGAACCTGTAAAGCTTTATATTGAATTTGCTTATGGAATTGCTACTACTCGGTCGTCCGACCAGCCTCGGACGGTTCGCGCGCGCTGCCCACGTAACGAGCCCAGGACCCACGGACTTGAAACTTTACTAAACAAAATATATAACAGCTCCGCTCCTATCCCTTCTCGTTCTTATCACCATAGCAGCCGTGCGCCTCATCTCCCATTTCTCTTAAAAAAAAAACAAACCAAATCATCCCATCCTCCTTCAGGGTGCGAGTGCAGGTGCCGCCCTGCCCTGCATGAATTCATCGATGGCGCGGCACTCGTCCATGTCGTGCGCGAGGTCCTGGACCTCGTCCATGGCAGCAAGAGTTCTCACAAGACGATGGTGGCCTTCGCGATAACGAGCTACTCCACGTTGATGAGCTCCTTGACCATGAGGCCAGCTGCTTAGATTCCACGGTAGGTCTAGCTGTTCCAACAGCGGATTCCACGGTGGGGGCCGGCCTCACTAACGGGGAGCTTCTTTGTGATGGATAGAGGCTCCTTCAAGGATGAGGTCTCTGGATCTGTACAAGACTTTTCAATGTTGCAGTAGCTTACCTGAGATGTTTCACTAATTGACGATGTTGCATAGTCCATCAAGTAGATCTGCAATGTTGCTAATGTTATAAGAATATGTTACATGTAATGGTTTTTAATGTTTCACGCATGTATGACTGGCAGACCAAGATTTTCGTTGATTGATTTTTCATGTTGAACATTTGCTCTTGAGATGTTGCAGTAGTTAAATTGTGACGTTTCGCTTGTTGGTTCGAGATGTTACAAAAAGTTTATTAGCCTAATTTTGCGGTAGGGGACCATGGCATATGGGATTTTGAGTTATAAACTCGTTTGTGTGGATAGACGCGAAGCGGGTATGTCTGACCAAGGAGGAGGAGATGCTTGTTGAAATGACGGCTTACCAAACAGAAGTCGATGTTACTTGCAATATTAAGCAAATGTTTTAGTGGAAGTTTTTTTAATCTAAATAGCAGCGTCCCAGCGTCCGATGCTAGCACCGTCCATTTTCTTACTATATGTTGCCCTAGACCATGTAGCATCTTTTGACCAACATGGTTTTCTTTAGGTTATGTTATAAGCTTTATATTTTACAGGCCTGATTTTTGTGTTAACGGTGATGAGTGGTGATGAGCTTGCAATAGTTATTAGCTCAAGGAGAAATATTGAAGAATCGCAAAGTGGCCAGTTTGCCGTATCTTGAATCCATGGTTAAAAGAAACTTTTCACCTACATCCTCCTGCAGTCCTGCTCTATTTTTACGTCAAGCTGAAATTTTGGTCTGGATCATAGAAGTTTATGCCCGAGAGATTTTTTGCCATTGGCTTTATGACGGTGCATCTGGTTATTGGATCACTGTGCCATTGGCTTTATGATGGTGCATCGGGTTATTGGATCACTGCTAAATCGATTCAAATGGAAGCTTTCAATTAAGATCAATTCCTTAATTTACTTGGTATATCTTCTTTGCCCTTCTTGTGCCGACTTAAACCACCATCGAGCTACATTTGTTTTGTTTGCAGGGGTTTGTCGGTCCTATTGGCAAATTGCGTCCAGTGACCCAGCAGATAACCTCGTAGGAGCGACAGCTTTTTTTTCTTCTCAAACCTTGCAGGAGAATTGCGACAGCTTGTTACTGGCAGTATCCTTGCGGGTAACTTTGTTAATCATAATTCCTCGAAAAACTTTGCTGAGGATCAATGCGCCGTGGCTGAAGCATATTGACACGGGGGAACAGCAAAACAAGCAGCGTGCACGCAGAGGCAAGGTGAGTGGGCGGTGGAGGCAGCCTCCCTGTTCTTAAATATTGTTTCTGCTGCCTGCCGAGTGCTGAGTCCTGGCCGACCACGGGAGAGTTCCATGAGCGAGTCGAGTCGGACTCAACGGCGGCGCGACCGTCAGGCGTGATTGGTACGGAGGGGCAGAGAGGGAGCCACAGTCGGAGAAAGAAACGGACGATTTGCTGGCAGGTGGAGAAAGAAACGGACGTTCACTCGACAAGTGTCATTAGTCAAAGCATAATTCCAACTTTCTTGAAAATTTGATCAAATTTATATGATAAAGTACTAATATTCATGATACCAAATAAGTACCATTAGTTTTTTCATTAAATATTTTTTCATAGTATATCTATTCGGTGCCATAAATCTTTGTGATCATCTCTATAATTTTAGTCAAACTTAAAATGGTTTAACTCTTCAAGAAAGTTGGAATACTTATAATTTAGAACGGAAGGAATACATGGAGTGGATGCTGAACCCACCCACCAATGATGGAAATCACAACAAATCAAAGATTAGGTCCACATGTCAATTAGATTAGTTGGATCAAATAAAAAAATTAGACAGAAGCGTTGCTTATTTTGATAATAGGTAAGATAGATCTAGGTGTCAAACGCTATCACTACTAGAGAATGTACCGGTTGGGAACCCCTCTTTAGTACTGGTTTCATAACCGGTATTGTTAGTTTGGTACTAAAGGGGGTGCTTTTAGTACCGGGTGCAATAACCGGTACTAAAGAGTATTAAAAAATAAAAAAGGAAATCACCCCACCTGAGCCCCAGCGGCTCGAGCCTGGCCCCCACCGTCCCTCCCGCCCGCCGCTGCTGCCCACCCGGACCTTGCCGCAGCTCCTTGCTCGGCCCCTTTCGCCCTCCCGCTGCCGCCGCCCCTCCCGCTCGGCCCCCGCCACCCTCCTGCCTTCCTTCGACCATCGGCGCACACAGATGAGAGAGAGAGAGGGAAGGAGTGCGAGATGGAGGGAGAGAGGAGGGAGACCGGCCCGGCCGCCGCCATCCTGCCCGGCCGCTGCTACCATCCCGCTCGGCCCCCGCCTGGCCACTGCCATCCTGCCCGACCGCCGCCGCTCCCGCTTGGCCCCCACCTCCCTTCGGCTACCGGCGCGTGCAGATGAGAGAGGGAGGGAGATCGGCTCTAGGCCAAGAGTGAGAGGGAGGGAGGAGAAGCGGATAAGGAGAGAGGGGAGCGGGTATGGGTCGGGGGAGTGGACCGATAAGGTGGATGGAGCTCTTTAGTACCGGGTGGGAGCTCCACCTAGTACTAAAGGTCACAAGACCCTCAGGCTCCACCCGGTACTAAAGACCCTCAGGCACATTAGTACCGGGTGGAGCCCCAAACCGGTACTAAAGGGGCTCATGGGGCTGACCGTTAGACCTGGGGTCAAAACCCAACTGCTACTAAGGTACTGGGCGAAAGACCTTTGCCCAGTAGTGTATGTACCTACAAAAGTCAAAACGAGTAGTAATTTGGGACGAAAGAGTATATGTTACTACTATTTGATTGCCAAATTCCTAGTCATTGCTAAAATGTAGCTTAGTCTTGATATTAATCTAAATAGGTCTTAATTTTATTACGATTTTGTATATAGGACTCCTTATTATCCTTCTAATTCTCTCAATTATAGCAAACTAGTCTAACTAGATAGAAGTGTTGATGATTAAAATTAGCGGATTTGGACAAACTAGACTCTAAACTGGTTAGACCGGTTCAGCTAAAGTGCTCAAATTGCACATTTGGGCTTCACCATTGCATATATATCATCGAGTAATCAAAATGCATATATAAAACACCCAATTCGAAGTTCAGATAAGGAAGTTATGACTTCGGGAAAATCTGCACCAGGAAAATCAATTAGACCAGTTTTCTAGGGCGGTCAGGCTGGTTTGGTCTATGTAAATCGAGTTGGGAATTGTATATTGACACAGGATTTATAAGGGTTTTAACTTCTTGTGGAGCAAGACCTCTCGTGTGGCTGATTGAATTAATTTATTACTTTTATCCTTTAGGGTCCGTTTGGATCCCATAACTAATGGGTGAAAGTGCTAAAATTTAGCATCTTTATGCATTAGTGCATCCAAATGGGAGGACTAATAGAAGGACTAAACTTTAACCCACACAAAAAGGTCCAAAAGCATGGGAGGAGTTAATGGGTGTTAATACCTTGTGAAAACATAAAAATGGGAGAGAGAAAGGGAGGAGCTGTCAGGGATAGATCCCCAGTACCCGCAAGGAAGGAAGAAAACGGACTCCTACTAGGATTCCTATGTAATCTTATTAGGACTTATACCATGTAATCCTAATAGGACTTCTCCTTCTAACTGACTAGTAATCCTATCCTCTGAGTATATAAAGGGGGCAGGGTACCTAAATCGGCAGCTTAAACCAACAAAACTTAGAACCAACATCAATAGCCAACAATTAGGCTACACAACACCCAAGCGCAAGGCGCAATATACAAACATCCCAAACAGGATGTAGGGTATTACACTACTCTAGTGGTCCGAACATGTATAAATTTTTATCTTGTGTTTGTTCACGCCAGATTTTGACACGTATGGAATCGACGTCAAGAAAGAAGAGGATTAGCTGATGCGGCGAAACGAAAAGGTCACGATTGGGAATCGGCCGATTGGTGCTACAGTTGGAGATCGGCCGATTGGCGCTGCAGTGTTTTGGCGGATGGAGTTGGTAGAAATCGGCCGATTAGAAGGCTGGAGCAATTGGGCCAATATGGGTTTAAAGTGGATTACGAAGATAGAGGGGGATTGGCCCATGGGAGCGCGACGACCAACTCCGATACGAGTTGTGCTTGTAAATATTCATTTTCGTTTAAAATTAGAGATAGAGTCCTAGTTGGTTAAGAGGTTGATTGTAACAGGCTATAAATAGCCATCTTTAGAGATCTGTAAATACAACATCAAATCAATACAACAATCTACTATTTCCTCGTACTTTACTTTCAAGTCGGCGACTTCGCCAATACTTTTCTTCTTTTCACGAGTTCGTACGGGTTGGCAGGGCTGCATCGACTTGATCTCCGACCGATTTTGTCAGTTCCGTTTATCGAGTAACATCTAAGCTTTAACTTCGGGCGCATCGCTGTCGTTTCGTTTAGATTTATTCACCAGTTATCGATATTTACTAGAATTCTAGGTTTTACCTTTTGTTCTAGTTTTATCATCAGTTATCCAGCTTGGAATTAGAGTTTTCAGCTTATTTATCTTTATCGCTTATCTACCGCTTTCGCATAGCCGATTAGATCTGTTTCAAGTATTGCTACTGTAGCGTTATTTAGTTTACTCTGGTAATTTTCTTTACAAAAGTTACCTAGTAGTCGGCTGCGCTATAGCCGATTCCTTTATCATAGCAAATCGGCCGATTCGTTGATAAGCTTCCTCGAGATCGGAACCTTAGCCGATCGCAACCTCTGGGATCTGACACGTTTCTTTCTTTGCCAATCAACAGGTCAGATTGGCTGGCACGCCGCGCAAACCGCACCAGGGCGATTACTCGAACAGGAGTTAAGCACATTCTCCCGGGTCGTGTGTCGGACACTGAGATTCAATCGGCTGATCTTTAGCGCCAACACACTTTTGGCACGCCCGGTGGGACCAGTACAACCACTACCATGTCGAAAGCTGCCGAAATCTCCAAAGACAACGTCATCGAGGTGACGGAAGTAGACCTCAAGGACGACCAGAAGGAGGAGTTGTAGAAGCAAATAGCACAGTACCGAAAGACATGCCTACAATCCTTCAGTCGTACCAGGAGCGGGGAAACTGTCAAGAAAGTTCCTTTTCCAACTCCCCGCCAGATTACAATCGCCGAGGACTCGGGCAAGATGTCCGAGATGGTTCAACAGTCTATCTACCAAGCTTTCATTGATCAATCCCCGGTGATAACCAATACGGTATACAATGCCGTCATCAGCTCCCTGGCCAATGGCGTGTCTCAAGGATACCAGGGGCCGGCGTACGCCCCACCTATCACAGCCCCGGTCAGGAGTTTTCCAAGCATACCCTACTCGGCTCCTCAGCCGATCCAAGCTCAGCATGGAGGATCCATCGCTCCTTCGCCGTCAATGCATCCGGGATACAACGGCACACCATACCTCCAGTCACATGCACCGCCTCAATCCATTCATATTTCCTCCGCGCAATCATCATCATTAAATTCAGTGCTTTGGGGGGCACCATCAGCGATGGCTGTCCAAGATCAATCGGCCGGTTATGGAGGCTCTCCGACCCAGGCACCCTTCCAATCGGCCGTACGGCCGACAGCTCCACAGTATCAACCAGCCACGTCGGAAATGGGCAGAGGGGCAGAGACTGCAGAAGCGCTTCGGGGCGCTGCGCCGATTATACTATATGATGAAACGGCCGGTTCGCTGAGACACCAAATGCCGACTACACAACCGGCCACGTCACCACAGAACCCACCGCACGCTTTCGTCCATCACTTAGTCATCCCTCCGCCGATCTACCAACACGTGCCGGCTCCCCAGCTAGTAGTTCATCAACAACAAGCAGACTGGATGGCACGTATAGCAGAAGTAATTCAAGATCAATTCGGTTTAAAGCCGAAGGTACAAACTTACACATACAAAACTCCATACCCGCCTACCTACGATCCACTGTCGTTTCCCCATCGGTACAAAGTTCCCGATTTCACCAAGTTTTCAGGGCTTGATGATACCTCAACTGTGGAGCACGTGAATAGATTCATCATCCAATGTGGGGAGGCGGCTACACAGGATGCTCTACGGGTGCGTCTCTTCTCATCGTCTCTGTCCGGGTCGGCCTTCCAATGGTTCACTACGCTACCACCTAACTCCATAGTTACTTGGGACGACTTGGAGAAGCAGTTTCACAAGTACTTCTATGCGGAAGTGCATGAGATGAAACTCTCAGATCTGAGCAGCCTCAGGCAAAGGAGTGACGAGCCAGTGTCCACATATGTGCAGAGGTTTAGGGAAGTCAGGAACAAGTGCTACACCCTAGTCCTAACCGATGCACAGTTGGCTGATATAGCCTTCCAAGGTCTCCTGCCACACATGAAAGAAAAATATGCGTCACAGGAGTTCGAAAGCCTGAGTCAAATCGTACACCGACTGTCTGGTCAGGAGGTACGCCCCTTTGATCAACGGAGGAATTTTCAGAAGAAGGTGGCATACTTAGAAGGATCTGAATCCGAAGAAGAGGCAGAAATCAGCCTGGCAGAGTGGGTTAAGGGAAAAAAGTCGATATCGTGTCCTTTCGGGAAAAAGGAACCAGAAGCATTCGATTTCGACACATCAAAGGCCGACAAAATTTTCGATCTACTCCTCCAAGAAGGGCAGATCAAGCTCTCACCCTACCATACGATCCCATCGGCCGAACAGCTGAATAAGATGAAGTATTGCAAATGGCATAATGCCACGTCCCATGACACGAACGAGTGCAAAATCTTCCGTCAGCAAATACAATTGGCCATTGAGCAAGGCAGGCTCAAATTCGAGGTCCCAATAAAGCCAGCAAAGCCGATGAAAATCGATCAGCATCCTTTCTCCACCAACATGGTTGATACATGAAGGAATGCACTCCAGACCAAGGTGCTGACATCAGAATCAGCTAAAAAAAGCGGTGCCGTGGACCCTAGGAATCAAGCTAGGTCCGAAGATGTTAAAGGAAAGAGACAGATGGATGATGAAGGCGAAGGATCGGGAGAACCACGCAGACCCATCACTTCCCAATTTTTGCTCAACAAGTACCAGCGGCAACAAGAAAGTTCAAGGTTCCGTGAAGAGATGATGCGACGACATGAGGATCACTGGCGATGCCCGTTCTTCATCCACTGCTGGGAAAATAACCTTACGTTGCCACCGGCCGATAATTGCCCAGAATGCAGCGGCCCATATCCCAACAATCGCCCATTCAGGAGGTCTCGCTCCAGAGATGGAAGGCCAGAGCCAATTGGCAGAAACTGGCGCGAGCAAGAAGATCGGCGCCTTTTAGTGCGTGATCGGTTGGGGGGTAGGAGTGACCGATATGATCAGCCAAGAGATAGGCGCGAGCAATATGATAGGCCTGGGGGCAGGACCGATCGGCATGACCGACCAGAGGGCAGAGTCAGCGCACACGATCGGCTGGAAGAGATGGCCAATGCTCGAGTATCGGACGAAAATCCCTTAGGGCGGGAACCAGAATGGGAGCGCGCCAAACCGTCGTCTAGACTAGTGAACCCCAGGTGGTGCCCTGATGGATTGACCAAATCCCAAAAACGAAGAATCCAGCATCTCCGCCAATGGGAATAGCAGGAAGAAGAGCAACAATAGATGATAGACAAGAAGAACGACAGGTCTCGGGTTTTGCACCCCAAAAGAAATGACAGGGAAGGCGACGACAACCAGGAATCGACAGCCGATGTCAGCATGGTTTTCATTTTGCCGATGGAATTCATGGCTCCCGCTGACCGACATGACATGTCGAAGATAGAAGAACAGATGGCGCAATTGGCTTTGGAGCCAATGACGGCCACATTCGAGAAACCCGAAGATGAAAAATGACAACACCTCAAGGCGTTGTTCCTTAAAGGGCATGTCAACGGCCGACCTGTCACCAGGCTACTAGTAGACGGAGGCGCTGCAGTCAACATCATGTCATACGCCATGTTCCGAAAGTTGGGAAAAAGCGATGATAATTTGACCAAGACGGACATGATCCTCAAGGATTTCGAAGGCAACGTGTCTTCCGCCCGCGGCGCGCTTTGCGTCAACCTCACCATCGGCAGTAAGACTCTTCCCACCACTTTCTTTATTATTAATGGCAAACGATCCTACAACATGTTACTCGGTCGAGACTGGATACACGCAAATTGCTGCGTCCCGTCTACAATGCATCAATGCCTCATACAATGGGTCAGCGACAACATCGAAATAGTCACCGCCGATTCCGCCTACAGCGTTGCGGCGGCCGATGCACAGCAACGGAGCTGCGAGCACGTCAAGTGCATATCCGGGAGGACTAGGGACATCGATTTTCTGACAGTGTCCGATTTTGGCCTACAGCCGATCCGAGCAGTCGGCTCTGAAGATTCAGATTAAATGGATCAATTCGTCCGGGAAGACGGGAAGCTGGAGCATGGATTTACGTCGGCCGATTCGTTAGAAATGATAGATTTAGGCGATGGCACCAAGCCAAGGCCGACGTACATTAGTGCTAATTTGGATCCGGAATACAAATGTAAATTGACAAATTTATTGAAAGAGTTTAAAGATTGCTTTGCTTGGGAATATCATGAGATGCCTGGTCTAGACCGGTCCATTGTTGAGCACCGGCTGCCCATAAAGCTGGGATATCAGCCGTATCAGCAACCCGCACGGCGATGTAATCGTAAAATTCTACCCGATATAAAGGCCGAGATCACAAGGCTGATTGAAGCAAAATTTATTCGGCAATGCCGTTATGCCAAATGGATCTCCAACATTGTGCCCGTATACAAGAAGAACGGGAAGCTACGCATGTGCATCGACTTCAGGAACCTTAATCAGGCTACACCGATGGACGGATACCCTATGCCGACAACCGATGTGTTAATAGATGCCGCCGCAGGTCACAAAGTCATTAGTTTTATGGACGGAAACGCCAGGTACAATCAAATACTAATGGCTGAAGAAGACATTTTGAAAACGGCTTTCAGGTGCCCAGGTCACCTCGGTTTGTTCAAGTGGGTGGTAATGACTTTTGGGTTGAAGAACGCCGGCGCTACATATCAACAAGCCATGAATTACATATTTCACAAACTCATCGGTGTACTGGTAGAGATTTACATCGACGATGTCATGGTCAAGTCGAAGGGACACCAGGAACATCTGGCCGATTTGCGGCAAGTATTGGAATGCACGAGAAAGCATGGGTTGAAAATGAACCCGAACAAATGCGCTTTCGGCGTATCCGCCGGGCCATTTTTAGGATTCATGATTCATGAGCGTGGGATAGAGATCAACCGGAAAACCATAGCGGCTATCAATAAAGTTGTGGCCCCACAAAATAAAACCGAGTTGCAGTCCCTGATCGGCAAAGTCAATTTCATCAGGAGATTCATATCCAACCTGTCCGGACTCATCCAAGCCTTCACACCATTACTGAAATTGAAACCCGACCAAGAATTCGTATGGGGAGAAGAACAACGCAGGGCACTGGAAGACATCAAAGGTTACTTAGTCTTGCCACCCGTGTTGGTCCCACCACAAGCTGATAAGCCATTCAAGCTATATTTATCGGCCGACGATCAAGCTATCGGGTCGGCACTGGTCCAAGAGTTTGAAGGAAAGGAACGGGTGATATATTATGTTAGCAGAAGGCTTCTGGATGCCGAAACGAGATACCCCCCAGTAGAACAACTATGCCTGTGTCTTTACTTCTCATGCACCAAACTCAGGCACTACCTGTTATCGGCAGAGTGCGTAGTCGTATGCAAAGATGACGTAGTAAAATACATGTTGTCATTGCCGATTTTGAAAGGGTGGATTGGAAAGTGGATTTTGGCTCTGTCGGAGTTTGATCTAAGATATGAGTCGGCAAAGGCCATCAAAGGCCAAGTCATGGCCGATTTCGTTGCCCAGCACTGCGGACCAGAAGTCGCTGTCGTGGAGCCAGTTCCGTGGACTCTGTATTTTGATGGCTCGTCATGTGGGGCCGGATCAGGAATCGGTATTGTTCTCATATCATCTCGGGGGCAATTTATGATTTCTCTCTACCGATAGAAGCATCCGCTACTAATAACCAAGCGGAGTACCGAGCTGTCCTAAAAGGGATACAATTGTTGAGAGAGATTAAGGCCGACGCTGTGGAAATTTTTGGAGATTCCATGCTCATCGTGGACCAATTGACAGGAAGATCCGAATGCAAAGATGATGCTTTGAGGGTTTATTATGAGGATTGCCTCCAACTTTTGAAGGAATTCAAGTCCGCGGTTATTGAGCATATTCCCAGGAATTATAATGAAGAGGCCACCAGGCTTGCCCAGCACGCATCTGGGTATCAGCCGATTCAAGGCGCCATGACTCTAGAACTCACGGCCGACGATTGGCGAAAAGAGATTGCCGATTATTTCAAAGATCCGTCCAAGAAAGTAGATCGGCGAGTGCGTTTTCAAGCCATGAAGTATGTATTACTAGAAGATGATTTATTCTACCGAATGATTGATGGCGTTCTGCTCAAGTGCCTGGGGACAGAGGAGGCAAAAATCCTGATGGGAGAAATCCACGAAGGCGTGTGCGGAGCTCACCAATCGGCGCATAAAATGAAATGGATGATTAGGAATAATGGATATTATTGGCCGACGATCCTTGAAGATTGTTTCAAATATTATAAAGGATGTCAAGACTATCAAAAATATGGAAACGTGCAGCGTGCACCCGCATCGGCCATGAATCCAATTATCAAGCCATGGCCATTCAGAGGTTGGGGAATAGACCTCATCGGACAAATTTATCCTCCATCAAATAAGGGGCATAAATTCATCCTAGTAGCCACGGACTATTTCACCAAATGGGTGGAAGCGATTCCATTAAAGGCCGTAACATCGGCCGCTATGGTTGATTCCGTAAGAGACCACATTGTCTATCGCTTCGGTATCCCTCAGACTATCACAACCGATCAAGGAACGATGTTCACATCGGGAGAATTCGAGGAATTCACGGCTGATATGGGGATCAAGTTGCTGAACTCCTCCCCGTATTATGCTCAAGCTAACGGCCAGGCCGAATCTTCCAATAAGGGGATAATTAAGCTGATCAAAAGGAAGATCGAGGAACAGCCTAAAAAGTAGCACTTATGTTTGACCGAAGCTCTATGGGCGTACAGGATGGCTTGCCACGGAGCTACCAAGGTATCTCCTTATCAACTGGTGTACGGTCACGAGGCGGTATTGCCATGGGAGTTGAGAACGGGCTCAAGACGTACATTGCTTCAGGTTCAGTTGAAGGCCGATGATTACTCCTCGCTCATGAAAAGGGAACTCGACAATTTGGTAGGTCAACGTTTGAGGGCCTTGATCAGCATTGAGGAGAATAAAAAGAAGGTAGCCAGGTGGTATGACAAGAAGGTCAAAGTCAAGCAGTTCTCCCAAGGGGATCTGGTATGGAAGTTGGTGCTGCCAATTGGATCTAAAGATCCTAAATTCGGTAAATGGTCTCCCACTTGGGAAGGGCCGTATAGAATCGGCCGAAGCGCTCCGGGAAACGCATACATTCTGGAGACAATCGAAGGGGAAGAATTTACTAGGGCCTTGAACGGGAGGTACTTGAAAAGATATTACCCCAGTATATGGGTCGATGCATAAGAATCATTATGGGGCATGGCAAGATAGAGCGGTTATTTCCTGGATAATCATATAGCCGATGCAGAAAAAGGGATCGCCTAGAGAAGAAAAGTAATCATTTAGGTTGAGCGATTTATCATTCGGTACGGACGATAAGTTACACGGCCGACGCGGTACAAGTTGCCCTTAGAACAAAAATACTCAACTACGCTTCTTCCCGAGGTCCTTCTCAATTCGACCTAATTCCATCAGAAGGCGGGCACTTCGTTCTTCCACATCTTTCATCGCGGCCTCCACCTCAACCTAGTGAGGAAGAGGATGGCTCCGATCCAGCACCGGGCGAGATGTTTCCGCTGCAGCGTTTTCAAGGGCAACCGGGTGAGCGAGTGGGTGGCTCCTATTGACTGGCGGCTGCCTGTAACAGTTACCATCGATGAAATCCCATATCCGTTGAATGTCGACGGGGACGTGATCTCTGAGTTCTTCACGGTGTGCCCTGATCAGGTCCTCATCTTCCTGTGACAACGGCTCGTCGGAGTGCATGAATTCGATCGCCCGTTCGAGTTCAGGGCTAAAGCGTCTCAGCTGAACAAATTAACACGTAACCGCCTAAAGTTAGATTGGTTTAAAAGGATCAAACTGGGAAGGAAAAGACGAAGACAGATCTCGTACCTGGTTGATAGAAGAAGAGGAGAAGGAAGAGGATGAAGAAGACATCTCTGCAAGTATTCTGATGGAAAAGCAATCGAAGGAAAAAAGATTGAGTAGAGCAAGTACTCTTGAAAGCAATACCGGGGCTGGTACTTATAGGAAGAGAAAGGGCGAGGGTTTGGTAAGACGTGTCCCGTCAGAATAAAAAGGTAATAAATAAAAGGAGTGCCACGAAGGACGGGTCAAGATTGAGTTCAGGCATCAAACGGTCAAAGGGTATTAATGTTCTTACAAAACGACCAATACTTTCACAGATCATCCCAGAAGGGCATTAATAGCCGCAATCGCTCATCGCCCGATCTGGTCGGCCGAATCTAAAACCCGCTGGTGATCTTCCGCCGATCCCGGGACCTCTGGCATATGGCGATGAAGTCTGAGAGCCTCGTAGGCCAAGTGCTGCCTCTCCTGCTTCAAATCAGCAATGACGGAGGGGAGATCTTGAAGTTTCTACTCTTCGATGGCTATCTCCTTGACTACCTGCTCCATTTCTTTGGCGAGTTCCGCCCTTCGGCGCTTGAGGCGATCTATGGTATCGACGATTCCGGAGCGGGAGTTCTCGAGGAAGTGGATCCGATGGTGTACCTCTTGGGCCCGGTGCTTGTACAAATCCTCCTCCTCACGAGTCTTGGCCAGCTTGGCACGATCGGCCATATGGCGCAGGGCCCTAAACACCGGGATCCGCATCGATTCAATGTATGCGGCGGGCGCCAAGGCTTCTTCCGCCTCTTCTGGGACTCGACCACTGACGCCACCAAAGAGCTGTCGAATCGGCAAGGCATCCTCCACTAATTGGCCGATGTCTTCTTGGAGAAGGGTTCGTATGCTCTCGAGTTTGGCACGAACATCGTTGGGGACGGGGCTTAGGGTAACTTGACGAGAGGCGACTTCTTCGTCATCGGAGAGTGCAACCACAAATGAGAAGAGGCTATTATTGGGAGTGTCCTGTTCCTGCAAAAGCATGAATAAAGGGAAAAATAAGTTAGCCGACGATGATACCGAATCGGCCAGTTCGGGTGATAGAACTTCTTACTTCTTTAAAGCGGATTTCCTCTATTTGCACCTTAGGAATTGTTACTCTCGGTTCAGGGGCTCGTGCGGTTGGCTCATCAGAGGAGGAGGATTCGACAATTATTGGCGTCCTGCTCGGGCCGGCCTCTTGGGGAACTTTTCTCGCCGATGGCTGTTCAGAAGGTGCAGTTAGCATGCCGGTAACCTACATCAAAAGTGGTTAGGTCATTGCTTAAACTTTAAAGGATTAAGTTAAGAAGCCCGATACCTCAGTGGGAGGAAGCATTGGTATTCCAGTTTCTGCCTGGGGCATTGCCGATTGCTGTGGATCCACCGGGGCGGTTTGTGTGGCCTGATATAGGGAAAAGTCAGTACCAAAGTAACAGCCGGGAGGAATTAGATGGTGATTTTACCTGAATAGCTTCTACCAACAGCGACGCGGCAGCCGCTCCAGCTTCTGTAGCAGCTTGGGCCTCAATCTCCTCAATGACTGGGAGGGTTGGCGCAGCCAAAGACTCCGCCGATGAAGCCGCGGATGGATCGGCCGATTCCGTGCGGGCGCACACCCGGCGACTTGTTTTCTTTACGATCTTCCTCTGCGCCTGCTTCAATCGGCCGGTGATGTTGTCAACGAAGGGGGCATGATAGCCGATAAGGGGAAATTCCGTGTACGGATAACGGTTCTCTATCGGCCGACCGCTCCAACTGCGTTTTGGAGGGACTCGGCTCTCAGGCTAACAGAAAAATAAGAGTCAGTGGTATAGAAAGAAAAAAGGAATAAAAAAATCGGCTAAGGAGGGGGCGATACCTCTGCGTTTGGATCAATGTTGTCGGGGTCCAGGATGTTGCAATATATTGCCGCAGAAGCACAGAAGAGATGTTGTTTCCATTCTGCCTACCATAGCTTGAACTGTTGAACGGCAAAAGGGGCCACTATCTAATTGGTCAAGTCTATGGTACTTGAATCTGGGACCCGATCGTACAGCCGACTGTAATCGAGGCCTTTGGTGAGCTCGTCTCAGAACTTTGCCCGGCCGGCGAAATATGCATAAATCGGCAGTTGGCCCAAGCCGAATTGTCGTGCTGCGACAAATGGATTATAAAATTCATAGGTAGGGGCGTCCTTCCCTGAGAAGAAATTCGTCGGCAAGATCCCTGGCTTGATCAGCTCATCCGTGAGGTCGTCATCAAAGGTGTTGGTCGTCGAGTCAAAAAAAGAGGGGAGCTCGAAGAGTGGTTCCGAGCTCTGATACGGGAACCAGCTAGTTGCTTCTTCACTGAAGCCATTGTAGAAACATCTAAAATATCCGGGTACCTTGGTGGCAGAGTACTGGCAACCGGAAAAAGTTTATGCTGCTTCATCGAAGGAAGTGCACCAACGCCGTACTGTGGAATTTTCTGCCGATTCGATGTTGGGAAAAGTCATGTGCTCCACTCGCTGCTGTGAGATCTTGCTCATGTACAGATTGAGACATAGGTTGATGAACCACCAGGGTCCACCTGGATTTCCAATCGGCTCTCCCTTGGATAACTTGACACTGATCTGATGCAGCATATGGTAGGCCGATTCCAGTAGATGTTTTCCGAGAGGATCAGAAGCTCCTATCGATAGTGCCTCGTGCAGAGCCTGTGTATTAGAACATGGACCAGCCACATCATTTGGAAGGCCGCGTGCTCCCTCTCTGCGACTATTCCGGTCCTTTTGTTGCTCTTAATAAACCCTTTCCACCCGTCGATTCCTTTTGTTTCCAACCGATGGGACGTTTTGACCAAGTATCGGAAAGGGGTGTCAGGAGAGGAAATGTCAAGGCCGGTCAACATTACTACATCGGCCAGAGTGGGGGTCATGGGCCCATGTCTGAAGAGAAACGCGTTGAGAGTGTCGGACCAAAAATAGGAGGCTGCTATCACTAAAGGCTCATTCCTTTCCATCTGGGACAACGACAATTCGATACATTGGCTGATTTTTCACTCGTCCCATTGAACCCTTTTAGAGGCGGCTATCATTTGGTACCATTCTTTTCAACCAGGAGTTTCCTTCGGCCACAATCTGAAGGTACCTAACCAGTGATCTAAGTCCATGGTCGACTGCTTAAATGGAATTCTATGGGTTTCCAAGTTGATTAGATCAGTTGGATCTGGGCTTCCCATAGGACCAAGACAGATAAGACCGGGGGTTTCGGTAAGGCGAATGGTGATCTGGTGCCTAACCGCCTAAAAAAGGTAAAAATGGAGGAAAAATAAGAACGGATCTAAGGTAAATGCCTTGGCGTTGAAAAGTGAAAAGAAAAGTTTCAGTAAGGACCTCCGGTATGAAGCTCATCGTGGTTGGCGGGATTGCTGGCGGAGCTACAGATGCCGAAGCCGTCGGTGGGGCCTCCATCGTCGATGAAGCTCCTGCTCCTGCCGCTGGAGCCACCGCTGGTGGGGCCGTCTCCGGGCCCTCGGGTGTTGGTGAAGTTCCTGAAGGTGTCGCCATTGGGGAGGTAGAATGGAATGTAGATGAAAAGATCGCCGGGGAAGGAGATTGGAAGCTAAAGAGGCACCGGGGGAAGAAGGAAACCAGTGCGCCAAAGAAGGAAGACGTGGGCTTGTGAAAAAGAAGTGTGGGATGTGCTGATATTTAAGGACGGTCTGAGAAGGGGTAAAAGCGGGAATTTTACCGCGCCGTCGATGCGATTTTTCGAGAGGAGTGGTTGTCTCAGGCGCCCGTTTCGAAAAAATTGTAGTCATCAGGTAGAAGATCGCGAAACGGAAAGATATTTTTAATGCGTTTGTTTCGAAAGGGAAGTTGAAAGGAATTTCGGAGTAAAGATTACGTTTTACTCCGAAACAGGGGGGCATGTGTTGACGCCAGATTTTGACACGTATGGAATCGGCGTCAAGAAAGGAAAGGATTAGCTGATGCGGCGAAACGAAAAGGCCACGATTGGGAATCGGCCGATTGGTGCTACAGTTGGAGATCGGCCGATTGGCGCTGTAGTATTTTGGCGGATGGAGTTGGTAGAAATTGGCCGATTAGGAGGCTGGAGCAATTGGGCCAATATGGGCTTAAAGTGGATTATGAAGATAGAAGGGGATTGGCCCATGGGAGCGCGACGACCAACTCCAATACGAGTTGTGCTTGTAAATAGTCGTTTTCGTTTTAAATTAGAGATAGAGTCCTAGTTGGTTAAGAGGTTGATTGTAACAGGCTATAAATAGCCATCTTTAGAGATCTGTAAACATAACATCAAATCAATACAACAATCTACTATTTCCTCGTACTTTACTTTCAAGTCGGCGACTTCGCCAATACTTTTCTTCTTTTCACGAGTTCGTACGGGTTGGCAGGGCTGCATCGACTTGATCTCCGGCCGATTTTGTAAGTTCCATTTATCGAGTAACATCTAAGCTTTAACTTCGGGCGCATCGCTGTCATTTCGTTTAGATTTATTCACCAGTTATCGATATTTACTAGAATTCTAGGTTTTACCTTTTGTTCTAGTTTTATCATCAGTTATCCGGCTTGGAATTAGAGTTTTCGGCTTATTTATCTTTATTGCTTATCTACCGCTTTCGCATAGCCGATTAGATCTGTTTCAAGTATTGCTAATGTAGCGTTGTTTAGTTTACTCTGGTAATTTTCTTTACAAAAGTTACCTAGTAGTCGGTTGCGCTATAGCCGATTCCTTTATCATAGCAAATCGGCCGATTCGCTGATAAGCTTCGTCGAGATCGGAACCTTAGCCGATCGCAACCTCTGGGATCTGACACGTTTCTTTCCTTGCCAATCAATAAGTCAGATTGGCTGGCACGCCGCGCAAACCGCACCAGGACGATTACCAGAATAGGTTTTAAACAGATTCTCTCGGGTCGTGTGTCTGACGCTGAGATTCAATCGGCTGATCTTTAGCGCCAACAGTGTCCTTACTTTACCATCAAGTTTCAGTTCCCACCAACTAATCTAGTACCTCGGGATACCATTCGGTAGGTTGCCGGGTATAAAACACCAACATCTGATGCGCTAGGTAGGGGTGATCGTCAAGATCATCGGGCGAGTTTGAAGGACCTAATCATCAAGATCAATCTACTTGACAAGAAGCAAGTCACCGAGTCGGAGTTCTGAGCAGATAAATCTACGTCGAGGCATAATTAATGCGCTCCACGTTCCAAACGAAGATCGAGTCAGTTTCCACCGCAGGCTGCTGCATACGGCTCGTCGATCAAGTCACGCGCAGATTGAGGCAAATCACCGATTACTATTTCAACTGTTCGTCCCAACTAAAAAAACTAGTTGAGGACGGTCTACTTCGACTACTCGTCTCGACTAGAATACTAGTCGAGGGTGGGTTCCACGTGATTAACAACTAGTCGGAATCGACTCCGACTAGTTGGCTTCATCAACAATCAACATGACTTCGTCGACAATCGTCCACGAATCAAGCTATGTCACTTTTTTAATTATTTTATATAAATTTTTTCAGCTTGTTTTCTGCATACAGGACAACGCGCCGACTACCTATATGTGTATGCCTCTTAATGGGAATTACCCTACAGAGCTACACTTTGCCAACTATTCCTGGGGCATGTTGACCAACAGCTACGGGCTTGGTACACCGAATTACGGAGGCTACGGCCACAGATTTGGTGCACTGAGTTTTGGAGGTACTGCCACGGATTTGGTACATTGAATTTTGAAGACAATAGCCACAGATTTGATGCACTGAATACTGGAGGCTCACATACAGCTGCACCCTGCACCCTAAGAAGGCACAAATCCTATGCACACAACACGCGCTCTCCTCGCCAAAAGACAAAGAAGTCTCAACAACTACTTTAAGCGCAATCGCGCTCTCTTTTTGTCACAATGCCAACTACTTATTTTTTGTTGTTTTCTCTTAGCGATTGCCAATATCCTTGAGCAGAACACGCCTCAATTCGTGATAGCCTCGGCTCTTCTATCATGCCTAAACGTTAGCACGCATACATGAAACAAAAAGATCTCAGACGTGCAAACAGCAGTGCCAGTACGTGTACACAAGACACAAAGATCTCACACACGCAATGGCAATGGCTAAACAGAGACTGAGAGTCTAAACATAACAGGCTAACTACTCAGGAGAAATATGACCGAAACAAGAGCATGGCACACAACATTTACATTATATTCATCACTAAATAAATTTCAGTAATTTCAAATTCTACAAATATGCTACATAATGTATGCATTTTTTTTGTCAGGTCACGTTTCAGTGACGACTCTCGAGGACGCTCAACGTACCTATAATGACTTCGCTAGCTCCCAGACTCGGGGGCTAAAGCACCAATTACTACTCAGAATACCTCCGGTAGCTCCGCTAGCTCTCAAACTCAGGGGCTAAGCGCCAATAACTACTCGACGTGGCTCCCATGGCTCACCTGGCACATAAGATCGAGGGCTAGATGCCGCAAAACTACTCGGATGATGACTTATGTGAAGACTAAAGACCCTCGGATTGATTAATTAATCAGTCCAAAACTCGGGGGCTGATAAGCTACACCCAAGATTTTTTCAAGATGAAAGAAGAAGATTTAAGATTTTATTGACCCTCAGCCTGATTCTTCGATTCAATCTAAGGCTCGGGGGCTACTCCACATGGAGTGCGACTTCCGCCACCCTTCATATCACATTCCAAACATGAAGATTACAAAATCAAGACGATCAAGGCCTTGAGCACACCATAGCCTTATAACAGCTTTGAGGAACTTTGAAGATTTTGCTAGACAAAGTACTCGAAGAGCACCAAAACTACTCGGCAAGAATCTAAAAAGTACTCGAAGACTGTTGCATTCGACTATGAAGCACTCGGGGGCTTATCAGGGATAGATCCCCAGTACCCGCAAGGAAGGAAGAAGACGGACTCCTACTAGGATTCCTCTATAATCCTACTAGGACTTATACCATATAATCTTAATAGGACTCCTCCTTGTAACCGACTAGTAATCCTACCCCTGAGTATATAAATGATAGTAGGGTACCTAGATCGGCATCTTAGACCAACAAAGCTCAGAACCATCATCAATAGCCAACAATCAGGCTACACAATACGCAAGCGCATGGTGTAATATACAATACCCCAAACAGAACGTAGGATATTACGCTACTCTAGCGGCCCGAACCTGTATAAATCTATGTCTTGTGTTCTCGCTTTTTACCGTAAAGTTCCAGATCCAACGATTCCCCACTAACCAATCTACTACCTTAGGATACCCTTTAGTAGGTTGCCGGCTATAAAACACCGACAGGAGGTGAACACAACGTAGGATATTACGCTACTCTAGCGGCTGAACCTGTATAAATCTATGTCTTGTGTTCTCGCTTTTTACCGTAAAGTTCCAGATCCAACAATTCCCCACCAACCAATCTACTACCTTAGGATACCCTTTAGTAGGTTGCCGACTATAAAACACCGACAGGAGGTGAACAGGATGTAGGATATTACGCTACTCTAGCGGCTCGAACCTGTATAAATCTGTGTCTTGTGTTCTCGCTTTTTACCCTAAAGTTCCAGATCCAACGATTCCCCACCAACCAATCTACTACCTTAGGATACCCTTTAGTAGGTTGCCGGCTATAAAACACTGACAGGAGGTGAGAAGATAAAAGGACAAAAGTGACATGGACTTTAGCTCTATCCATTTGCCATGTCTCCAAACAAGAGTGCTAATGGGTGAAAACGCTAAACTTTAGATGAGCTAAACTTAAGCACTTGCTAAACTTTAACAATAGCACATCCAAACAACCCCTTACTTTTCCTCTTTCCCCTACTTTTCCAACCCATGTGCTATTCTTCTCTTATTTCCATGACATGAGGAGGTGTCCTAACTGGCCTGCCGAGCCTAGGTCAACCTAAGATGCTCCCACCCTAATGGTGTCCCTCTCGGGTAGACATTCAATGATCCTTCGCCGGGCTCATCGGCAAAACCAGTCTAATGGTTTGCCGAACTAGTTTGAATGGTTTGGTGCAGAGGCGACGCAACAAGCTTTTCTGGACACTGCATTAGTATTTGACGTGTCACGTTTTTGCGGCAACAAGAACAAATTAAATCGATATTGGGTTGTAGTGAAGTCAATGGTTGTCTCCGAATGACTTGCCCTAAAAGGACCTAAAAGATGACAAATTGACAATGTAGTTAGCCACGATTGTATAGGTCGTTTCATGCAGTGTCACGTAAGATTTTTGTTGATGTGGAGGAGAGAGGGTGAGGAGAGAGAAAGAGGTCGTTGTTTCGCGAAACAACCGCCTTGTAGGTTAGATTTCAGGACTATGAGACAACAACTCCACCATTGTACGAATTGTAGTTGCATACAACTCATAATATTTTATTTTTCTCTATGCACAATTTAAGGAAACATAATTACTATAAGACAACTTAAAATGACAACACATTGTACATATTATTTGTTAGGTCGTCTTAAGATTACGTGTCAATATATGCGACCGCTTATTAGACAACACCAATATACTTGCCTTTTTACACGTAAAGCTAAGCTAACGCAATAGGAAATCTTCAATTAAGTGAAATTTAAAATAACCGGTAATATATTGTAACAGCTGCCAATTGAGTCATTAAAGTGACTTTGATAAATTGGAAGCAATTCAAGAAGAAAAGGAAAAGAAATTGGCCAAAAATCAAATTCGGGTCAAATTTGGCCGAAATTTGAATTTTGAATTTGAAATTCAGAAAAATTCAGCAAAAATATAGAATACAAGTGTAAGAGTGACTAGAACTTAGGGATCAAGAATTTGGAACAGAAATGGTGCTAAATATCTCAGAGAAATCAAAGGAAGAAAAAGGAAAATTGAATTTACTGTTCACTGTCCGAAAATAGGAACTCAGAAAAACAGCAGCATAGTCTGTTTTCAAAATTGATTTCTGAAAAAATTTTCAAATAAGTGAATCAGGACAACTATACCATATTGAAGTATGAACTTTGGACTACTAGAATTGGATGTTGTTGGCCAGAAACAGTGAAGGGAACGAATTCAAATTCCAGCTCAAAGTCAGCATCTTGTCACTGCAAATGACATCACTGAAAATGGTTAAGTCTGAAACCAGCAGCATAGAGTCGACTTTGGACTTGAATTCAGAGCAAGGTAGATCAAAAAGAGTAGTCGTTCTTGAGCAAAATGGAACCTTGGGATGTTGTAGAACACATTTGGGAAGAAGTTGGACTGAAAGGAGAGGAATTGGATCACTAAACTCAATCCCAAAGTGAAGCAAGTGACACTGTCGGTTAACTGACGAACTGAATGCCAATTTCAGATACATTCAGATGAACATGGGAAACAATTCAAAATTCAGCCATGTTTGATACTTATCTCGGGTCAGAGCCAAAATAAAAAGTGGAGGGTTCGAGTTTATCTCCAACTTCTATTAAGGCACTTGGGGACCGTTGGATTGGAAATCGGCCGTGGAAGTACTCTGAAGTTTCGGGCGTCAAAAGAAAACGGGGGAGGCGATGACAGAGCAGCAGGACGTGTCGCCGCCGCCGTCGTCGGTCGCTCGCCAGCGCAACGGCTAGGCCACCTCCTCACCACATAAGCCTATGGGTAAACCACGGTGGCAACCATGCGCGCGGTAAGACGTTTGTATATTTACCGCTCCCGCGCCGCCGTTTCACCGCCGTCTTTTTCTTACCACCACCACCTCCTCTGTTGAACGCCGCCGCTGAGTAAAATTCCACCGCCACACCGCAGCTCCTGTCGATTCCTTCCATCCACACCTCCGCCCACACCCCACCAGTAACCCTAGCAGCTTGTTGCCCATCTTCTTCGTCGTCACGCCTTGAACTGCCGCCGCTTCTGTCAGCCGTCGCCGCGCCTCCCGCTCACGGTGAGCACTACCTTGCGCTGTTCCCCTTCCTCCTTAAGTAGTCGTAGGCAAGTCCTTAGGGTACTAGGATGGTGTAAGAGTAGTTATTCGAGTAGTTTGTGCCGTCGTCGTGAGTAGTCGCGACCGGCCGAAGGTGTCGCCGCCCGTCGCCGTGGAGGGAATGGCTCCGGCCATCTCCCGAGGAGCTGTTGCCGCGCACGGGTGCGTGAAGGTGTAGAGGTGCTGTCCTGACCTAGCTTCGCCGCCGGTAGGGCGCCGGCCGGCGAGTCGCGCCGCCCCCTGTCGCGCGCGCGTTTTGGCGGGAGGAGGAAGAAGTGCCTGGAGCTCGGGCCCGCGCGGCAGAGAGAAAGGAGGAGAGGAGAAGGAGGCCGGGGCGCGGGCGGTTGTTGGGCTGGTGCGTCGGAGGCCCAAGAAAGCCGGGGCAGTCGGTCGTGGTTGAAAAAGGCCGAAGGCCCAGTGGGAAGCAGGCCGCGCCCGTGAAAGAAAGAGGAAAAAAAGGAAGAGGGCCGTTGGGCCGGTGGCAGGCCGAGGAAAAAGAAAACGGCCCACAGGGCCCGTCAGGGGGAGAATAAGGCCGGCGGGTAGAAAGGAATAGGGATAGGTGGGTCCGCGCCGTGGGGCCCAGTGCGCATGAGAGGGGGTAGAGTCAGGCTGCGTAAGAAAAGTTTTCCAGGACGTTTTTCGGGAAAAATTAGATTTCCTTTAGAAAGTAATTAGTTTAAATCCAAATTACACCGTTTAAATCACAGAAATTTCTAGGAGTGTCCAAAATTAGTGAAACCAATTTTGTTAGACTTGTTTTATTTTCCTTTATGCATTAAAATTTTTACACCCTAGGAAAATAATAAAAATTCGAGTAGTTATTTAATGCCTTCCTTTTAAGGTAATTAAATAAATACTTAATATTTATAAAATGTATAAAATATGAAATAACATTTTCTTAATCATAAATTATTCTTAACTCATAGGAAATTAGGTTTTCAAGTTAGAAATTAATTATAACTTTTTCTAAAGACAAAAGAAAAAGCCTTAGGTAGGGTTAAATAGGAAAATAAAAATTGTGGGTTAATCTTTTGGGTTTTTGTGTGTTGGCTTGCAACTTTATCATGATAAATTGTATAGTCCTTGTTGGCTTGCAACCTTATCATGAAGGAAAGTTGTATAGTCTTTTATTCAAATTTTGCATTCCTAACCCCTGCATGTGTTATGCTATAGATCTCGAAGCACCAGAAGGAGAATATTTGGAATTTTCAGAAGGACCTTCAGAGTTCGAAGAAGTTTTTGAATTAGTCCCCTGTGAAGCCAACCCGTCAGAGAATACTAACTTTTTAAACGAACAAGGCAAGCCCCGGTGCATTTATACCTATCTATTTTGGAGTCGTTATTTCATGTGTCCAATTATCGGTTAATTGCTTTATGTATGCACTAAGTCTAGGAGTTGCTTGAAACCTATTCTTGTGTATGATCATGCCTTGTTTTAAGGACATCTTTGCCACTTGTTCAAACCTTAGAAGATACCCAAGTCTAGAATTGCTTACTTGCTTACATACTCGGTTTACCAACCTTAAGGAAAACTTTTGAGTCATACATGTTGCTTATGAAAGATAACTTGGAGATAGAAAAGCGGACAGAAGCTAGAGATGTAGTTCTGTCTGCTAGATTAATTGGTTAAGGCCCGATTCGTTGTCTTAACCTTTGATCAAGTGATAAGCATCTGATCACTTACTGGGTATGGGACCAGTAAAGCCCAGTAGGTTAGTAAACTCTATGATCGGGAATACTTCGTACCCGCGCTTGACGTGCTGGAGATTGGCAGGGGTGTAGCCTGAAACTCACATGGAGATCGGGCCAGACGTGGGGTCCCATGTGGGGGTGCATCCCTGGGTCCGGGTAGTCGTATTCCTAATCATTGATTTTGCTAATCGAGAGGTTGTTATGTACGACCTGGACAGTCGTATAAAGCTGGTGGTCAGGGTACTCTCCTGCAGGATGTAAATGGATCCGGATCACCGCAATTCTCGGTTATGAATGCACTTGATCACCGTTGAGCATCGTAGTATAAATTCATGCAATGTATAGTTTCTGTTAATATTCGATGTATGACTTAACATTTATGATTGCTTTTACTTTCTGTTTATCATTTAGAAGGGTTAGGTAATGACTTAACCCAAATAAAAGATAAAACTAAGGCATCACTTATAGTAAGCTTTTTCGACAAAAGTTGCATCAGCCAAGTACACCAAAAAGCTATCATATACATCCCAAGAAAGCTATTATATTGGTTAGTCGGGTAAGACTTGCTGAGTATCCCGTACTCAAGGTTATCCCTTGTGGCTATCTTTCAGAAGCTCCGCAGGAGTCTACAGAGGAGGAAGCCCCGAAGCCCTAGGGTATTGTCATGAGTCTCACAATACCCTTAAAGAAGAAGTTTTAAATGCTCATCTTCTCCTGAACTGTTTATGTTTAAATCTTAGAACTCCGTCTAACACTGCACTGCTAAGTTTGCTTCAATCTATGTTCTGTAATAACTCGTACCTTCTATATGTATGTAAAAATGTAATGTTTGTTGATGTTATCCCATCGCGGATACTATCCTGATATATGGCTATGAGACACGTCGTGGATCTTTCGAGGAGTCCTAGGGACACTCGACGGACTACCGGACTTATGCTATTTTAGGTGCGTTTCGGATAATTGCTGTCCGATAGCGATTAGGCGCACTTAAACCAGCTTAAGTTGGGCGGTTCCGCCACATATATGAAAATCATAATTCACGCATTGTGAATTTAGAAAAAAAGAATGATGGTCGCATAGTCAAGGATTTTTCAAGCGCAACCGGCAACACTAAGGGGTGTTTGGGAGGCATGTGCTAAATTTTAGCATCTGTCACATCGGATGTTTGGACACTAATTAGGAGTATTAAACATAGTCTAATTACAAAACTAATTGCACAACCTCTAGGCTAAATCGCGAGACGAATCTATTAAGCCTAATTAGTCCATGATTTGACAATATGGTGCTACAGTAACCATCGCTAATG
>NC_028451.1:21055758-21270781 GCF_000263155.2 Setaria italica | reverse complement strand
TGCTATGTATGTATTTTTTTTCTTGTCCTCAATGTTTACAGCAGCATCTGTCTGCTCTTCTAGCATCTACAGATGCGGATATTGTTGAAGCGAGCTTGCAGACATTAATGGCATTTGTAAACAAGTCAGTTGGGAAAAGCTCGATACGCAGCACATCTCTGACTTCAAAGTTATTTGCCTTCTCTCAAGGTTGGGGTGGAAAAGAAGGTGGCCTTGGATTAATAGCATGTTCTTTGCCGATTGTATCGGATCCAGTTTCCACTGAAGTTGGCTCCACTCTCCATTTTGAGTTCTATCGTGGTGCTGATAAATCAGAGAAATCCCAGTCTGTAGATAAGGGGAACAGGTTGGAAGTAATTCATTTACCGAATGTCAATACCTGCAAGGAGACAGACCTTGAAATATTGGACAAGTTGGTCAAGGATTACAGTGTGCCGCAAGCTTTAAGGTTCCCTCTTCTTACAAGATTGAGATTTGCAAGGGCATTTGACACTTTGACATGTCGACGCCAATATATCTGTATCCGCCTATATGCCTTTATTGTTCTTGTGCAAGCAGGCCATGATACTGAAGGTTTATCATCATTTTTGAATAATGAACCAGAATTCATTGATGAGCTATTATCATTGCTTAGCTACGAGGATGAGATACCAGAAAAAATTAGGATATTGGGAATCCTTTCATTGGTTGCACTGTCCCAAGATCGATCTCACCAGCCTACTGTATTGTCCTCGGTAACTTCAGGTGGTCATCGTAGTATTCTTCCTAGTCTCATGCAGAAGGCAGTTGATTCTATCATCAGTGGTTCTATGAAATGGTCCATAATATTTGCTGAAGCTCTTCTTTCTCTTGTTTCTATGTTGGTATCATCAACCCCAGGTTCTCTAGCTCTTCAAGAAGCAGGTTTTATACCCACCATTTTGCCTCTTCTCAAAGATACAAACACTCAGCATTTACACCTTGTTAGTACGGCAGTGCATGTCATTGAGAGCTTCCTGGATTATCACAATCCCTCTTCAGCATTGTTCAGGGATCTAGGTGGACTAGATGACACTATTACACGCCTTAAGATAGAAGTATCACAAGTTGAGATTGGTTCGAAAAAAAATGAAGAGTCTCAGTCAATCAATAAAGGAAAAGAGGTTGAAAGTTGTCCACTGGTGCCAGATATGCAGCCCTCATGTTCTGAAGCCTTGGTTTTGTATAATAGGAAGAACTTAATGAAAGTTTTACTACGTACAATATCTCTGGCAACATATGTTCCTGGTAGCTCTGCTCGTGTTGATGGTTCTGAAGAGAATGTATTGCCTCCATGTTTATGTACAATTTTTAGGAGAGGCAAGGACTTTGGTGGTGGTGTTTTCTCACTTGCTGCAAATGTTATGAGTGATCTCATACATAAAGACCCAACATGCTATTCTGTTCTTGATGCAGCTGGTTTGCCACAAGCATTTCTTGATGCTATACTGGACGGTGTACTTTACAACTCTGATGCAGTCTCATGTATACCACAGTGTTTGGATGCATTATGTTTGAATAATAGTGGTCTTCAATTAGTAAAGGACTGCAATGCTTTAAGATGCTTTGTGAAAATCTTTACCTCCAGATTATATTTGAAGGCTCTTAATGGGGACACAACAGGGGCCTTATCAAGTGGACTCGATGAATTAATGCGCCATGCATCATCATTACGTTCCTCTGGAGTTGACATGTTTATTGAAATCTTGAACACTGTTTCAAAAATTGGGTGTGGTGGAGACTCTAATTCCTGTGCAGAATGTGATAATTCCTCTGCAGCTGTTCCCATGGATGCTGATGTGGAGGGAGCTACAACACAGAGTGAGGGTGTACCTTCTGAGGTGGGATGCTCAGGCAAAATGGTTGAGGCTCCTCTAGATGCTACGACATCATCTTCCATTGAGTTATTTCTTCCTGAATGCATATGCAATGTTGCTCGTCTCCTTGAAACTGTTCTGCAAAATACTGACACATGCAGGCTATTCATTGAGAAAAAAGGAATTGAAGCTGTTCTTCAACTGTTTAAGTTGCCAGTATTACCTGTATCTGTTTCAATTGGTCAGAGTATTTCTGTTGCATTTAAAAACTTCTCACCTCAGCATTCTGTTTCTCTGGCAAGAGCAGTGTGCTCATTTTTTCGAGACCACCTTAAATTGACAAATGAACTGTTGGGTTTGATCTCTGGAACTAAGCTGGTTGATAGTGAACTTGTGAAGCAATCAGCTCTCATGAAATCACTTTCTACTCTTGAAGGGCTTTTATCTCTTGCCAATTTTCTTCTAAAGGGAACAACCATTATGATTTCAGAACTGGCTTTTGCAGATGCTGAGATATTGAAGGAATTGGGGAAGGTTTATACTGAAGTCACATGGCAGATCTCTTTACTCAGTGATGCCAAGGTGGATAAGCAAGAGTCAGATCAAGATGATGTAGCTGGAGATGCTTCAATTTCTAATGCATCTGAAAGGGATAGTGATGATGACACAAGTGCAGCACCAGTAGCAAGATATATGAATTCTGTTTCAGCAAGAGCCTCTTTATCACCCTGGAGCATGGAGCAAGATTTTGTATCAGCAGTCCGATCTGCTGCCAACATGCACCGCCATGGTCGGCACTCACTATCAAGGATACGTGGGCGCCTAAGTGGAGTATTGGATGCAACACATACTGATTTGGATGGCCCTTTTTCTCCAGCAGAGATCTCTAGGAGTCATGATGCTTCAAAGAAAAGTCCTGAAGTTGTTGTTTCTGAACTTCTGACAAAGCTTGGCTACACCATGCGTTCCTTCCTCTCTACCCTTGTCAAAGGATTACCAGCTCGTCGTCGAGCTGACTCTAATCTTAGCCCAGCTTCAAGAAGTCTTGTGACTGCACTTGCACAACTTTTCCTTAGCGCTCTTGGTTACTCTGGACATTCTACCGCTGGCTTTGAGATGTCGTTATCTGTCAAATGTCGATACCTTGGAAAGGTTGTGGAAGACATGGCTGTGCTTACATTCGACAGCAGGCGTCGCTCATGCAATTCTGCACTTGTTAATAGTTTCTATGTGAATGGAACGTTCAAGGAAGTTCTAACTACCTTTGAAGCCACCAGTCAGCTTCTATGGACGCTTCCTTTCTCTGCTCCTGCTGGCACAGATCAAGGTTCCTCTATTAATGAGAAGGTGTCTCACAATTCCTGGCTTCTGGATACGTTGCAGAGTTATTGTAAATTGCTAGAATATTATGTGAACTCTACATTCTTATTGTCTCCATCCTCTTCTCATAATCAGCTTCTTGTCCAGCCTATTGTTACTGAGCTGTCAATTAATCTATTCCCCGTGCCTTCAGAGCCAGAATCATTTGTTCGTATGCTTCAATCTCAAATTCTAGACGCAGTCCTTCCTGTTTGGAATCATAAAATATTTCCTGAGTGCAGCCCAACTCTTGTTACCTCCTTGGTCTCAATTATGAACAATATATGCTCTGCTGTTGGAGATCTGAAGCAAAGCCGCAATATTGCCGGGGTTGCCAACCAGCGTGTTACTAGCCCCCCTCTTGATGAGTCAGCTATTGCTACGATTGTTGAAATGGGATTTTCAAGAGCTAGGGCAGAAGAAGCTCTGAGAAGCGTCAGAACTAACAGCGTGGAGATGGCAACTGATTGGTTGTTCAGCCATCCAGAAGAATTTGTTCAAGAAGATGTGCAGCTTGCACAGGCACTAGCTTTGTCACTTGGAAACTCCATTGAAACACCCAAGGAGGATGGAAGCAATAAGAATGATACAGCTACTGCTGAAGAAAAAGGTGTATTTGTGCTCCCTTTGGATGACATTCTCACTGTATCGACAAAGCTTTTCTGCTCTAGTGATTCCGCCATGGCTTTCCCATTGACTGACCTTCTAGTGACACTATGCAACCGTAATAAGGGGGAATACCGACAGCGGGTAGTCCTGTATCTTTTTGAGCAACTAAGACGTTTTTCGTCAGATACCATCACTGATGCAGGTGCTTTGTATTCCGTTGCCCATTTGTTGGCTTTGCTTCTGAGTGAAGACAGTGGCATACGTGAAATTGGTGCTGAAAATGGTGTCACCCCTCACGTTCTTAACATGTTAGAAAATCTTAAATCAAGGACAGACCACACAGATAAGACTTGGAATTCTATCAGTGCTCTGTTGCTCATATTGGATAACATGCTACAATTTAATCCAAAGCTTAATACGGAAACAACAGATGGTGCATCCAAGTCAACTTCTGACATATCCAGTGCTGACAGCAAGGCAAATCCAGCACCACCTGATGAAGAGAAAACTGAAACTATGGATTCAGCAGACGATGCAAGTGCTAATGTGTTTGAAAAGATTTTGGGGAAATCTACTGGCTATTTGACCGATCAGGAGAGCCAAAAGGCACTGGTTTTCTGCTGTGAATTCATCAAGAAACGTGTGCCAGCAACAGTTATGCAAGCTGTTCTTCAGCTCAGTGCCCGCTTGACAAAGACACATGCTCTTGCTGCTCAATTTTTTGAAAATGGTGGCCTATCATCTCTTTTAAATCTCCCAAGTGCTTGCATCTTTCCAGGATTTGAGACCTTAGCATCTGCCATTGTGCGCCACCTCATTGAGGATCCTCAGACCTTGCAGAGTGCCATGGAATTGGAGATACGACAGTCATTAAGCAACCGTGGCAGTCGTACTCCACGCTCATTTCTGACGAATATGGCACCGCTGATATCTAGGGATCCTGTGATCTTCATGAGGGCCGTAACTTCAGTCTGCCAGTTAGATTCTTCAGGAGGGAGAATGAATGTAGTCTTGTTGAAGGATAAGGAAAGAGACAGGGAGAAACAGAAAGTTCCTTCAATAGAAAGTGGTGTGCCATGCAATGAGCCTGTTCGGGTGACAGCTGATATTAAGTCAGTTGATACACCGAACAGATGGTCACGGAGCCACAAAAAGGTTCCTGCTAGTCTTTCGCAAGTGATCGATCAGCTTCTCGAGATCATTATGAGCTATCCATCTGCAAGCAAAGAACAGGGGTTTGATGGTTACTCCCTGTTGACTCCAATTGATGTTGACGAACCAAACACTAAGGGAAAATCCAAAGTTGATGATGGCCAAGAGCTTGAGGGTGATGCTCTCTCTGAGAGATCTGCCTTACTGTCAAAGTTGGCATTTGTGCTTAAGTTGATGAGTGAGATACTCCTCATGTATGTGCATGCAGTAGGGATAATTCTGAGACGGGATACAGAGATATCACAGTCACGAAGTTGCGATCAAGGTGCTGGACACAGTGGTCTACTGCATCATATATTCTATCTGCTACTTCCACTAACTTCGGTTAAAACTGCTGATGTCTCAGATGATTGGACAGGGAAGTTGTCTGAGAGGGCTTCCTGTTTCTTGGTAGCTTTATGCTGCCGATCTGCTGAAGGTCGTAGAAGGGTTATTTCTGAAATTGTGAAGGCATTTAACTATTTCATTGATTCAGCAAGCAGTACCTCCAGAGGATCTTTGATACCTGACAGAAAAGTTTTGGCTTTCTCTGAGCTGGTAAATTCAATATTGTCGCGGAATAGTCAGAGCAACTTGCCTGTTCTTGGTTGCTCGCCTGATATTGCAAAACCTATGGTAGATGGTGGAATGGTACAATCTCTTTCTGGTTTTCTGAAAGTAATTGACCTGGATCACCCAGATGCTACAAAGGTTGTCAACTTGATATTGAAGGCTTTGGATAGCCTCACCAGGACTGCTTATGCTAGTGATCAAGTTCTCAAGTCAGATCGATATACCAAGAACAGATTACCAGGGTCACATGAACAAACACATGAAGCTGATGACACTGTAGTCCATGAGCAAAGCACGGATAACAGACATCATCATACTGATGACACCATCCAATCTACAAGTCAACAAGCGCAAGAACTGTCTCATGTTGATAGGGACAATAATGAGAATCATGTCCAACCTTCTGAACAAGAAATGGGAGTTGATCTAGTGGACAATAACTCTAGCGGTAATCCTCCAATGCATGGTGTGGAGTTCATGCGAGACGAAACAATTGAAGGTAATGTAATGGCTACTAGTACTGACGTTGGTTTGCCTTTCCCAGTGCAACATCAAGTTGATGACGAAATGGGTGAGGAAGATGAGGATATTGGGGAGGAAGGTGAGGATGAAGACGAGGATGAGGATGATGAGGAAATAGCAGATGAGGGAGCTGGTTTGATGTCCATAGCTGACACAGATATTGAGGACCAGGAGAACAATGCCATTGGTGAGGAATACAATGATGATCTGATGGATGAAGAAGATGACGACTTTCTTGAGAACCGTGTTATAGAAGTGAGATGGAGGGAGAGCTTAACTGGAATGGATCATCATCTGAGATTTTCCAGGGGTCGTGCAGACTCAAGTGGTTTTATTGATATATCTTCTGAGTCATTTCATGGTGTGGGAACGGAGGATTCATTTAATCTGCATCGTTCGTTCGGTCTTGAGCGTCGCCGCCAAAGTGGAAGTAGGTCACTTCTTGATCGACCAAGGTCTGATGGAAATGCTTTTCTTCATCCACTGCTCGTCAGGCCAGCTCAGTCTAGGGAGGGAACTGGTTCAGCGTGGCCCTCTGGCGGCACCACCTCATCAAGAGATTTTCACACACTATCTTTTGGGAATTCAGACATCCCCTTGTACATGTTAGATGCTGGGTTTCCGCCAGAAACTGCTCCCCCAGTGTTTGGTGAGCGTGTTGTAAGTACTGCTCCCCCACCTTTGATAGATTTCTCACTTGGTGGGGATTCCCTCCGAATTAGGCGGGGCCCTGGTGATAATCCATGGACTGATGATGGTCAACCACAGGCAGGTAATCATGCAGCTGCTGTTGCTCAGGCAGTGGAGGATCAATTTGTGTCGCAGTTAACTGCGGTTAGTAATTCAAATAATACTCCTCTGGTGCAGCCTGAACAGAATGGCAATGATGTGAATGCACACTTACAATCACCAGATACAGGAACTATAGCAACCAATTCTCTTGCTCAACCTGTTGGTGGTCATCAGCAAGTTCATACTGTTAATCAAGAACCTGCTCCTGCTGATGGTCTCTGTCCTACAAATGTGCAGGTAAATCAACAGTCGGTTGGTTCTGTTCATGATAATCGTGTTGAGGAAGCGGTACAGCAAACAGCAGCTGATGATCCTATACCTCAGAGTGATGAAATGTTGTCTATTGCTGATACACAACTTGGTGATTGTCCTGAAAGAGATTCCTTGTCTGGTAATCAAAGTTGTGATCATATTATGCACAATGAGATTGAAGCACCTCAACAAGCTCAGTTGAGTAATGATCCTAGGGAAGCCCCATCTGATCTGGAGTCAAGCTGCCATGCACTTGTCACTTCTGCAAGTGCTGCTCCTGAGCTGAGTGATGCTCATGTAGATTCTGCTGCATTGAATGCGGATGTTGACATGAACAGTGTTGATATTGCTGATAATGAAGTTGGAAACTCGGCTCCTGGTTCTGATGGCAATGGCTTGTCTTCTAGGAGACATGAAGAAGCTCATCAAGAGCCTCAGACAGAGCAACCAAATGCTAACAATGAGGCCTCTAGTGCTAATGAAATCGATCCCACATTTCTTGAAGCATTGCCTGAGGATCTTCGTGCGGAGGTCCTTGCTTCTCAGCAGAACCGTTCTGCCCCAGCTGCTTCCTATACTCCACCAGCTGCAGAAGAAATAGATCCAGAGTTTTTGGCTGCTCTTCCACCAGACATTCAAGCTGAAGTTCTAGCCCAGCAGCGAGCACAGAGGATTGCTCACTCTCAACCAGTTGGTCAGCCAGTAGATATGGATAATGCTTCAATTATAGCAACTTTTCCTCCTGATCTACGTGAAGAGGTAGTGCTTCAATCATTACTACTTTCCCTCCTTGTTTGCGTGAAGAGGTACAGCTTAATTTATATAACAGTTCAGTATACTGACCTGTTTTTACCACAGGTGCTTTTAACCTCGTCAGAAGCAGTTCTGTCTGCCCTTCCTTCAGCGTTACTTGCTGAAGCTCAAATGCTACGGGACAGAGAACTGAGTCGCTATCGTGCTAGAGGAAGCCTCTTTGGTGGAAGCTACAGGCTTGGAGGGAGGAGGTTGCCAGCTGACAATCAGACAGTTATAGATAGGGCTGTTGGTGTTACTATGGGTAGAAGGGTTATTTCTGCTACACCAGGCAGTTCAAAGGGTAAAGATGTGGAAGGGACCCCGCTTCTGGACTCAGATGCTCTACGTGCACTTATTCGCCTTCTGCAGCTTGCTCCGGTAATGTCCAAATTGTGCACAATTTCTCAATAATTGTATTATGTTTTCTTCAACTGAACTTGCAACTTTCTTTTTAGCCGTTGCCACATGTGCTCCATTCTTGGTAGTATGATGTAATATTGCATGTATAAATGTATAGTTGCATAGTGTAAACCTGTCCTTGTAAGCTTGCCACAAGTTCCCAAAATGTTAAATGAAATGATAAGAGCCTTGCACAGTGGAAACCTGTTATAAACCCCTGCAGACACCTATATTCATGTGCCATCTATGGGTAGTAGCATATTATTGGAAGCCTTGCATATTTTCCGTTATGTGTGAACCATCCAGGCAGGACTGGGGTCACAATGTTACGCACCAACCTCTGAAATATGATATTTTAATTCCTTCTAGGCTATAGGAAATCAATAATAATTACATGGATTATGCACTAGAATGAGAAAATGATGACTTTGCAGATAACACATCAATAAAGATGGGTTGAAAAAGTTACTATACACACAATTGTCTCCTCTTTATTTATTATAGGTTTTTGTCCACTTTTCTGTTAGCTTATTACATTTTCAGCTACTGCTTAACTATTCCACATTTTTGCAGCCACTCAGCAAAGGCCTTCTTCAAAGGCTTATGTTCAATCTATGTGCACACAGTGTCACACGTGTTACCTTGGTTGGCCATCTGCTCAACATGATTAAACCTGAATCTGAGGGGCTTAGCATATCTAATTGCATGGCTACGTATAGATTACATGGATGTCAGTGGAACATTGTTTACACACAACCTTACTCTGCAAATGGTAATACAATCTCTCTGTTGTTTGTCTTTTTATTTTTCATTTCTTGGATAATCTTTGGCTCTCCTAAGACTTCTTTTATATTGCTTCCTTTTTTGCTCATTATCTTGTTCAACAGTGTTATTTAGCACTTTTTACTGGCACTACTACTTTTCAGGTTTGCCTCCACTTGTGACACGGAGACTTCTAGAAATCCTGACATATCTTGCTTCTAACCATCCATCTGTTGCGGATCTTTTGGTCCATTTCAATCCTTCAGCTAGTTCAAACTGTTTGATGTTACAGCGGAGTAAAGAGATATCTCAAGAAAGTGCGTCGTTGGACACAAAGCAACCATCTTCACAGGGCTATACACCTATTCTATTGTTTCTTAAGCTCCTAAACAAACCCTTATTTCTGCGCAGTCGAGTATACCTTGAGCAGGTATTTCTCAGCACTAGTTTTGGCGTATGGTAGCTCTTGATTCACTTCAAATATTTATCGTATCTTTTAATTTTGTCCTCAGGTGATGTGCTTGCTTGAAGTTGTGGTCAACAATGCTGCGTCCCAAATTGATTATCCACCTCGTTCTGCACAGATTGCTAATAGTTCAGATGTTGAATTGGTTGATGGGGCACCATCTCAAACTCAGGCGGAACCATCTACTCTGGAACAAGGTCATATTCAGGATAATAGCCAAAGCAAAGATGTTGAGGTGCCAGCGTCATGTGCTAGGCAGGATGTTAATGTGCATGCCATTCTTACTCAGCTTCCTGATGCTGAATTGCATAATCTGTGCAATATTCTGGCACTTGAGGGGTTAGTTTTTTTTTTGCTTTGCACTCTTATTCTTTTTATCTTATTATCACATAACATGCACAAATGATGGTTTACGCATCAGTTTTAGAGTTCACATGTATTTCCTGTTGAACATTAATAGGCTGTTTGGTTTGAGGAATGAGATAGTCCATCATTTTCTCACTTTATTGTTTGGTTTGCAAACTGGAATGAGTTGATCCATTACCACCTCATTCCTTACAAGCTAATAATTAGTACTAGTATGAGGAATGGGTTCATTCCACCAAATTTGAGGACTCATGATGCACAACCTCATCTAGAATGGGGTGGTTCCTCAAACCAAACACCCCTAACAGATGCCTTTGATTATTCATTTTCAAGGAGTAGGAAAGTATGGAGTATGGGAGGGAAGTGGGATTAGGACAAGATTTACATACCATTTTTTCTTACTACACTCTACTAGGTACAGTAGAGAGAAAGCGGACCAACTAGGCAGAATGAAGATGGACCCGAGGCTGACCAATGCGTAATCAGAATACATAGAATTACTAAAGATACAATAACAAGCACCATAGGAAATTAATTCCTTCCGTGTATTTGTTTCTTAGCTTCAAAAGATCCATTTTTGGTAGAATGTTACTTTAAGAACACATTGTTTTCTTTTCCCTCTCTTGCGAAATTGGTTGTCTTGCCACCTTCAACAGCTTTTACAGAATTTATGCAGGAAGACTTGGCCATATGCAGTAAATTGAAACCAATTGATATGCTTTAATATTAGAATACATTTTACTCCAAAAATACTCAAGAAAAGATATTTGATGTCAGACTTCTGACATTTGAAAATTGTTGTCCTTTTTCAGGGCTTTAGACAAATTTACTTACATGTTTCTTTTTTGTTGAAATATTCAGTCTTCCAGATAAAGTGTACTCTCTTGCCTCGGAGGTGGTGAAAAAACTGGCTAGTGTTGCAGCATCGCATCGAAAATTCTTTTCCATTGAGTTAGCTGGTGTTGCTCAGAGTTTAAGTTCTTCGGCAGTAGATGAGCTTGTAACACTGAAGAACACTCAAATGCTTGGGCTCAGTACTTGTTCTATGGCTGGAGCTGCTATCTTGCGGGTGCTGCAAGTCTTATCTACGTTGACTTCAGATGTGATTGATAGTAGACATGAACAAGATATGGGACAGGAAGAGCAGTCAATTTTGTGGGATCTGAATGTTGGTCTTGAACCTTTGTGGCAAGAATTAAGTGATTGTATAAGTGCAACAGAGGCAAAACTTGTACATAATTCAACATTCACTTCCCCTGCTCCATTGGTGGACACTCTGGAAGTTGGTGCTTCATCCTCTGTCTCCCCACCACTTCCTCCAGGCACTCAGCGCTTGTTGCCATTTATAGAATCATTTTTTGTTCTATGTGAGAAGCTTCAAACAAATCAACCAGTTACACAATCAGATTACAATGTTACTGCTCCTGAAGTGAAAGATTTAGCTGGAAGTTCATCGTCACCATCACTGAAGACTGGTGGAATCTGCAATGTTACTTTTATAAAGGTTGCAGAAAAACATCGACGGCTACTCAATGTTTTCATTCGACAAAACCCAAGCTTACTTGAGAAATCACTTTCTATGATGTTGAAAGTACCAAGGCTGATAGATTTTGACAACAAGCGTGCTTACTTCCGGTCGCGCATCCGACAGCAACATGATCAGCATCTTTCGGCTCCTCTACGCATTAGTGTTCGCAGGGCTTACGTTTTGGAGGATTCATATAATCAGTTGAGGTTACGTCGTACCCAGGACCTCAAAGGTCGCTTGACCGTACAATTTCAAGGAGAAGAGGGTATAGATGCTGGAGGACTAACTAGGGAGTGGTACCAGCTGCTCTCAAGAGTTATCTTTGACAAAGGAGCTCTTCTCTTCACCACTGTTGGAAACAATGCGACTTTTCAGCCTAATCCTAACTCTGTTTATCAAACGGAGCACCTTTCTTATTTCAAGTTTGTTGGTCGAGTGGTATTTTCTTGACACTGTCCTCAATAGTATATACTGCATTATTTGTTTTGTGTAACCCCTCTTCTGAGACCTAGTTATTTGCACAGGTTGCTAAAGCATTGTTTGATGGTCAATTGTTGGACGTCCACTTTACCCGTTCATTTTACAAACACATCCTGGGTGCTAAAGTAACATATCATGACATAGAGGCTATTGATCCTGATTACTACAAAAATTTGAAGTGGATGCTGGAGGTTTGGTTTCATTACCCACAAATTTCATATTTTAAGTTTGTGTGGATGTGCACAGTTCCTAAATCATGTCTTTTCTGAACAGAATGATGTAAGTGACCTTCCTGATTTGACATTCAGCATGGATCCTGACGAGGAAAAACATATTCTCTATGAGAAGACTGAGGTATTGAGAAGACATCATGGCTTAGCTGAGACCTTTTCTACTTGCCTCAGCTATTATCTTAGTTTTTTTCGACTAAGGCTATTGTCTTAGTTGTGTTTAATATTTTTTCTAATTCAGGTTACTGATTATGAGCTAAAACCGGGTGGAAGAAACATCAGGGTCACTGAGGAAACTAAACAAGAATATGTTGACCTTGTAGCTGAACATATACTGACCACAGCAATTCGTCCTCAGATTAATGCTTTCCTTGAGGGCTTCACAGAGTTAGTTCCAAGGGACCTAATATCCCTATTTAATGATAAAGAACTTGAACTATTGATCAGTGGTCTTCCTGAAATTGACCGTGAGTGGATTTCATCTGTCAGCAGTAATTCATCATCTTTTGCTTATTTATTTATTTCCTTTTGATTTGATCTTATTGTGTTTGTCCTGCAGTGGATGATTTGAAGGCTAATGCGGAATATATAGGATTTTCTGCTGCATCTCCTGTCATCCAGTGGTTCTGGGAAGTTGTTAAAGCATTCAGTAAGGAGGACATGGCCAGACTACTGCAGTTTGTTACTGGAACATCAAAGGTCAAAAGGCACTTCACTCTGTATTGACACATTTGAAAGTAGAAATACAGTGAAATGTAGTTTCACATAGAAAGTTTCATATGTATTCTTGAACAACATATTGCGGCAGAACTTCAGTAGCCCTTCTGGAATTTGTTTCTGCAGGTACCATTGGAAGGTTTCAAAGCACTACAAGGTATTTCCGGCCCCCAGAGATTTCAGATCCACAAGGCTTATGGAGCTCCAGACCGTCTTCCTTCTGCTCATACATGGTAATACATCAATATGTTTATGTACTGCCTTTCACTTTTGCAATTCTTTGTGATGTCACCTGTTCTTTTTTAGCAATTATTCTAAATGCACAATGAATGTGCAGCTTTAACCAGTTGGACTTACCGGAATATACCTCAAAGGAGCAATTAGAAGAGCGCCTGCTTCTTGCCATTCATGAAGCTAGTGAAGGTTTTGGCTTTGGCTGATCAGTTAGTTCCTCAAGATCCAAAAGAGTGCTGGGTCATTGGTTTTCTGCTTGCCATGTACAGGTATGGGGGTGATTATTTCTTTGCCGCATCTAGATTTTATCATACATGTTTTTTTGAAAAGTTTTATCATACATGTTGGGGAATTTTCATGCCAATCCATTGTTAGGAAAAAAGCCCTGCCCCACACCCCCCAGCCTCACCTATGTGAAGGACCCAAGGTCACTTTGGTGTGGGGTGTGGGGGGTAATTTTCCTCATTTGCTAGGGTAATTTTTGATGGAGAAGCAGAAGTAATAAAGATTTCATTGAGCCCTGCATTGGTCGATACAAACAGTTGAAGATAATCTTTATTCTGTTGTTTCCATGCATTAATTGTTGGTTCCTCCCTGCAGATTTTGAAGGCAATTGAGATGGTCACAGATGCTATACATGACATGGATCGGGCCAAGGAGCCTTTTGGCAATGCTCAGGGTGAAGTTGGGATCCAACATTTTCTTGGAATAGTCAATCAGGATGTGGGGCGGGTACAGTAGGAGTAGAGCTCTGCGACAAGAGTGCTGATGTAACTAGCTTCCATTTGCCTTCTAGTTAAAAGGTTGGATGTAAATTCGTTTAATGCTTCTTTATACCAATCGTTCTGGTGATTTTTGTACTGCTTCCTCCAATTCTGGGGGCCAGGGCAGTTTCTGCAAATAAATAAGCCATCTGGCAATGCCATGGCTCCATGTTTTTTTAATCAGCTTTTTATGTGCATGCACAAGCGGTATAAACCTCATGAGCAAAAATGTATTGGAAGGTTCTGAAATCGAATGTCAGCTCAGGCTCCCAAAATTGAATAGGAAGGTTCTGCAGTTGGAGTTTCAGTAGATAAAGATGGTGTCGACCTTCAGTTTGAATAGCATGGTTGCGATGCTGCGTGCAACAAGATGGATGACCCTGTCGGCTTCCACGGCTAGCCAGTGTGCGAAGGTGGTTTAAACTATAAGAACTATGTTAAGTGCACATAGTCCACAAACATTACGGTAATTCTATAGAACTGATGTTCGGAATCTTACAAAAATCGGATGGTTTGATCTACGTTGCAATAGTTAAGCATCGATGTTGCTACTATTGTTTATGCACGTTTCATGTTGTATGAAATATAATGTTCATGTTGTGGGAATTTTTTTATCTCAGAGTTGAACGAGATGTTTTATTTTGATATTGCAACGGACCGTCCGATGGGAAAATTCCCATCCGATGTTAACTACCCCAAACAATATGGCCGTCCCTCCTAGCCACATTAGATAATTTCATTCTGATTATGCGGTAGAACGTCTAAAGTAACATCATGGGATCTTCAACTTCTCACTTTAATATAGTAAGTTATTCTTAGATATACTCTTGTTTGATAGATTACCTCAACCTTTCGACTTCAGTTATCAGATCTTTTGTTTTAAATTTCCTTAATTAGGTTGTGTTGCTTAGAAAACTTTTTTTTTGAAAATATGCGTTGCTTAGAAAACTAACACGAAGAATTTTGGTTGGCAACCTGAAACAATGAGTAGCCTGTACAATAAAGATCTTAACACATCCGTGCTTAAAATAACCATCTTTCATAGAAGTTCTGTAGCTTAGCTTACAGATAACCATTCTCTCATTCGAATAGGGGGGTGGGGTATGACTCCCCCCCCCCCCCCTTTTTTTTTTCCCGTTTCTTCTGATGAGTTTCAGCTGAAATAAACCCTGCCGTCACGGCTGCAACCCAGTGGCTGGCAGTCTGGCACGGAAAATCCTGGCTGCAACCGAACTGGGATTCCTCTCTGCTCCTGTCCATGTCCAGTCCACCACGGCCGAGTGACAGCCTGCCTCCGGGCCCCACCGGCACCGGCAGCCAGGCGCCACCCAATGACCCAACCCAACACCCTACTCGCCCCGAGACCAGAAGACGCAGTCACACAGCAACTAGTCTACTAAATTAATTAGTATCAGCACAGCAATTAATTAGCGCCCGCTAAGCCACTCCTCTTAATCAATCGATCGCTCCATCAATCAAACCCTCGAAACCGATTCCTCTCTTCCTTTTCCTTCGTCCCCTTTCCTTCCGGTGGTGCGCCTCCACTCCCTCGCCCCCGCAGAAGAGAATCGCCATGGCGGCGGTAAGCTTCTCTCTCGCCTTCTCGGCCGTCCTCCTCCCTCCCCGCTCTTCTTCTCTACCCACCTCGGGAAATTCGACCCGCCCCTCTCGCGCGACGGTCGGTTCTCGGGGCCTGGCGCGCGCCGCCGGAGCAGCTCTTGGGCGCATGTTGATCTGCGCGCGCGGCAGGCGCTGGCGGTGAGGTAGGGGCTGCTCGCCGATCGGCGGCGGGCGCTGCGCTCGGGGATTCGAGGGTTTCGCGGCGAGGGTTTGGTAGCCGTGCCACAGCCGTTTTCTTCCTCCTTGGTTTTGTAGTATGGTGTTTGAGTTCCGCCGCCGTTCCTCGCCGTCCATCGCTTGATACTCAGGGTTTGGGACGCCCTTCCTGTACCTAGAGCCTAGAGGCGACCTGCGATTCGTGACTGTATAGGCTCTGCACTGGTCTTAGGATTCGACCGTTGGTACCGTGTTTCTGTGGAATTGAAGTTTCTGCTCTGCGTACTCGTCAGCTGCCAATAAGCTTATTGTTGTGTGGTCCTGCGGGTTCCTTGATTAATTGAATGGTGAAATGACTCCTGCTTCTGTATTACTTCCCGTCCAGTGTAGTACATTAGTAGGAATGGTTTCTGTCTGATAGTAGCAGCTGTTTTTATGAGCTTTATGCGAGTGGTTTAATTGGTTAAGATGAGGCTGAGGGTGAGGCTGCCACAGACCTTGTCTTTCCGTTTCCTCAATTTGACTATGCTGTTGCTATATTTTGTTCAGGCCTAGCATGCAATTTTAATCAGATAGCTGGTGCTTCTGGCTTAAATTTGTGCTCTGCCTGCTGCTTAGTAGTGTCAAACTATGATTGTCTCTCCACATGTTGCATTTTCTTCATGTGAGTCGATAATTTAAGGCTTTTTTTTTTCACGGAACAGTTACATCTGTAATGCTTAATTCCATATTCCTTCCTCTGTCTTAACCATTGTACATTCAGGTGCGATTACCACAATGATGCCTGATAAGAGCTTTTTTTCTGCTCCTTTTTGAACTCATGTAGGAAAAAGGAAGTCCGCTGCCCAAGTTTGGAGAATGGGATGTCAATGACCCTGCATCAGCTGAGGGGTTCACTGTAATCTTCAACAAAGCCAGGGATGAGAAGAAGACTGGTGGCAACTCACAGGGACAAGATGTGCCCACAAAAAATTCACAGCCATCTGGGCAAGGGTTATATGCAGCAAAGGGACCTAGCAGTTCTGTAAGCACCCTGTCCTTTCCATTTTGGTGTCCCATTTCCATGGGAATTTCAGCACTTTTTATAGTTAAAGAAATAGTCTATGATGGCCTATAATAACAACGAATAGTTGCAACTCCATATCAAGGTGGATGTACTCACTTACTGGTCCTGCCTTCATGTCTAATTATTCTGACTGCTTTTGAAAGAACTGCAATTTTTGTTCCAAATATGACCATATACTGTTGCAATCATATTGTTTACACAATGAATTGTAACGTGCCCTTCTATCTGTATGTAGTGGGTCTGTAGTGGTTTGAGCCATTCAAAATCATGTATTGGATTGTTGGCCATGAGGCTCTATTATGTTTATGGCTGAGGATGACCATGTAATGCTGCTAACAGATGGGAAAAAATGTTGTTTTAACTTATTGGAAATGTTGAAAAACAATAAATGTTCTAGCATAGATAGTTGTTACAATCATGAGTTGGTGCGTATTACAGAAATTCTGCAGGCCTCCCTTTACAGGCAGCTCGATTGTAACCAAAGTGTCTGCCATTGCTGTAGAGAGTTATCAATCTTTGTCATAGTCATTTCATTGGCATCTACACTAGTAAACAGGAAAGACCATAGCCATGATGCAAGTCCCTTTACGGCTTGTTTTAGGCAAGGGTGAGCCTATTGTCCCTTCCAATGTTTTATGGATCTAGCCAAATCTCATGCATATAAATGAGATCTTTCTAGGAAGTCTTTAGTGTGCATGAGTAGCAAAATCTGTTAATTCTAGTGTGTATGACATGATGATTACTAATGGTAGCTCTTGCATAACTGTCAGGGAAATCTTTTGCCCTGGTAATGTGATGTTTAGATGTTTTCATCAAGATCTGTTTCTATTTGCAGAAGAAATGGTTCTGCTGCATGCAACCTACTGCTGCTGAATCTTGAGGGTCATGAAGTTGACTGGACCGTGGAGCCGAGCTATGGTTATCTTGTTGAATTCTGAAGGGACTTCATGACATCCATGAAAACTTGTTTGTGAAAGTTTTTTACAGTTAAGTGGTGAAGATGTTATGGGGAGTCGAGTAATGTTACTGGTCTGGTGTGTACATTATTTACAACCTATATATGTGGGTGAACATCGGTGGTATATATGTAATGCATAAAGTTGTGTTTGTTCATTTGACTCGATATTCAGAGTCCCTTGAGTTAAAAAGGTGGAAAAAGAAAAGAGAAAACAAAAGCAACACCGAAAGGCATTTCAAGTTGGAAGTGCATGTGATTCTTTCCTGTCTGTAGATCTATGCTACTTTCCAAAACAGGTGGGGATTACACGTTCTGTTGCAGTTAGCTTGAAGTACTTGTAGTTCTTTGAATTCCCCGTAAACTGTATTGTTGGATGATGAAAAACTTGAAACATTAAATGGTTTGTTTTGAGTTTTTCGGGTTTGCTATGATATGCAAATTCCCCCCTTTTTGGATGTTTATTTTCGAGAGTTTCTTTCATGGATGTTGCATTGTGTGATGCAAATTTTATTTTTAGGGCGCTCATGACGTCTCACGGCCCAGCAACGCGCGCATACGGCCACCGGCGCCGCCCCTGCCGCGCCTCCGCCACTGCGCCGCGCCACCGGTCGCCGCCCCAGCCCGCCCCTTCCCCCCAGTGCGGCCAGCTCCCGCACACCTCCCAGCGCGCTCGCCTGCGGGTCCCACGGACGGACTCGAGACGGCGTCGAAGTGGGTCGGCTCCGGCTGCGTTCCTTCGTTTTGGCCGGACCAATTCGTGTCCAGGGATAAACCATCCAAACCTCCCCATCCCCCCACCATCCGATTCCTTCCCCGTCGTCTCCAATGGCGTCCTCCCTCCTTCGCGCCTCGCCCCTCTCCCTCCTCTCCCGCCTAAAGCCCAGGCCATCCGCCTTGCACCTCCGCCGCCTCATCCCGCTCTCTACCACCTCGGCCTCTCCCTCGCCCGCCGGTCCCTCGCCCCAGCTCCGAACCCTAGCGGCCGCGGCAGCCACCGACGCGGCAGCGAGCCCGCCGGAGGAGGCGGCAGCGCCCGCGGAAGCTGGTGCGAAGGTCGAGAGGCTGCAGCCGCTGCAGTGGCCGCCGAGGGACGCGCTGTGCGGCGAGCTCGGCGCCGGGGACGCCGGGCGCAGGGTGCGGCTCTGCGGATGGGTTGCGCTACGCCGCGTGCACGCCGGGCTCACCTTCCTCACCCTGCGCGACCGCTCCGGAATGGTGCAGGTGGGTCGTAGTCGTGGTGGCTGCGTTAGTGATGGTTTTCTGCAGTGCTGACTATGCTGGTACTTGCTTACTTCCTTTGGTTGCAAGCTGCTACAGTACATTGTTTTGTGATTTCGTATCTGTTTGCTCGTGATTACATTGATGTAGCTGCTGCTGCTGCTGTGGAGACAAATTCGCAATTAATGTTAATTTCACATTTTCCCTAAGCTTTCATTGCTTGATGTGTGTTGTCTGGAATGTTTTGGTTGTTGATGTTTATGTTGTTATTATCGAATGGTCACAGGGGTTTTTATTTGGTCCTTTGCCTAGGTGACAACATTGCCAGAGTATCCAGAAGTTTACAACATAGTAAACAAGCTGAGAGTGGAGTCAGTGGTTGCTGTTGAGGGGGTGGTGCGGCCACGCCCGGCAGATGCCATCAATGCAGATATGAAGACCGGGGCTATAGAGGTATTGACTGTTACCCATCACACCTTATTATGTTTTTTTGAGATCAATAATCTAGAGGAAGACTTTTTATGGCTAGAACTTGATATTTACATAATCTACTATCGAAATATTTCTGTTTAAGAAGCTCCCATTTCCTTTATGCAAAATGTATGGGATAAGGAATATCATATATAATTTTTATAACTCATAGTTCAAGTACCTGTTTCTTTGATTGGCATCAACTTTTCTATTTTCTTTTGTGTTCAGCGGAAACCGACATGACTGTCTAACTTTGTTGTCATGTGGTTACCGTGAAGGTTGCTGCAGATCGTGTTTTAGTGCTGAACTCAGTAACGCGTTCATTGCCGTTTCCTGTTACAACCGCCGAGACTGTAAAAGAGAAGTTTCCGGAAGAAATTAGGTTGAGGTAAAACATTTACAGTTTGTGGTTCCTGGAAATTTGTTTTTTGCTCAGGCCTTTTTTGAAGTATCTGTAAGAATGGTGAATAACTCAAATTGCCTAGACTTGTCAAAATTGTGCTGATATGCGTTTATGTGGTGTATGAAAGTTACACATTAGACTTTAGGAAAGATGGTGCTTATGTGGCATATGCATTTCATGCACTAATTCTAGTGTATCTGATAGTAACTAGCTATTGGAAGCATGGCATTTGTATTTGGTGAATAACCCAAATTAGCTAGACTTGTCAAAATTGTGCTGATATGCGTTTAGATGGTGTATGAAAGTTACACATTAGACTTTAGGAAAGGTGATGCTTATGTGGCGTAGGCATTGTCATGCACTAATTCTAGCGTATCTGATGGTAACTAGCTATTGGGAGCATGGCATTTGTATTTAGTATAATAGGAGGCATTGTGAATGCTATATGCATACACAGGGCAGAGGTGCATGATTGCTTGTCACACTTTCTAACTGCTCTCAGTTGCTGTAGTAATATTCACTTCAGTTTGCTATATACTAATTATGTTCACAACTCTAGTTTTGGATTGTTTTTCCTTTCAAATCCCTTCAATAGTTAGATATTTAATGTTGGGACGGGGGTGTGTAGATGCAGTTTTGTTAGGAAATTCTTGCCATCATTGGATTCTGCTGGACTATAGCTTCTTTTCATTGGATTCGGACTATGCTAACTTGTACCAACTTATATAATGTTACTTTAGTCAAACCAACCGTTGGATTCTGCCGGACTACTGTACTTTGCTTCTTGATCCCAACAACAACTCTGTTCAAGATTTTAATGTGCTTGTCAAAAGATAGAGCATTCCTCTTTTCGTAAAGTTGATCACCTTGTTCTTATTCTTTTCTCCTTTCGAACTTGAGATTCCTGATATGCTAAAATTAATTTAAGCTATGTGTTTATGCTCTGCCATTTTAGGTAATGTGCTTTTTTTGTAACTTCCTATCATCGAATATTACAGGTTTAGAGTGCTGGACTTGCGTCGTCCTCAAATGCAGTCCAACTTGCGGTTGCGCCACAATGTTGTTAAACTCATCCGACGTTACTTGGAGGATGAACATGAATTTGTTGAGGTATGCTGTTTATTATATACTGTTACACTCATTGTTTATTTACCTGAATTTCCACCTCAATATATCCTACTTGCCATATACCTGTTATTTTTCACTTTGTAACAAAATAAATCCGAAATAGTTTCATGATGTAGTGCTAGATGGTCAGTCTTGAGTCAGGGCTCTAATCCTTCAACTTGTGACTCGGATTTTGAATCCTATTATAATAGCATCAGTTTTAATGTCATTGAAAATTTGTTTTTATCATCGTGCAAGATACTTCTTGTTTAGTCACCAGCAGTACTTTTCAATTTTAGCATCTTACCAGCAGTACAATCTAATTGATGAAAATTGTGTAGATTAGTCAAAACAGATCCATCATGCATGCACTGTCAAACATCTGCTATTGCTTGTATCACCTAACAACTAGTCACTAAATCTAAGGCAATGCCAGTTACTAACAATGTCTATAGTAGCAGTAATATTTCTATTTGACTCTGATCTAAAGTTACATGTTAAGGTAGATTGAGACTCCAGTTTTATCCAAATCTACACCAGAAGGTGCTCGGGACTATCTTGTACCATCGAGAGTTCAGGTGATTAAGCTGTATACAATTTATCTGTTTCTTCACAGGACAGTTCTCGTTTTATCTATTAAAAAACACATTATGCACTTTGCTATCCCTTGCAACTTTGAAGAGTTGTGCTTCATGTCATGTTTGGACTTTGGATTCTTTTCTGCAAAAGCAACTTTCTCCAATATAAAATACTCTTATGACAGTTTAAATGTACATATTAAGTTAGTTCTTTCTTTTTCTTTGTGCTGGTTGATTCTGATGTTTGAGAAAATTACGTTGTGATTGTAGTCTGGAAGACTTCTGTTCTTAGTTTGCGAAGTTATTCCATTCGAGTATATTACAATTGTGTTTATAAACTACACATTATCATGCATCAGAATTCTATTGCAAGTGATTGTTGGTTGTAGGTCTAATAGCTAGAAATAAACAGTGGTGTTTATTACCTTTTCAAATAAGCGCTAAATGCTCCCTGATTTCTTCCAATATGGTTTCTGAAGCCAGGAACATTCTACGCTCTCCCTCAAAGCCCTCAGTTGTTCAAGCAAATGTTGATGGTTTCTGGCTTTGAAAAATATTATCAGATTGCAAGGTAACTGCTGTTTCTTTTCTAGATATAATTGCACTTTGGTTGTTTCACGTATCTGAACTCTTCTGCCATTATTCTATCTAGTTAGGAGCCACAATTTTTTTTTCTTATGTCAATGAGATTTATTTTGTTTTTGTTACCTTCGGAGCTTAATTTTCAAATTTCATTTCTGTCTCGGCAATAAACTCACAGCATGAGCATATGATCACATACAGTTCATATAGTATTATTAGACGAGTTAACTACTCTTTAAAAGCTGCATTATATGATTCTTGTAGGTGCTTCCGGGATGAAGATTTGCGTGCGGACAGGCAACCGGAGTTTACACAACTTGATATGGAGATTGCCTTTACATCAATGGAGGATATGTTGAAGTTAAATGAAGATTTGATGAGACATGTATGCTGGTTTTGACATACCTTTTTCTCTTTCTTTCCTTTCTCGAGTTCAACATTGTATTGAGACCCTTTGACCCTTGCCTGTCGGTGGTTGCCATGTGTGAAAGGTAACCACAAATGTTTTCTTATAAAGATATGTCACAGTCTCTGACTCTATTTGCTGACTTATCAGTTAGCTACATTAGATAGTTAGCTGTAAGTCAAGGTCTCGGTACATTGTTCAGGAAATGTCATTGTCCCTTCACTAACTACCACTGTTTATGGTTGAATTAATGAATGGTCGAAGAATTCATGTAACAGGTTTTTCTAGCGGCAGGAGGTATCAAGCTGCCAAATCCATTTCCAAGGTTAACATATGCAGAGGCAATGGATCGCTATGGGACAGATAGGCCTGACCTTCGCTTTGATTGGGAGCTGAAAGATGTGAGGATTCCTGACCTTTCTGCTTACCTTTATACTTGCGACATTAATGATTTGATTAGTTAACTATGTCTGCAATGCACATTAGCACTGTTCATATAGTACTGTTATTACTATATGTTTTGTTAGTGGCCTGATAGATCCTGTGCTGCTTTTGCCATGCAACATATATGTCGAACATGTGCTAAGAATTACTTTCCTAATTAATTAGTCACACAATTGATCCCCTCATTAACTATTCGGTCCAATGCAGGTTAGCGGTGCATTTTTGGGCAGTAGCTTCAAGGTTTTTGCTGATACCTTGGAAAATGGAGGTATAATAAAGGCACTGTGTGTTCCTGGTGGTGCGACGGTGTTTTCAAACACTGACCTAAAGAAAGGAACTGTTTACACTGAAGCTTCCAAAGCTGGAGCCAAGGGCCTACCTTTCCTCAAAGTTATGGAGAATGGTAAAATGAAAAAAAATCTTTGCTCTTCTATTAGACTTTTTCTGTGGCATCGCTTGCACAATTGTTCTATATATATAATATTTTTGTCTTCTTTCATAGGGGATCTTGAAGGAATTGGTCCGCTGGTATCAAGTATGAAACCTGAAAAGAAAGAGCAGCTTGTGGAACTTCTGGATGCAAAGGCGGGTGATCTTATCCTGTTTGCACTGGGTGAACAATCATCAGCTAACCGGATTCTTGGCTGGTTAAGATTATTTATTGCTCATAAGCTGGAAGTGATAGACACGGTGAGTCAGAAACTGTGGAATATATTGATCCTTAATGTTGATATGTTCTATACATTACTCATGGTATATTGATGAGATGCTGTTGTTTTTTTCCATATTATATTACTCCCTCCATGCCAAATTATAAGTCATTCCAAGAATCTTGGAGAGTCAAAGCATCTCAAGTTTGACCAAAATTATAGAGAAAATTATAAAGATTTATGACATCAAATAGGTATACTATGAAAATATAATTGATGAAGAATCTAATGATACTTAGTTGACATCATAAATGTTATTATATTATCATGAAAAATTTGGTCAAACTTGATATACTTTGACTCTCCAAGATTCTTGGAATGACTTATAATTTGGGATGGAGGGAGTATTATTTTTAATAATTCTGTTTCTGCCTTATACTCCTGACATCCACTTTTGCATTTTCTATATTTTTCCAGTCAACAAATTCAGTTCTTTGGGTGACAGATTTTCCAATGTTTGAATGGAACAGTGATGAGCAGAGATATGAGGTCAGTTATTCTTAGTCTTCTATTAATTATAAGAACTGCTTAATTGTCTCTGATCACATTATTTTAGAGATCTGTGTATACTTGCTATTTTGAAAGAGGCTGTTATTTTATTGTGTTGACATTACACCATTTGCAGAATTTGGTATAGTAGGGTATCACATTTTAGCACCAGAATGTCCACCATTATTGGAATTAATCTCCAGAGTCTGTAAATGTGACCTAGCATGATATGGTACGACACACATAGCAACAAACATAATACAGGGTTGGTTATAATCAATATGTTTCTCATATTACATGCTAATGCCATTTTAATGGGTTGGTAACAATAAGATCATGATTACAGCAAATGCCCACTGTTCTAATTTTGGTCCCGATACACTGAGAATTTGCACGTCCCTAGAAGTAGCTGTCTGAATTTATGCTTTCTGAGTATGTCAATTTCTGCCTTTATGAACCCAGGCCCTACATCATCCTTTCACCGCGCCAAATCCTAAAGACATGAATGATCTACCATCAGCTCGTGCCCTGGCTTATGACATGATTTACAACGGTGTGGAGGTACATCCTGTTTTCATCTTTCTTAGTGTGCATACAAAGCTAACTGATACATTGTCTTAATCTATTTGAGTCTTATGATACACCCTAAAGTTCAAGATTGTTACCGGTCTTGGTTATTGAAGTTTTTCTTGCATTGTCTTGCTTAGCAAATTGTCATACCTTCACACAGATGCAATCCAGCACATATTCAGAAAAAAAAGACTAATGCAAACATGTTTATTTACATTTATTTTAGCCAAGAAATATCATTACTATATTGAATTGAGTAGTCTTTGTTTTTAAATTGAAACATGCTAGTTGTATCATTCGACTGGTTTACATAAACTTTGAATCAGGAATTTAATCAAGTTACAGTTGAGGATTCATATTGCATGCTGACTGGCAATTGGACATACTGTTACGCATCAATGTTCAATACAATTTATTTAGTTGTTTTGTGCAGTACAATCTGAGTTCTTATTTGTTTTCTGTTGAGTGTTGCTTGTGTATTATATATGGGTCCATAAATGAAGATGATTCAAATACTTAATACTTTGACCTTATAGATGCTAAATTACTTCTATAGAGCTGCCTGAGTGAATGACCCTTCTTTCTGGTTTTAGCAATAATGAATTGAGATGTGCAAAAGTTGGTCTGATGTGTTGATATTAATTTTTTTCACAGCTATGATATATCCATGTTACTGAAATATATGCAAAAGATTGCTAGATTTCATGTTGAAAATTATACCAAACATCTAATAATGTGTCCTGTTATTAATAGATTGGAGGGGGCAGTTTGAGAATCTACAAAAGTGATGTACAGCAAAGGATTTTTGAGATCATTGGTATCTCACCTGAACAGGTATGACTTCAGTTATCTGCTTGCCCTTCATAGTTCATATGGTTCGTACTGCCCCCATTATGATTGCAAGCATGCTCTCGGTTCTCAAATGTCCCATATATGGTGTTAGGTGAAACTGCCGTAAAAAAAGTTATAAAAATTTGTTGAGAAAAGAATGTCCTCAGCTGCCATTTGTTTATCAGATGACAAAGTTAACAGAATGGAAGTCATGTAGGTGTATATGTTTACAAATTTACAAATTTGATGGTCAAAATTTTGAAACTACCAGCATTACAGGGTAATGGTATTTGAACCAATTTTATGCAAGCATTGCATGCTTTTATCCACATTCTGCTCAGATTGTTAGTGTGGTCAACATGCTGGTACTGTATTTGGTGATGCTCACTCTTTTGTGACTTATGCTTTTCCTTATTTCCAATGCAGGCGGAGGAGAAATTTGGGTACCTTTTAGAATCTTTGGACATGGGTGCTCCCCCACATGGTATGCATGTTCAGTTACAATAAACTCCGTCTAATATTATACTAAAGTCTTACAATACAAACCGTCTTTTCTGATGTTTCACTAAGTTGCTATTCCTCAGATAATAACTGCCCTTTTAGAAAATTCCACTTTTCTCATTATATGCCTTCTGACACATTCTTATTCTAAGATAGGCTAATGCTCATGCTCAATATTATATAGCAATTTATACCATATGTTGTGCCCAGTCTTTGCTGCTTTTGTTTGCTTATTGTTTTGGTGTATTGGAAATTTTACTGCAGGAGGCATTGCTTATGGATTGGATCGGCTGGTGATGCTCTTGGCTGGTGAGAGCTCAATCCGGGACGTGATAGCATTCCCCAAGACCACGACGGCTCAGTGTGCACTCACCAAAGCACCATCTGCTGTAGATCCTCAGCAACTCAAGGATCTTGCCTTCCCTAAGTCTACTTGAAACACCGTTCAAAATTTTGGGGGTTGGAGAACAGTTAGAGTTGGTTGCTTCTTTATATTTTGAGGCGCATTCATAGGGAATGTGCTTTGTTCACGAGAATTTTCCGACCCTGGAAAATATATAGAAGATGGTTATCACGCCAAAGTTCCGGAAACATGGATTCATACGAGTTTCAAGTAGTGATGCTATGCATCTGTGTACATCTTTCTCTTGTAAATTATTCAACATCTTACGCATTTTTGTGCAAAATGTGAACTGCAGAGTGCTCCATTTGTTGCACACATAAACCGGGGTTTATTTTTCAGGCAACCAAGATTTCTTCCAGGCATGCTCGGAAATAACTGGAAGAACAAACAGTCCCTGGCGTGCGCGTCTGATCGCAATCAGGCCCACGCGCACCAGTGGGAGCATGTCTCACTCTGTAGTAGTGCCTAGGCTCGTCCATAACAAACAGCTACAGAAGATGTTCCTGCAAGTTTCATTTTCACCACCTGCTTTGTTGCATATGCCGTTGGTGTTTTACAGAGCCATCCAGATGTAAAGCATTGCTACTAGCTAAAGACTCGATGAGCATCGTAACACTCGATTAGCTTGCTACAGATAAGATCACAGCTTCCAGTCAAAAATACTAGTGACGACCTGCTCAATTACCTAGACAGCAAGCAGAAACAGCACAGCTACTAATTTCGACTCGATCTCAATCAACCAGAAAAGTCTGAATTGAGGAACTACTGTTCCCGAATGAACGTTGATGGGCGGTGGCGGCGCTGGGCGGCCGGAGCGACGGCGGGTAGGAACACGTCGGTGAGCGCCGTCTTGGAGTGCAGCGCCGCCCAGAGCAGGTCCAGGCCCTGGAAACAAGCACGATCGGTAGTAGAGCAATGGGCGATGAGCTTTCACCAGCACAGCAAACATGCTACCGAGCGACGTGATCGTGAATCTTAGCAATGATGAGGAGGCGATGGGACGACGAGACAGTACCTGTACCTCCTTGTACCCGAAGGGCACGGTCTGCTCGTGCACGTCGTCTGCGTCGGCCGAGCGCGGCGCCGCTCAGGCCGGCGGCGGCGGCCACGGGCCTGACGGCGAGGTCGTCCAGGATCGCGTAGTTGGTAGTATTAGGAGCCCCGTCCTCGCCGCCGGACCCCGCGTCCCGACGCGCGGAGTCGGCGGAGGAGTCCTCGGCGTTGCTGGCGTTGGCGCACTTGACCTCCACGGTGCTCCGGGCGCCACACAGTGGGCACTGGTGAGACCGTGAGAGAGGCGTCCAGACTAAGGCAAGGATTGGCTAGCTGCTTGATTCCCAATCTTTTTGTCGCAATGAATCCTTTATTCAATTTTGCAGCTCCACTGATTTCGGCCGTTGGGCACTAACGCAAGCCATCGATTAGAATTTAGAGGTACTCCCTCCATTTCAAATCATTTTGACTTTTCTAGATACATATATTTTCTATATATTTAGAGATATTTTTACATTAAAAAAATATCCGATCTTAAATATTCATGTTGGTGAATTAGAAATTCAACGGAACAGAAAGGAACCTCCAGGAGGCATCCGGTGCTCCCATAGACCTAGGGTTTGTATGAGACCGATGGAGTAGAAGAAGAGTCTCCTCCTGCCCTAATACCCATAAGTACTTTATGATAGTGATCGGTAGGCTGCATTAGTTCCTAGCCAGACTAACTCTAACCCAGATCAATTTTGACCAAGCTAAATCAATGCAAATTGCTCGTTGTTTGGTAGGGTGGATAAAGATAGTCTGGTTTGCTATGCTTATGTTTGGTTGGCTGCACAATATGATAAAATGACCCTGTGTGTTGCTAGAGGTGAAGTTAACACCCATCATTTCCTCCCGCGACACCCTGTCCCCTACCACCATCGTTGCCTCCTCCTCCCTCTCCTCCGGGGGCGGCACCTGCTGATATGTCCGCGTGTTTGAGCCCAAGGGTTGTTGGCGTATCGTTGGGCTCGTCGGACCTCACCCGCTGCCCGTCGCGCCTGCGCCACGGTGGTCGTGCACAGTGCACACGAGTCCCGAACACAGGTCGTTGTTGTTGACCCTACCGTCTGCACGCATGCATGGCGGATGGCCTCAGGGCATTCCAATCGACAAGGATTTGGGGGCTTATGGGTCCTAGCAGGCGGATTTGGGGGCTTATGGGTCCTAGCAGGTGGCGCAACAGAAAGAGGCAGTGGAGGGGATCATGCGGGTGTGCTCACTGGCGGCAGGAGGGGATGCAGGCAGCCAGAGCGGTTGCAGTGGAAGGCGAGGAACAAGGCGACCCCGACGACGATTCCTGCTGCGGCGGTGGATGACGACACCCGCGGTGGCGGCGAACGGCGAGGAGGAGCGAGGAGAGGTCCTAAAGCACCTTCCGCGCGCAGCAGAGCTAGCCCTCACGGATCTTCCCCTTGGGCTACAGGAGCAACATGGGTGGCGAAGCTTCTCCGCTGGCGCCAACAGCGCCCGGCGGCGCCGCACCTCGACCACGAGCATCCGGTGCGGTGAGAACGATAGGAGGAAGGGGACGAAGGGGAGGTGAAGCAACTCACCCAAAGGAGCTTAAGCTAGCCTACATAGCTGGAAACACAACTGATTTCTGTTCCTGATAAGCCAGACTAGGAACCTCCTTTTGCACTACACAAGCCTAGCTAACACCCTTGTGCAGGCTACCAAACACTAGCGAGCTGCATTACACAAATCTGAACAGGAGCTATGCACCCTACCAATCACACCCCGTATAGTGGGAGAGAGGGTAGGGGCAGTTTTCCCTCATACCCTTGGTGGGGAATAAAATTGCATCTAGGTCCTTGGGTTGAACCATCCATAGGCCGTATAGGAGATTGTTTAGACCTATCTAGGGGGAACCCATTTATGATTCCCCCAACATCACTCCCTTATCTGTGAGCCCTGAGTTTAGGAGGGGTGAGCAGAACCATACAACCATGGGCCAAACTCCTCCTTCACCAGGGCACACAATTATATGTCTTTAGGAGCCCTAGCTAAAACTTAGGGATTTCAGGTCCGAAGCGGTCAAGTACACACCCATCCCACTCTCTGCTTTGAGTATGGAGCCTCTTTTTATCATGTCTACCAGCACATTCCCCTCATTTTGGAGGTATGATGCACATGTGAAAAACTCAATTAGGTGGGACGCTTCCATCGTCATCAAAATCTTTATGGAGGAAAGGCTTCCTCTAGGTGGAAGTATGTGTTGACGCCGATTTTTGACACATGTTAAGGTCGGCGTCAAAGAGAGGAAAGTGGCCGATTTGGTTAAACAAGAAGCTGTGGCTGGAGGAATCGACCGATAGAGCTACAGTGTTTTGGCCGATTAAGCCGAGGGAGTCGATGAAGATTGGCCGATTGGGAGCCAGAGCAGCTTGGCCGATGTGGGCCTAAAATGGGCCAAGGCGGTGACCAGATGAAGACGAGGATTGGTCCATGGAAAAGATGAATAGTGTTCGACTCCGATGCGAGTTGTATCTGTATGTAAATATTTGTTATTTTGAATTAGAGATAAAATCATAGTCGGTTAAGAAATCAGTTGTAGCAGGGTATAAATAGGTGCCTCGCAAGGCTTGTAAAACAACACAACAATCATCAATACAGATCTACTTTTCACGTAACTTTACTTTCAAGTTGGCGACTTCGCCAAACCCTTTTCTCTTTTCACGAGTTCGTGCGAGTCGGCAGGGCTGCATCAATACGACCCCCGGCCAATTTGTAAGTTCCACGTATTGAGTAATATCTAAGCTTTAACTTTGGACGCATCGCTGTTGTTTCGTTTAGATTTATTTAACAGTTATTGATATTTACTAGAATTATAGGTTTTACCTGTTATTTTAGTTTTTATCACTAGTTATCCAGCTTGAGATACGAATTGTCGGCTATACCAATATTTTGTTTATCATCACACAGCCGATTAGATTTGTTCCAAGTGTTGAATCCGTAGCGTTATTTAGGTTACTCCAGTAGTTTTTTTTTACATTTGCCACGTGGTTATCAATTGTTTCATAGCCGATCATCCTTACACTAAATCGGTCGATTCGCTGATACACCCTTTGAAATAGATTGGAACTTCAGCCGATCGAACCCTTGCAATTTAATACTTTTTCTTTCCTTGTCAATCAACAGGTCAGATTGACTGGCACGCCGCGTGAACTGCACCAGAGTGATAACCCGAACAGGAGCTAAGCAGATTCTCCCAGGTCGTGTGTCCGACACAGGAGCTAGAGCCATCATCCGATTTTTAGTGTCAACACATTTTTGGCACGCCCGGTGGGACCAGAAACAAGATCCAACATGTCGAAGGGTGCCGAAATCTTAGAAGACAACATCATTGAAGTCACTAAAGCAGATCTCAAGGACGACCAAAGGGATGAGTTGACAAAGGCTATGGAAGACTTCAAGAAGGCATGCCTGCAATCCTACAGTCGTACCAGAAGTGGGGAGCCTATCAAAAAGAGCGCTCTTCCAATTCCTCACCAGATCACCATCGCCGAAGACTCGGGGAGGATGTCCGAGATGATCCAACAGTCTGTTTATCAGGCTATGATTGATTAGTCCAAGGTGATGACTCACACAGTGTACAACACCGTCATTAGCTCCATGGCCAATGGTGTGGCACAGGGGTATCAAGGACCATCTTACGCACCCCCTATCAGCGCACCGGTCAAAGGCTTTTCGCAGCACCCAACATGTTCCAATCGGCTCCTTAGCCGATGCATATGCAGACCGGGGGGTACAACACCACGTTGCCCTTGGGTTATGGTGGTACGCCACCCATCCAATCGCAAGTACCATTTCACCCTAAACCTTTCCCTTCCGTGCAAACGCCGTTGATGACGTCAGCGCAGTGGGGAGCGGCGAGTGTACCTGCTAATCTAGATCCATCCACTGGTTATGGGGTGCCTCCAGGAGTTCACACCCCAAAATCTCTGGTACAGATGCCATTTCCATCAGCTTCTCGGCCGACAGTCCCGCAATATCAACAGGCTGCTCCGAAAATCGGCAGGGGGGCCGGTGTCTAGGATCCTCTCAGGACTGTCGCGCCAATAGGGTACGATGAGGCAGCAGATGTGCTACAACACGTGGATCCCGCTCATCAACAGCCATCGGCTCCTCAACCAACAGTCCAGCCGCAAGATCTGCAGCATGCTCCAATCTTCCACCCAATCACAGTGCCGCAAGTTCAACAACATATGCCGATGGCTCAGCCGATTGTGCATCAGCAACAGGTGGATTGGACCGCTAGAATAGCGGATATAATATAAGACCAGTTTGGATTGAAACCAAAAGTAAAAACCTACACTTACAGTACGCCATACCCACCTGCTTACGACCTGTTGCTGTTCCCGCATCGGTACAAGGTGCCTGACTTCACTAAGTTCTCGGGCCAAGATGACACGTCTACGGTGGAGCACGTCAACAGATTCATCATCCAGTGCGAGAAGCTGCTGCACAAGATGCTTTGAGGGTACGTTTGTTCTCATCATCCCTATCCGGGTCGGCCTTTCAATGGTTTACGACGCTGCCGCCTAACTCCATCATCACTTGGGCCGATTTGGAAAAACAATTCCACAAGTACTTCTTTGCAGGTCCACGAGGTGAAGCTTTCAGATTTAACTGGACTCAAATAGAGAAGCGACAAGTCAGTGGCCAGCTACATACAGAGATTCAGAGAAGTCAGGAACAAGTGCTACTGTCTGGTTTTGACCGACGCCCAGCTGGCCGATACCGCTTTCCAGGAGTTCGAGAGTTTGAGCCAAATAGTTCACCGACTGTCCGGTCAGGAAATGCGCCCCTTCGACCAATGAAGAAACTTCCAAAAAAAGGTGACGTACGTGGAAGGGTCCAAGTCAGAAGAAGAGGCAGAGATCGGCTTGGCAAAATGGGTCAAGGGCAAAAAGCCAATCTCATGCCTATTTGGTAAAAAGGAACCGAAAACGTTCGGCTTCGATACATCTAAGGCTGATAAAATCTTTGACTTACTGCTATAGGAAGGACAAATCAAGCTTTCACCCTACCATACAATTCCGTCGGTCGAGCAGCTTAAGAAGATGAAGTGTTGCAAGTGGCACAAAGCCACGTCTCACGACACCAATGAGTGCAAGGTCTTCCATCAACAGATACAGTCGGCCTTTGAGCAAGGGAGACTTAAATTTGAGGTCCCACGAAGCCAGTGAAGCCAATGAAGATCGACCAGCACCCCTTCCTAGCCAACATGGTTGACATCGGCGGAAAGAACGCGCTCCAAACCAAGGTGCCAACGTTAGAATCGGCTAGAAGGAGCAGCGCGGTGGACTTCAGGAATCAGATCTCGGCCAAAGATGTTAAGGGAAAAGGCCGGGTGGAAACGGAGGATGAAAACTCGGAGAGGCCGCGTCAGTCTGTAACGTCCCAGGATCTGCTCAACAAGTATCAAAGGCAACGAGAGGACATGAAGCGCTGGGAAGAAATGATGCGCCGGTACGAAGATTGATGAGGACACCATGAGTACATCTACACCAGCAGCACCTCAGGCGCCTCCAGTTGCTCCTCCACCTCAGGCGCCTACAGTTGATCATCCAGTTGGGCCAATCACTCGGGCCCGTGCGAGAGAATTAAACTTCATCATGCTGTTAAGGAACGAAGGCCCAGCAGAATAAGAAGATGGCCCAACAGGGCAGCACAGGTGGGGCACCTAGGGTTGGGAGCCGCGGCCCTCCCCCTGGTCGCGTGCGCCCCCCTCCTGCCGTGGCGCCTGCTCCGGACTCCAGGGGCTGCGCCCCCTTTATTTAGTCGGAGTCCCTTTTATTTACGACTTGAGTTTTTGTTTTACATCTAGCTTTAGCTACTCTCGAACACGCGCAAATTTAGGTTTTAAAACAAAATTTGGGTTATATGAATGGTTGGTTATGCCGTTTGGTTTGACAAATGCTCCCAGCACATTTATGCGTTTGATGAATGAAGTTCTGAGGCCCTTCATAAGATTATTTGTAGTTGTCTATTTTAATGATAGCCTCATTTACAGCAAGTCTATGGAAGAGCATTTAGATCATTTGCGTGCTGTTTTTGATGCGTTGCGTGCGGCCCATTTATTTGCTAACCTCGAAAAATGCATGTTTTGCACACAACGTGTCTCGTTTCTTGGCTATGTTGTTACTCCACAGGGCATTGAGGTGGATAGCAGCAAGATCGATGCCATTCGGGCGTGGCCTACACCGACGACGGTCACACAAATTCGAAGCTTTCTTGGCCTTGCAGGTTTCTACCACCGGTTTGTTCATGATTTTAGCTCCATTGCAGCGCCTCTACATGAGCTTACAAAGAAGGATGTTCCCTTTGCTTGGAGTGATTCGCAAGAGGTTGCGTTCAGCACCTTGAAAGATAAGTTAACCAATGCTCCTCTCTTGCAGTTGCCTTATTTTACTTAAGTGTTTGAGCTTGAATGCGATGCTAGTGGTATTGGGCTAGGTGCTGTTTTGTTACAAGAAGGAAAACCGGTTGCTTACTTTAGTGAGAAATTAAGTGGTGCTAGCTTGAATTATTCTACTTATGATAAGGAGCTTTATGCTTTAGTGCGCACTTTGCATACTTGGTAGCACTACCTTTGGCATCGCGAGTTTATAATTCATTCTGATCATGAGGCTTTAAAACATATTCGTACCCAAACAAACCTGAACCGTCGTCATGCTAAATGGGTAGAATTCATTGAGTCTTTCCCTTACATTATTAAACACAAGAGCGGGAAGGAAAATGTCATTGCTGATGCTTTGTCTCGTCGCTATACCATGCTGTCATAGTTAGATTTTAAAATCTTTGGCTTGCAAACTGTGAAGGATCAATATGTGGATGATGCTGATTTTAAAGATGCTTTCGCCCATTGTATTCATGGCAAACCATGGCGCAAATTTCACATACAGGACGGGTTCCTGTTTCGCGCTAACAAGTTGTGTGTTCCAGCTAGCTCGGTTCATCGTTTGTTGTTACAGGAAGCGCATGGAGGCGGTCTCATGGGGCACTTTGGCGTCTACAAGACGCATGAAGTGCTGGCTGCCCACTTCTTTTGGCCCCAGATGCGTGTTGATGTTGAGCGCCTTGTTGCACGCTGCACTACTTGCCAGAAAGCTAAGTCACGATTGAACAACCATGGTTTGTACATGCCTTTGCCTGTTCCCACTTCCCCTTGGCTTGATATTTCTATGGACTTTGTTTTGGGATTGCCTAGAACTAAGAAGGGGAGGGAGAGTGTTTTTGTGGTTGTTGATCATTTCTCCAAAATGGCTCATTTTATACCTTGTAATAAGACTGATGATGCTAGCAATGTTGCTGAATTGTTCTTTCGCGAGATTATTCGTTTGCATGGTATTCCAAATACAATAGTCTCTGATCGTGATACTAAGTTTCTCAGTCATTTTTGGAGATCACTGTGGAATAAAATGGGAACTAAATTGCTGTTTAGCACCACTTGTCACCCTCAGACTGATGGACAAACTGAGGTGGTTAATCGAACCTTGTCCACCATGCTTAGGGCTGTTTTAGATAAACACTTGAAACGTTGGGAAGATTGCTTGCCTCATGTTGAGTTTGCTTATAATCATGCAACGCATTCTTCTACTAAGATGTGTCCCTTTCAGGTTGTTTATGGTTATATTCCTCGGGCGCCTATTGATTTGTTTGCACTTGATGCCGAGGACGCCCCACACATAGATGCCGCTGCACATGTTGATCAAATGATTAGCTTGCATGAGCAAACTCAACAAAACATTGCTGCTGCTAATGCTAAATATCAGGTTGCGGGTAGTAAAGGGAGAAAACATGTTACTTTTGTACCGGGTGATCTGGTTTGATTGCATTTGAGAAAGGATCGTTTTCCTACTTTATGTCGTTCTAAATTGATGCCACGTGCTGCTGGTCCTTTTAAAGTGCTAACCAAGATTAATGATAATGCTTATATCCTTGACCTGCCTGCGGAGTTTGGTGTTTCCACGAGTTTTAATGTTGCAGATTTGAAACCGTATGTGGGCGAAGATGAGGAGTTGCTGTCGAGGACGACTTCAGTTCAAGAAGGGGAGGATGATGAGGACACCACAAGTACATCTACACCAGCAGCACCTCAGGCGCCTCCAGTTGCTCCTCCACCTCAGGCGCCTACAGTTGATCATCCAGTTGGGCCAATCACTCGGGCCCGTGCGAGAGAATTAAACTTCATCATGCTGCTAAGGAACGAAGGCCTAGCGGAATAAGAAGATGGCCCAACAGGGCAGCCCAGGTGGGGCGCCTAGGGTTGGGAGCTGCGGCCCTCCCCCTGGTCGCGCGCGCCCCCCTCCTGCCGTGGTGCCTCCTCCGGACTCCAGGGGCTGCGCCCCCTTTATTTAGTCGGAGTCCCTTTTGTTTACGACTTGAGTTTTTGTTTTACATCTAGCTTTAGCTACTCTCAAACACGAGGATTGGAGCCGATCAGCAGAAACACGCTTGAACAAGAGGATTGGCATGTTTCAGTGCGTGATCAGCTGGGGGGCAGAGTATACGAGCGTAATCGGCTGGAGGGGCAGAGCTAGCGCGTATGATCGGCTGGGAGAAATAGTCGATGCAAGAGTCTCCGATGAAAATCCATTGGGCCAAGAGTCGGACTGGGAACGTACAGAGCCGCCAAAAAAACCGGTGAACCCCAGATGGTGCCCGGATGGTTTGACCAAATCCCAGAAAAGAAGGGTCCAGCGTTTGCGCCAATGGGAACAACAAGAAGAAGAACAGAGGCTGGCGGTGGATAGGAATGGTGTCAAATCTCAAGTTTGGTGCCCCAGGAGAAAAGCCGATGAAGAAAATGATGGTTAGGGTTCGGCTGCCGACGTCAACATGGTGTTCATCTTACCAATGGAGTTCATGGCTCCCGCCGACCGCGACGCAACAGAAATAGAAGAACACATGGCACAATTGGCTCTGGAGCCAATGACTGCTACTTTCGAAAAACCTGAAGATGAGAAACACCAGCATCTCAAGGCTCTGTTCCTCAAAGGGCAAGTCAACGGAAAACCCGTCACCAAGCTGTTGGTAGATGGAGGCGCAGCAGTGAATATCATGCCGTATGCCATGTTCCAGAAACTTGGCAAGGGCGAAGAAGACTTGAGCAAGACAGACATGATGCTCAAGGACTTCGAAGGCAACATATCCCCTGCCCGGGGGCACTCTGCGTCAACCTCACCATCGATAGTAAAACCGTACCCACTACTTTCTTTGTCATTAATGGTAAAGGGTCCTATAATATGCTGCTTGGGCGAGACTGGATTCCCGCGAACTGCTGCATCCCATCTACAATGCACCAATGCCTCGTCCAGTGGATCGGCGACACAATTGAAGTGGTCACCGCCGACTCCTCTTATAGCGTTGCCGCAGCTGATGCCCAACAATGGAGCTACGAAGACATCAGGTGCATATCCGGCGAGACCTAGGAGACACTGATTTCTTGAAGGTGTCCGATTTCGGTCTACAGCCAATCTAAGCAGTCGGCTCAGAAGAATCATCTTAAATGGGTGAGTTCATCCGAGAAGATGGAAAGCTTGGGCACGGGTTTACGTTGGCCGATTCGTTAGAGATGGTAGATCTTGCAGATGGTAGCAAGGCAAGGTCGACGTATATTAGTGCTAAGTTAGACCTTGAGTATAAGCGCGAGTTAGTAGATTTGTTAAGGGAATTGAAAGATTGCTTTGCTTGGGAGTATCATGAAATGCCTGGTCTAGACCGGTCCATTGTCAAACACCGGTTGTCCATAAAACCAGGGTATTGGCCATATCAGCAGCCCGCATGATGTTGTAATCCAAAAATCTTACCTGATATAAAGGTCGAAATCACAAGACTGATTAGCAGGGTTTATTCGGCAGTGTCAATATGCCGAGTGGATTTCTAACATTGTCCCTGTATATAACAAGAATGGAAAACTACGTGTTTGTATTGATTTCAGAAATCTTAACCAAGCTACACCGATGGACGGATACCCGAATGCCGACGGTTGATGTTTTAATAGATGCTGCCGTAGGACACAAGGTCATCAGCTTTATGGACGGCAACATCGGGTACAATCAAGTATTAATGGCCAAAGAAGACATCTCCAAAATGGCTTTCAGGTGTCCTGGCCATCTCAGTTTGTTCGAATGGGTAGTCATGACTTTTGGATTGAAAAATGTTGGAGCTTGAAAGGGTCTTTTGATGCTTAGGGGGGGGGGGGGTGAATAGGCACACTTCAATATTTCCTGAAAACTCGCAGCGGTATTAAGGTAGGCAATTAGACCTTGAGTAGTTTCTGTAAAAAATAAACATCAGTTCATTGTAATATAAACATGATTTGAATGAAATGTAAATTATTTGAAGTCTTATTACAATTTTGTTGCTGTCAACTTGTTAGTTTTTAGTGCATCTTATGAACTACCCTAATAGTTCCTCGTACGGTAGTTGTAAGTGTTTGCGCACAAGGCTACTCTTATGAGCTTTCTCAGATACACGGTGTAGATTACTTTAGGATGCAACTCCTTTCTGTGGAGTGCAAGGACTCAGGGCATCTGGGTAGTCATACTCCTTAGACAAGTAGAGTCTTCAAGATTTCTTTGATTGGAGCCTATCCTTGCAACCTCTTTGGGTTGTTCAGATGTTGTGCTCTCGAAAGCTTGGAACTACAGGCTTGTTATTATAAGTTGTGACTAGACAGACTTGCCTAGATAAGAAAAGATCGGGTAGTCCAAATAACTCCCAACTTGCTGATGACTTCTTTTTTTGAAGGACGTCGGAGGACAAACTTGTCCAATGAGTTGAATAACTCACAAAATACCTCTGTAGACTTGTTTTTGCAAGCCGCATGTGGGAAATTTTGTCCCAAAGGCTGAATAGCCTTGTACAAACTTGTGATTACAAGCTGCGAGTTGGGCGTTAGTGCTTAGGGAGCTGAGTAGCTCTACGAACTTGCTTTGCAAGTCATAATTAAGCAGGAATAGGTAGTCATTTTACGATGAAAAATAAATCTACTTTATTAAATTGTAATTATACAACTGAGACCGATGGCCAATTTACATGAATATTTAAACTTAAGGATAAAATCGACAAAGTTGCTCGATGTTCCATGAGTTGTCGACATCTTCGCCAGAGAGGTGTTGGAGCCTATACAACCCAGGTCTAGTGACCTTGGAGATGATGAAAACACCCTCCCATGACAAATTTAGCTTGTGCAGTCCCTAGGTATCTTGGATGCGATTGAGGACCATGTCGCCTGTATTGAATGAACGTTCTTTGATGTTGCGATCATGATAATGACATATTCCTTCAAGGTACCTTGCAGATTGAACAAGTGTTGCATAGTGAGCTTCTTCGAGATTGTGTAAGTCTACACGCCTTTTTTCATCTACCTCGCCCTCCTCGTACTGCTCGATTACTGGAGATTTCCACGTGATGTCAGCGGGGAGGACGACTTCTGATCCGTAGAGAACATTGGGTAGCTCCTTGAGCCACTTGCCCCCCTTTGTGTTTCCAATATTGTATAGTCTTTTCTTGAGAGCTCCCAGTAACATCCCGTTAGCACGCTCAACCTGACCATTGGCCCATGATGAGTGACAGAGACATACCAAACGTCAATCCTACTGTTCTCACAGTACTCCCAGAACTTGTGATTGTTGAAATTGGAGCCCAGGTTTGTGATAATGTGATTAGGAAAGCCATAGAGATGGACAATTTTGTTGAGGAAATCAAGTACTCTATCTTCCTTAGGCAGGTCACTAGCTTCACCTCGATCCACTTGGTAAACTAGTCGATCGCCACCAGTACTTGGTTGAATCCTTCAGGCGCCGTAGGCAGTGGGCCAATCATGTCTAGCCCCCAGCATGCGAAGGGCCAAGAGGGTGGTATAGTGATCAGCTTGTAGGTAGGGACGTGTTGTTGCTTGGAAAAAAATTGACATCCTTGGCATAGGCGGACTAGTTCCTTGGCATCAGCAAGAGTTGTAGGCCAATAGAACCCTACTTTGAAAGCTTTGCCCATGATTGTTCATGAGGATGTGTGATTGCCGCAGATGCTGGTATGAATTTTCTCCAGTATGTCCTTGACATCTTGCTGTGAGACACACTTCATGAGTACTCCTGATGATGCGCCTCTTCTATAGAGCTTGTCCCCGACTAGAACATAGTTTTTGCCACATCATGAGACTTGTTCTACTTCTGTTTTGTCTGGAGGTAACTTGTGCTCCTTGGTGTAGTTGATAATGGGACTTCTCCAGTCTACACCGATCATTATAACCTTCCATTCTGGTGCATCATGACCTTGATCGGTGATTTTTGATGGCGTCGGCTCCACTATGGATGGCTTGTGTAGCTCATGGATGAAGACCCCGGCTAGAACCTGAGCACGAGTAGATCCAAGTTTGGATAAGATATCCGCGGCTACATTGTTGTCGCGAGCTACATGGTGGAACTCCAGACCAGAGAACTTGTTCTCTAACTTGCGTACTTCCAGGTGATACGCATCCATGTCCTCCTTGTGGCGATCCCACTTATTGTTGACTTGATTAATTACCACCAGTGAGTTGTCGTAGACCAACAATCACTTGATTCCCAGCGAAACTACTAGGCAGAGCCCATGCAGAAGTGCCTCGTATTCAACTTCATTGTTGGATACCTCCCAGAAGATTTGCAAGACATATTTGAGTTGTTCCCCTTGAGAGATATTAAGAGTACTCTTGCACCGGTGCCCTCGAGCTTGAGTGATCCATCAAAGTACATGACCCTATCGGTGTTTAGACCCGGCAACCTACTGAGGGGGTACCCGAGGTAGTGTTTTGTGCGTGGGGCTCGCCGAAGACCAGGAACTCGAAGGTGAACTCGAACACATGATTTAGACAGGTTTAGGCCGCTTATGTTGCATAATACACTATGTCCTGTGTGTTGGTTGATTGTATTGATTAATGAGATGTTTGGAGGGGGTCTCTGCCTTGCCTTATATTGCCGGGGGTAGGGTTACAGGTTGGTTGTTGTACAAGAGTAGTCGGATTCGACTAGAGAGTCCTACTCTAATTGCTATGAGTAGTTTCCTAATCCTTGACTAGTCCTTCTCCGCCATGTAGACCATGCTGTCCTGCACCGTAGTCTTCATGTCTGATATGTCTTGGTGTATAGCCCAGTGTTGTAGAACTATTCAAGCCTCCTGGTGGGCCCATAGGTCTATGGCTGACAAGCCCCTAAGTATTTTTTAGTCAAATGTAGCAGTCCCAAGTACTTCTGTAGATGTCACCAACTAGTTTGTGGTGCTCCTTTGAGTACTCGGATTAAGTCTTCGAATGTGCTCGTGTACTGCCATACAGCTAGAAGGTGCTCAAGCCTCCACCAGGTGCTGATGTCACGCCCCGTATGCAGTCCCTTGAGGCTATGCAGAAGGCATTCGAGGAGAAGGAGGAGAAGGAAGGAGAAAAGGAGGGGTCTCCAGACTGGTCCTCCCTCAGCAACTCTGATTGAGAGTCTGCTGAAAAGTATGTTGTGAAGCCCCGTCTATCTGACAAGGCGGGGTCATTGTCGGGGACGTCCAAGCATGCGGCAAAGGACATTCCAGAAGTTGAAGTGGCGCCACTCCCGAAGAAGGCGCGTACTACCACTGCCAAACGGGTGGCGATGAAATCGTCAGCCAATGAAGTCCCTCCCTAGGTAACAAGATCCTGAGGATCGAGTACCTGTTCATTGTTTGCTATATCACCAGAATTTGACTTTGATCTTGCTAATGTGCAGGTAGTTGAGGAAGAGACAGAGGTAGAAGAACCGACTACTCTAATCTTGAGGCGGCGAAGGCTACCGACCATACAAGAAATCCCGGTGCCAGGTACCCAAAGGAAGGAGACGACAGCTAAGGCTGGTGAGGATCCACTTGTGAGCTAGCAAGCCATGCCGAAGAAGTCATCACCAACTGTCAAGATGCTGTGCCTAGGAATCGAGCCCTCCATCAAGATTAGGAGGTCCACCCAGTAAGTATTCGAGTGCCGATATCGACTTGATGTCATCAAGTAGTATCATCAAGTAACGCATTTAACGCTTGCCTTGTTCTAGGAGATCTGCCAGCATGGAAATCGAGGGCCCGAGTACTCAGTCTGGTGCTGATGGCAGTAGCCACTCAGCCCAGGAAGTCATTTCGAGGTCTGGAGCTAATGGTAGTAGCTGTTCAGCCCCTGAGCCGGCCTTGGAGCCCGCTGTCCCGCCGCCAAAGGATCAGCTCGTGCCCGAGGTTGCCCTAGGTGTGGTATCTTCTATAACAGCTCTTATGCACGACTTGTTGTCATCACATGACATTTCTCTAGTGCTAGCCCCTGAGCTGCCGGAGGCCGAACCCATCGTGGAGAGTACCTCCGCGATGGTGACGGAGTTGGTAGCGATGATGCTAAATCCGGATGCTAATCCAGAACCGGAGGCCGAGGTGGAGCTAGAAGCAAAGATTGAAGTGGGAGCTAGAAGCCAAGATTGAAGTGGCGGCTGCCGACGAAGTTGAGGGTGCACGTGTAGCCCCCGAGCCAGAAGCTAATGTGGAGGCTGCCGGGGCACTGCAAGTGTTGCTTGTTCTCCCGCTGTCTAAGGTGAGGGCGTCAACTAGTCGCGTGGCCACTACCTCTTTGTTGTCAGAGGTTGGTCCATCATCCAGCCAGACGATGGTCCCTCTCGATGCGCCGGCTGCCGGGGAACATGATGGCACACAACTCCCTCCCATGGTGAACCAAGAGAGAGACTAGCTGATAGCTGACCCCCTGGCCACCGTGGTAGGTGTTACTGCTATCTTGATCTTTGTCTTTAAATTGGTACTCGTTACTGACCACGAGCACTTGCTTTATTGTTGTAGATAGTGTGTAACGACTTAGGTTTAAATCAGCCGAGTTCAATCTTAAGACAAGTTCCCTGATCTGGTCAACTCAAACTCCTTTAGCCACTATGGCTATGTCTGGAAAATCAGTCTTGTCTCGCGCCTTAGGGCGGATTTATCTTTGGTAAGTTAAGCTGAACGTCTAGAAATTCCTTTATGGGAGTTGGAGAACGAAGTCACTGCTACAACTTTATTAGTTGGACCTTGGTCCAATTCGTCTCCGAAGGTTCCCAAATCTGCAGCTCAATCAGCCCCGACCCCTGAAGCCTAGCAAACCTCCGTTTTTCTCTAAGTCCCGAAACCAGTGTTCCTCCCAACTTTGGAGCTTTGGATCCCCAAATCCACTGCGTTCTTGGACTCGAACCACTTACAAGAGTTGGGCCTTGGCCTGAGTTCTACAACTTTTGTTAAGGCAGCAGATGTGGTGCAGTTCAGATTTTGGGAGAGCCAGAGACTGGAAGATGGACCCAGAAGCAGATCCCATGGATCTCTCAGGTCAAGCGCGCCAGAGCAAGTGATGAGGACACCACGAGTACATCTACACCAGCAGCACCTTAGGCGCCTCCAGTTGCTCCTCCACCTCAGGCGCCTACAGTTGATCATCCAGTTGGGCCAATCACTCGGGCCCGTGCGAGAGAATTAAACTTCATCATGCTGTTAAGGAACGAAGGCCCAGCGGAATAAGAAGATGGCCCAACAGGGCAGCCCAGGTGGGGCGCCTAGGGTTGGGAGCCGCAGCCCTCCCCCTGGTCGTGCGCGCCCCCCTCTTGTCCCAGCAACCGTTTAGCCTCACACATTCTTTCAATAAGTGTCTTTGTTGAATTTGTGTGCTTACTCGTTTAATTGTTGCTGGTTACTTGTGTTTAATCTCTTGTTTCTCATTTTTCTTCTAACCCTAGTTTTCGCCGACGCCGTTCCGCTACTCGCCAATCCTACCACGCCGCGCCCACCGCCCCCCCTCGCGTTGTCCCCTCGCGCGAACACCCCCCACCCCTCGTTCCGCACCCCCTGGTCGTGACCAGACAACCGCGCCGCGCCATCCCACCCCTCCGATGGCCCCCTCCCCTGTCAAAAAAAAGATAGAAAGCAATAAAAAAAAAGGAAACTGCAAAAAAAAGGAAAGAAGCAAAAAAAAACCAACAGGGAGAAGGAAGGTGATCCAGTTTGGTTCGGTGGAAACTCCCCTTGCGCGCGCCGTGAACCCCCCTGGGTCGCGACCCTCCGGGGCAACTCCGCACCCCCCTCCCCACGCATATCGAGCCCTTCCCCACGCACCCCGTGCCAGCTTTTCATATTCGTATCTCTCTTTCTTGGTACATTTTTCTGAGGTTCACCTTACCCTAGAGAGAGAGAGAGTGTGTGTGTGTGCCGCAATCTTCTTTTTACCGGAATACCCCTGTACTTTCGGAAAAAGTGTGTGCCGCAATTTGCTGTTTGAGATCCTCTGTGTTCATATTATCGATTTTGAGGACTCCTGCAGAAAAAAAAACATCCAAAAAATAGCTTTTTGTTGCGCCCTCTCCACCTTTGCCACCTTCCTTGTTCCACTTTCGCACTTGTTTCCAGCAGCGTTTGTTTCGTGTTTAGCACTATAATTCAACTTTGCATTATTGTTTGATTGTGCTAATCCTTGACTTGAGTACAGCCTACCCAGAACACCACATAGTTCTACGACGAGCTAACTTTGTTTCCAGGCAATCGCTGCTCCAATCTTTCGAGAGTTCCTCCGGTCGGCTGCGGGTCGCCCCTGTGTGCTAGGTAAGAACGGATAAGACATTGATAACAGCACTAGTGTGAGCGCCTTGTGAGCCGTTACACCCCTATTTTGGTGTCGGTTTTGTGTTTGCGCTAACCATGGTAGGTGAGGACGACAAGCAGGATGAACAACTGCAGGACATGCGGACACAGATTGATTGACTTGCCACAGACATCAAGACGATGCATGAACGGATGGATTCCACGGTCACTATGGCGAACGAGCGGTTCGATCAGCTCGACCTCGCGCAGACAGCCACCAAGACCATGCTCGACACCATCGTGTCATGCCTCGATGCATTGAACACGATGGTCACAGATTTCCAGAAGGATTACGGTGGTGACACGGAGCAGGATGGTGGAGACCGTCGAGGCCGTGCTCACCGTGTGCCACGCCATCCCGGTAATGATTCTTTTGCTAAGATAAAATTTAAAATTCCATCTTTTAATGGCAAATATGATCCTGCTGCATATCTTGATTGGGAATTAGAAGTCGAACAGAAATTTACATGCCATGATATTCCTACTAGTTCTCAAGTTAAAGTTGCTATTAGTGAATTTACTGATTTTGCTTTAATTTGGTGGCGTGAATATAAACAAAAACATCCCACTACAGCTCCAACCACATGGGATCAATTAAAAGCTGCTATGCAACACAGATTTGTACCTTCTTATTATGCCCGTGATTTGCTTAATAAAATGCAACGTTTTTAGCAAGGTTCACAATCTGTAGAGGACTATTACCAGGAATTGCAAAAAGGTATGATTCGTTGTGGGTTAGTTGAGGAAAATGACGCTGCTATGGCACGTTTTCGTGGTGGTTTAAACCGTGAAATTCAGGATATACTTGATTATAAGGAGTATTATGATATGACCATATTATTTGAATTTGCTTGCAAAGCTGAACGTGAAATGCAGGGACGCCGCTCGAAGCCATATTCTAACTCTTTTGCAGGACGAAGCTCGACATCCGTTTCAGCACCCGCGCCCCCTGCACCGTCCACGCCCGCCACTACACCGCGTGAGCGGGCAGCCACTTCTGCAGGTGCTTCCCCATCCACAGGCTCAGCTCCTTCCACAGGCCGCACACGGGATATTTAGTGCCATCGTTGTAGAGGATTTGGCCACGTGTTTCGGGACTGTCCGAACAAGCGTACCTTGCTCATTCGTGACGATGGTGAGTATTCTTCCGCTAGTGATTCTGAAGATATTCAACATGCTATGCTTGCCACTGACCATGCAGCAAAAGTGGAAGTACATGTCAACCCGGGCGACGCCGATAGGTATGAAAGTCTTGTTGTGCAGCGTGTTCTTAGTACACAGGTCGCTCCGTCTGAGAAGAATCAGCGACACACTATTTTCCATACCAAGGGCGTTGTGCAGGAGCGGTCGATTCGCATCATCATCGACAGCGGCAGCTGCAACAATTTGGCGAGTACCATGCTGATTGAAAAGTTGTCTTGACCCACTCGTAAGCATCCAAATCCATATCACATTCAATGGCTTAATGATGGTGGGAAAATTAGAATTACTCGATCAGTCCGTGTTCCTTTCTCCATGGGTGCTTATTCTGATTTTGTCGATTGTGATGTTATTCCCATGGAAGCATGCTCTCTGTTACTTGGGCGACCTTGGCAATATGATACTGATAGCTTGCATCATGGTCGTTCAAATCACTATTCTTTCATGTTTAAGGGTCAGAAAATAATTATACATCCAATGACACTTGAACAAATTCTTAAAGATGATCTTGCTAGAGCTGCTAAAACTACTAAACAACTTGAACCATTGACCTCTGTTAATTCTGAAATCAAGTTGAATGCTCCTGTTTTGCTTGCTACACGTGCTGATTTTGATGAGTTACGCGATGCTCCTTTGCCATGCTATGCCCTTATATGCTCTAGTGTGCTCGTTTCACTTGATGATGCACCATCTTTGGATATTCCCCCTGCGGTTGCTAACATTTTGCAGGAGTACGCTGATGTCTTTCCAAAAGATTTTCCACCAGGACTCCCACCACTTTGTGGTATTGAGCACCAGATCGACCTCATTCCCGGCGCACAGCTTCCGAACCGCGCACTGTATCTTACAAATCTGGATAAGACGAAGGAAATCCTGCGCCAGGTACATGCATTGCTTGACAAGGGTTATATTCGTGAGTCTCTTAGCCCTTGCTCCGTTCCCGTGTTATTTGTTCCAAAGAAAGATGGCTCATGGCATATGTGTGTAGACTGTCGTGCTATTAATAACATTACCATTCGCTACCGATACCCTATACCATGCCTTGATGATATGCTAGATGAGCTTAGTGGTGCCATTATTTTCACTAAGATTGATTTGCGTAGTGGCTACCATCAGATTCGCATGAAATTAGGTGATGAATGGAAAACGGCTTTTAAAACGAAATTTGGGTTATATGAATGGTTGGTTATGCCGTTTGGTTTGACAAATGCTCCCAGCACATTTATGCGTTTGATGAATGAAGTTCTAAGGCCCTTGATAGGATTGTTTGTAGTTGTCTATTTTGATGATATCCTCATTTACAGCAAGTCTATGGAAGAGCATTTAGAACATTTGCGTGCTGTTTTTGATGCGTTGCGTGCGGCCCATTTATTTGCTAACATCGAAAAATGCATGTTTTGCACACAACGTGTCTCGTTTCTTGGCTATGTTGTTACTCCACAGGGCATTGAGGTGGATAGCAGCAAGATCGATGCCATTCGGGCGTGGCCTACACCGACGACGGTCACACAAATTCGAAGCTTTCTTGGCCTTGCAGGTTTCTACCGCAGGTTTGTTCGTGATTTTAACTCCATTGCAGCGCCTCTACATGAGCTTACAAAGAAGGATGTCCCCTTTGCTTGGAGTGATTCGCAAGAGGTTGCGTTCAGCACCTTGAAAGATAAGTTAACCAATGCTCCTCTCTTGCAGTTGCCTGATTTTACTAAAGTGTTTGAGCTTGAATGCGATTCTAGCGGTATTGGGCTAGGTGCTATTTTGTTACAAGAAGGAAAACCGGTTGCTTACTTTAGCAAGAAATTAAGTGGTGCTAGCTTGAATTATTCTACTTATGATAAGGAGCTTTATGCTTTAGTGCGCACTTTGCATACTTGGCAGCACTACCTTTGGCATCGCGAGTTTATAATTCATTTTGATCATGAGGCTTTAAAACATATTCGTACCCAAACAAACCTGAACCGTCGTCATGCTAAATGGGTAGAATTCATTGAGTCTTTCCCTTACATTATTAAACACAAGAGCAGGAAGGAAAATGTCATTGCTGATGCTTTGTCTCGTCGCTATACCATGCTGTCACAGTTAGATTTTAAAATCTTTGCCTTGCAAACTGGGAAGGATCAATATGTGGACGATGCTGATTTTAAAGATGCTTTCGCCCATTGTATTCATGGCAAACCATTGGGCAAATTTCACATACAGGACGGGTTCCTGTTTCGCGCTAACAAGCTGTGTGTTCCAGCTAGCTCAGTTCGTCATTTGTTGTTACAGGAAGCGCATGGAGGCGGTCTCATGGGGCACTTTGGCGTCTACAAGACGCATGAAGTGCTGGCTGCCCACTTCTTTTGGCCCCGGATGCGCGTTGATGTTGAGCGCCTTGTTGCACGCTGCACTACTTGCCAGAAAGCTAAGTCACGATTGAACAACCATGGTTTGTACATGCCTTTGCCTGTTCCTACTTTCCCTTGGCTTGATATTTCTATGGACTTTGTTTTGGGATTGCCTCGAACTAAGAAGGGGAGGGACAATATTTTTGTGGTTGTTGATCGTTTCTCCAAAATGGCTCATTTTATACCTTGTCATAAGACTGATGATGCTAGCAATGTTGCTGAATTATTCTTTAGCGAGATTATTCGTTTGCATGGTATTCCAAATACAATAGTCTCTGATCGTGATGCTAAGTTTCTCAGTCATTTTTGGAGATCACTGTGGAATAAAATGGGAACTAAATTGCTGTTTAGCACCACTTGTCACCCTCAGACTGATGGACAAACTGAGGTGGTTAATCGAACTTTGTCAACCATGCTTAGGGCTGTTTTAGATAAACACTTGAAACGTTGGGAAGATTGCTTGCCTCATGTTGAGTTTGCTTATAATCATGCAACACATTCTTCTACAAAGATGTGTCCCTTTCAGGTTGTTTATGGTTATATTCCTTGGGCGCCTATTGATTTGTTTGCGCTTGATGCTGAGGACGCCCCACACATAGATGCCGCTGCCCATGTTGATCAAATGATTAGCTTGCATGAGCAAACTAAACAAAACATTGTTGCTGCTAATGCTAAATATCAGGTTGCGGGTAGTAAAGGGAGAAAACATGTTAGTTTTGAACCGGGTGATCTGGTTTGGTTGCATTTGAGAAAGGATCGTTTTCCTACTTTACGTCGTTTTAAATTGATGCCACGTGCTGCTGGTCCTTTTAAAGTGCTAACCAAGATTAATGATAATGCTTATATCCTTGACCTGTCTGCGGAGTTTGGTGTTTCCACGAGTTTTAATGTTGCAGATTTGAAACCGTATGCGGGCGAAGATGAGGAGTTGCCGTCGAGGACGACTTCAGTTCAAGAAGGGGAGGAAGATGAGGACACCACGAGTACATCTACACTAGCAGCACCTCAGGCGCCTCCAGTTGCTCCTCCACCTCAGGCGCCTACAGTTGATCATCCAGTTGGGCCAATCACTCGGGCCTGTGCGATTGAATTAAACTTCATCATGCTGTTAAGGAATGAAGGCCCAGCGGAATAAGAAGATGGCCCAACAGGGCAGCCCAGGTGGGGTGCCTAGGGTTGGGAGCCGCGGCCCTCCCCCTGGTCGCGCCCCCCCTCCTGCCGTGGTGCCTCCTCCGGACTCCAGGAGCTGCGCCCCCTTTATTTAGTCGGAGTCCCTTTTGTTTACAACTTGAGTTTTGTTTTCATATAGCTTTAGCTACTCTCGAACACGCGCAAATACGCGCTGTCCTCGTGTGATTCAGAACTCCACCTTCGAGTGATATTGAGATTGCTCGCGTCTTTTTCTTGTTCATTTTTCGATTGCGTGCAGGAAATGATCTTCGTGATCAGGCTGATCTCGCACTGGCGAGGTTGGTAACCATCGGGACTTGGTTTAGCGATTGCATTGGTGCTTCGAGTTCGCTCGTTGTAGTCGGATCATGAGGGTCTACTTCCACCAAATCAAAATTATCTCCACTCACCGAAAGATCGGGCACTCCGCCTCTATCAGCAAGCGTGCGCCCTGTCTCAGAGCCTCTCCGCCGTGTGGCTTAACCTCCTTAACGAGCCCTGCCTCGCCCAGTCGCCGACCGCGACAAGATGGATCAGCACACCTCCTTTCCAATTGCGCGCAGAAGCACCCTGCGGTCTCTCTGCCCCATCTCGTCTCGCCCGAAATCTCACCGGCCGCACCAGGCGCCTTGCCGCCACTGCGACCGAAGATTGGCCGCTGCCGCGCCAGTCCGCCTCGCCTCCCGCGCACATCTCCTCACCAGGATCCCTGGCCGCGCGCCCCAACATCTTCCGGCTTTTCCGTCACCCCTCAGTCGCGCTGCCCACGCGTGTGCCCCATGACGATACCACCTTTGCCAACCACTGCGCCGGTAGTGACAACTCCTTTCCCCGACTCGCCAGTAGCGTGCCACGGCAAAGCCGCTGGTTATGCACTTGCTAGCGTCGCTGCTTGCCCTGTCACCTCGCCTGTAGTGCCCTTGCCTGTAGTGCCCTTCCCTTCTTCCTGCCACACGCTAGCCGAGCCACTGCACCCAATCCGGCGCTTGATGCGATCAGACACGTGCTCGACCTCACCAATCCTTCTGTCCGGCAAAACCGCGCCTGCATAGCTCTATCTTGAGTGCCCAATGACCGAAGAATCCTATCCCTGAAGCTCTGCTTCGCCGGCCAATGGAAGTGTCGACCAATCACCGCCATGGCAGAGCACTCCATCCTCTTTGACCTTATCCTCGTGCTGCCCGAACTCCTTCTCTTCTGCGCAGCTATAAAAAGGGTACCAGAGCCTCTACCGAAGTTTCCTTCGCCATCGCTGCCTTTGCCGCACCTTCCTTTGTTTCGTGCTCAAGCGCTGCCGCATAAGCTCTTTGAGGAACTCCCCCTCTCCGCTCAACACCCGCCTTTCCAAACCCACTAGCCGCTGGTTTCCTCCACACAGTGCTAGAGCTTACTTGTTGTCAACAAGAAGCACCGTCGGACCTCGCCACCGCCAGAACCTTAGCGCCGTTCGTCATTCCGCCTGAGCTTGCTCCTTCCCGACCCCAAGTCTTCGTCAGTAGGCCCAAAGGTAAGCTGCCAACCCCTTTTTGTCTCACCCGACCCCTTTCCGTCTTGCCCGACCCCTTTCCGTTTCACCCGACCCCTATCTGCTTCGCCCGACCCTTTTTCTTTTGACCAAGGGTAGCTGTGTAAAGTTTTGGGGACTTCTCTGTGTTAAGTTTGAGGACCCCGGTACAGGTATTCCTTAGGTCTAAGGGTCCATCGTAAAGTTTCTCCCGATCCGACTCTTTATTCTTGTCTGAATCGACCAAGCTTGAGAAATTCATCTTAAGTCGAGGAAAAATCCGAAAAGTGTGAAATCACTTGGGTTGGAATCCTCTTCCTGAGTAGAATCCAATAAAATGGGATTTCACACCTTTCCTATAGTTTTGCTACAGTTTCGGGGATACCTCTTGCAAGTGTTGTTGAAATAACCATCTAAGTGTTTTAACCCCTGCATTTGCATTCCGTGTAGAGCTAAACCTCGCCAACGGCACGTACGAGCTGCACCCGGTGCCAGAAGACAGAGCTGTAGTCGAGCTGCCGCCTGCAGGAGCTAAAGCCGAGCATCCAAAAGACCAGTTTGCTTCCGCCCCGCTCGAAGGTAAGCCCCGGAGCATAACCCAATCTTTCTAAACTTGCGCATGCCTTCAATTGTATGTATGTGCATTTACGTTATAGGAGTTGTTTGAAATCTTAGATGCATGACTCAGTTCCCTTGATCTGAACACTAGCATGATAAGTCCGAGTAGTTGCAGTGCTTAACAGGACTCGATAAAATTCGAGTGATTCCCTATCACTCGCGAGTTATAGGAGTTGCTTGCTCTCCTTCGGGTTACAACTATAAGGACGGTGGACGGGGTAGGGCTCTGTGAACTATTTTTGGTGGTCGATGGATCGCCCCATCTGTCTACATGAATCTGTTAAGATCGGAAAGTGTTGGTGTTCGTGATCAAGTGTTTGAAAGTACTAATCTCATACCTAGTATGGGATGGGGAAGCCTAGTACCTGATTGAACTAGGGCGCGGCTTATACCCCTGCTGTCCCTGGAACGAGGTTCCCATGCTGCATCATGTGGGTGCAAGTGCGGTCATAGTACGGCAAGAAGTCGGGATTGTGGAGTATTGCATGCCAAGGAAAGTTTGGACCTGACACGTGCCTGGGAATTGATGGGGACGGCCGACACAGGAAGTGACCCTCGGTGGTGCGCGGATGTCGTGAGATTAGGTTCACCATGCATGGTTAAGAAATTTGAATCGATTTGTCTGCCTCTCACAGTTTGAGACTACTTGGTCGCTATGCTACACTGAGTAAAAATGGAACATGATGATGATATGAACCTTGATGCTTGTTCTATACATTGTTTGGAAACTATGTTTGTTTAGCATCAGTTGCCAATATAGATTGGTTAATGAACTTAGAATCTAAGCTAAAATATTGAAAGTAAGGACCTACGATAGTCGCTTTTGGCAAAACAAACCCCTCAGCCAAAGAGCCTTACATGTCTAGAAGTTGGTGGAGTAGTTTTCCCACTGGTTGGTTAAGTCTTGTTGAGCTTAGTAGCTCAGCCTTGCTTGTGGCACATCTTTTAGGTGATGTTGAAGCTCCTGAGTTCACTGCTGTTGGCACTTGGCCTTCCCAGCTTCCTCCTGGGTGGACAGTCGAGTGGGATCCCTTCTCGGACGGCGAGGAAAGGGACCAGTGATGTCCTGATCGGCCTCATCAGGGACATCCGACCCCGCTAGCTTCCGCTGTTTTATCTTTTCCTTTGTTCATGAACTCTGTAAAACTTTGATTTCCGAACCAGTGTTGAAAGAACTTAATGTACTTGTTTAAGTGGATGATCTGTTGTATTCTCTGGAACCACTCACCTTCGTGTGAGCTATGCTAACTCGGTCCTGTATAGTGGTTTATCGGATGAAATCCGATGGATTGCCGAGTTAACTTGATTAAAGCATATGATCGCGTGTTAGGCGACTTAATTGTGCTTTAGCTAAGTTAATCTGAGCGGTTCCACCACATAGTGATCCAGCGCTCCCGTGAGAAGTTGAAAGTTCTCGAAGTAGTTGGAGACACCATCCAACAAGCCGAGGTGCTGGAGTAGAAACTGACTGAGGAGAGGTAGTACTCCTCTCGGCTATTGATGAAGTATGATGGCCAGGCCACCGAGTATTGGAACCTCCTGAAGAAAGATGATGAAGAAAACAATCATCTCCGGGTACTCAACAGAGGCCTGAGGACCCCAAAACGAAGGTAAGTTGTTTGTCCTCCGTTGCTTTCACGTACTTTTTTGTCCTTGGTAGTACTAACTTGTTCTTTGCTTTTGTGCTTGTAGAGCTCTCCAAGGAGAATAATGATCTCCAAGGTCGTGCCATTGACTGACAGAACGCGTACTACTAGGTCACTAATAAAGTTGACCAGGTGACCAAGAAGTACAAAACCCTGGAGCATAAATTTGATAAGGAGAAGCAATTGTGCAAGGATGGGGAAGTCCAGCTTATTGACTTGATGGAGAAACTTCGAGCCCAGTAGGCTGAGTTGGAGGCGAAGGACCTTGCTCTAAAGGAGCTGTTAGAAGTCGCTCAGCCCATTGTTGATATGGTGGAGCCTTCGGAGGAAGGCGTGGAGCCTCATCCCATGGTGGAGATACTCAAGGATGTACCCGAGAAGTTCACCAGCTACATGAAGAAGACTGCGAAGTCCGTCTCCAAGCAACTGCTGGCAATAGTGAAGTCGTTCTACCCACAAGCCAACTTGGCTCCCGTGGCAGAAGGCATTGTCGAGGACTGCTGAGATGAGCAGTTCCAGCAGTACTTGGAGGAGATGGCTCCCATTCCTCAAGAAGTAGCTGGTTAGATAGACCTTGAGTAATCTGCAAAAATAATTGTTTGTAATATAAACAAGTTATGTTAATGCAAATTATTGGAAGTGTTGTCGCAATTTTTTGTTTGCTTGTTGACTTGTTTGAATTCCTTTGGTTTAGTGCATCTCACGGACCACCTAGATGTTTGCTTGTTTGGTAGTCGTGAGTGTCCGCGCACAAGGCTACACCTGGGAGCCTCTTCAAATACACTATGTAGAGTACCTTTAGGATGTGACTCCTCTTTGCGGAGCTCTAGTACTCGTGTATCTGGGTAGTCAAACTCTTCAAGCAAGTAGACTCTTCAAGACTTCATGGATTGTAGCTTGCCTTTGCAACCTCTCTGGGTTATTTTGGGTGCTGTCCTCCGAAGAACCTGGAATTTGTAAACTTGTTATTACAAGCCACAGCTAGACAAACTTGTCTAGATGAGGACTCGGGTAGTATAGATAACTCCCAAATATTTTGACGACTTCTATTTGTGAAGGCCGTCGATGGACAGATTTGTCCGAGGAGCTGATTAGCTCGAGATTTGTATGTGTAGGCTTGCTTCTGCGCAAGTTGCTGCTATCCACCGAGTTGAATAACCCGGGGGATTTAATGTGCAGACTTGTGAGTACAAGTTGCAAGGTGGCAGAGACTAGTCTTTTGCGACTAAAAATAACTCTGCTTTATTAAATTATAACTGTACAACTGTGGCCAATGGCCGGTTTACATGAGTATGTAAACTATGGGTATAATCGACACAAGTGTTCAATGTTCCACGAGTTGTCGATTTGTTCGCCAGTGAGAGTTTGGAGCCTGTATGACCCAGGTCCAGTGACCTTGGAGATGATGTAAGGCTCCTCCCAAGGTGAGTTTAGCTTGTGCAGTCCCTTGGTGTCTTGAATACGCTTGAGGACCATGTCGCCTATGTTGAATGAGCGTTCTTTGATGTTGCAATTATGATAATGGTGAATTCCTTCAAGGTACCTTGCTAACTCGATGAGTGCTGCACAAAAAGCTTCTTCAAGGCTATCTAATTCTAGACGCCTAGTTTCTTCAGCTGCACCTTCCTCGTATTGCTGAACTACTAGGGATTTTCACATGATGTTGGCGGGCAGAACGGCTTCTGATCCGTAGACCAGGAAGTAGGGTGACTACCCTGTAGGCTTGCATGGCTGTGTGCGAAGCCCCTAGAGGACATTGGGTAGCTCCATGAGCCACTTGCCTCCTTTGGCATCGCCAATGTCGTGTAGTCTCTTCTTGAGAGCTTCCAGTGCCATCCCGTTGGTGCACAGAATCTGGTCGTTGGCCCATGGATGAGCGACAGAGACGTACTGGACGTCGATCCCTCTATTCTTGTAGTATTCCTAGAACTCATGATTGTTGAAATTCGAGCTTAGGTCTGTAATGATGCGATTGGGGAAGCCGTAGTGATGGACGATCTCGTCAAGGAAGTCAAGTACTCTGTCTACCTTCGGGCAGGTCACCGGCTTCATCTCGATCCACTTGGTGAACTTGTCAATCACCACGAGTACTCGGTTGAAACCCCCGGGCACTGTAGGCAGAGGACCAATCATCTCTAGCCCCTAGCATGCGAAGGGCTAGGAGGACGGTATAGTGATTAGCTTGTAGGTAGAGATGTGCTGCCGCTTGATGAAGAATTGTCAACCTTAGCATCGGCGGACTAGTTCTTCAGCATCCTTGAGAGCTGTAGGCCAATAGAATCCCGCTGTAAAAGCTTTGCCCATGATCGTTCTGGATGATGCGTGGTTGCCGCAGATGCCTTTGTGAAACTCCTCTAATATGTCCTTGCTGTCTTCGCGTGAGACGCACTTCATGAGTACTCCTGATGATGCACCTCATCTATAGAGCTTATCTCCAACTAGAATGTAGTTCTTGGCGCGTTGTGAGACTTGCTCTGCTTCTGTCTTGTCAGGAGGCAACTTGTGCTCCTTGATGTAGGCGATGAAGTGGGTTCTCCAATGTACGTCGATCATCAGAACCTCCCAGTCTGGCTCATTATTGCCTCAATCGGTGGTTTTTGAAGGTGTCGGCTCCACTATGGATGGCTTGTGTAGTTCATGGACGTAGACACCAGCTGGGACTTTGGCACGAGTTGACCCGAGCTTGGACCAGACGTCTGCGGCTACATAGTTGTTACAAGCCACGTGATGGAATTCCAGGCTAGAGAACTTATTCTTCAGCTTGCGTACCTTGAGGTAGTACGCATCCATGTTGTCCTTGTGGTGGTCCCACTCATCGTTGCCTTAGTTGATGACCACCAGTGAGTCACCATAGACCAACAACCATTTGATTCCCAGCGAGACTGCCAGGCGGAGCCCGTGCAGTAGCGCTTCGTCTTTTGCGTCATTGTTTGAGACCTCCCAGAAGATTTGCAACACATATTTAAGTTGTTTGCCTTTGGGAGGAGATTAAGAGTACTCCTGTGCCAGCACCGTCGAGCTTGAGTGATCCATAGAAGTACATGACCCAATGCTCTAGTCGTTCTGCCGGTGCGGGTACTTGATTTTCCCGCCATTCTGCCATGAAATCGACTAGTGCTTGCGACTTGATGGCAGTCCTTTGTTTCTAAATCCAGTGACAAGGCTTCGAGTTCTACTGCCCAGTTGGAGATTCTTCCTATTGCATCTCTATTATGGAGTATGTCTCCCAAGGGGAAGTCTTTGATGACGGAGTTGTTGTGTTTCTGGAAGTAGTGTCATAGCCTCCGCGAGGTGAGTTGTATTGCATATAGCAACTTTTGTACTGGCGGGTACCTTGTTTTGGAGTGTGACAACACCTCACTGATGAAGTAGACGGACCTCTGTACTTTGTATACATGGCCTGGTTCTGATCTTTCGACCACGATCGCGGTGCTGACGATGATAGAAGTCACAGTGATGTAGAACAACAAGTCTTCACTGAGAGTAGGTGCCGTGAGGACCGGTGGATTTGACAAGAAGTCCTTCAACTATTGAAGGGCTTGTTCTGTCTCCTCGGTCCACTGGAACTTATCTTGCTACTTGAGTAGTTTGAAGAAGGGTAGTTCCCTTTCTCCAAGTCTTGAGATGAATCTGTTGAAGGCCGCTATGCATCCAGTCAGCTTCTGGACATCCCTTGATGTACGATGGAGCGTGCAAGTTGGTGATGGCAGCAATCTTCTTAGGATTAGCCTCGATTCCTCGATGACTGATGTTGAACCCAAGTAGCTTCCCGGAGGGTACACCAAACACGCATTTTGTTGGGTTCAGTTTCCACCGGTATGCTCACAGGCTTGCGAAGGTTTCTTCCAGATCCGCAATGAAGTCGTCAGGATTTCTGGTCTTTATGACCACATCATCCATGTATGCCTCTACGTTGCGGTGTAGCTTGTTCATGAAGTACTCTTGGATGGCTTGTTGATACATGGTGCCTATCTTTTTCAACCTAAAGGACATCATAGTGTAGCAGAAAGCTCCATACGAGGTGATGAACGCAGTCTTGATCTGGTCTTCTTCCTTGAGTGCTATCTGGTGATACCCCGAGTAGCAGTCAAGGAAACAGAGTAGAGCGCACCCAGCTGTCGAGTCGATGACTTGGTCAATCCTAGGGAGCCCGACGGGATCCTTTGGATAGTGCTTGTTGAGGTCTGTGTAGTCAACACACATCCTCCACTTGTTGTTTTTCTTCTTCCGCACCAAGATGGGGTTACTCAACCACTCTGGATGAAGGACTTCTTTTATGAAGCTAGCCGCGAGTAGTTTGGCCAATTCTTTTTTGATAGCTTCTCTTCTTTCTTGGGCGAACCGGCGTAGTCGTTGTTGCTTGGGCGTAGCTTTGGGATCCACATTCAGTGAGTGCTCGATCAACTCCCTGGGAACCCCTAGCATATCATATGGCTTCCATGCGAAGATGTCTCAATTGGCCCAGAGGAAGCTGGCAAGCACGTCTTCCTATTTGGGATCTAGCCCTGCGCCAATCAGGGCTGTCTTGGAGCTGTCACCGGTCTCGAGGTCAATGGCTTTGAGATCAACTTCTCCTGCTGGCTTGACCTTGGTTTCCCCTGACTTTTTCTCTGGGATTTGTAGTTCTGTCGGGGACAATTTCTTGGAGGCGGTGAAGACTTGCATCATGAGTTTGGTACCTGAGTAGTTGCTGCCAGCTCCACAGCTTCCGTGTCACAATCATATGATCTCTTCAAGTCTCCTCGTAGAGAGAGTACTCCCTAGGGTCCCGGCATTTTGAGTACGAGGTACACGTAATGTGGGATGGCCATGAACTTGGCCAGTGCTAATTTTCCAAGGATGGCGTGGTAGGAAGTCTCGAAGTCAGCCACCTCGAACTGGATGTACTCGCTCCAGTAATGATCCTTGGTCTTGAAAGTAACTGGCAAAACCACCTGACCAAGGGGTACGGCTACGTTACCTAGGACAATCCTGTAGAATGAAGAGTTCGCCAGGGTAAGCATATCTGTCACAACGAGGCCCATCTTTCTCAAAGTTTTGTGATGAGCACGTTGAGGCTGTTGCCGCGGTCGATGAGTACGTTTGTTAGGTGAGAGCCTGCGATGACTGGATCTAGGATGAGAGGATAGCGTCCTGGGTCAGAGAAACTAGTCCACCAATCCTTTCTTGAAAAGGTGATTGGCACCTCAGACCACTTGAGGAACGTAGGCGTTGCTGGTTCATTGGACATGATTTCCCGGAGGGTTAGTTTCTAGGACCACTTGGTAGCAGTACCCGGAGTGCCGCCGAATATGATGTTGATGGTGTTGGATGGGTTCTGGAATTTCCCATTGTTGTCCTCGTCTTCATCTTCTTTGGCCTTTCCCATATACCTCCAGAGCATATCTTTCATAACTCTACGAAGGATTATGCATTCCATCATAGAGTATTTGGAGTTTAGGTGCCATGGGCACTACTTCTTCAGGAGCTCCTTGAATGGAGTCCTCTCTTGATTTCTACTGCTCTTCTTGGAGTACTGGGACATTGCCGTAATAGTATTGTCTGGCTTCCTCTTGCGGTTTTGACCTCCTGAGTAGTTGCCTCGATTATCGTTGGGACGATCGTTGTAATTCTTGCCGTTACTTTGGCCGTTGCTCTGGTTGTTGTTGTTCTGGCATCTGTTATGGTTAGATTCAAACTGCTCGATCTCCTTGTCTTCTTCATCTGCCCGGCTTGTATCATGGTCTTGAGAGACTTGATATCTTCCGGGCAATTTCTACCAAAGTCTATGAACATCCGGCGGTCGTAGAGATCGTTCTGGAACCACTGTATGGTGTCCTTCTCCATGATGTCCACGACAGTGGCGTTCTTATCAAAGAAATGACACAGATAACTATGCAGAGTCTCACCTTGTTGTTGTTTGATTTGCAACAAGTCGATCCTGCTGCCGGGGTGTTGCATTGCTCCAGCGAAGTTGTTCGTGAATGCCATGTTCAGCAGACTCCATGTATCGATGGAGTTCTGTTGGAGGTATGCCCTAGAGGCAATCATAGAGATGATGATATTCCATTTGTATCCATGATTTGTATGTTGTGTTCATTGAATATCCATTGAAGGCTACTTGAATTGATTTGCAATTATGTGAATTGTATGTGAAACTCTTTACTTGTATGGTTATTCTAAAGTTGTCCCTAGTCGGAGTTCATGTGAGGACACACATGAATATTAGACTAGCACATGTATTAGTTGATGACTATGTTTCACAAGTCATGGACATGGAGATGTTGAACTAATAATGTGGACACATGTGGAGACATGTGCTAGGACTGACCCAACACGAGAAGTAGTTCTCTCTTTGAACAACATATACGCTTTGTCCTTAGACCTGAGAGTGTCGCATGTATTCTAGATGTGGATCGACCTACTTAGGGGCTATCAAACGCTACGCCGTAAAAGGGTAGTTATAAAGGTAGCTTTCGGGTTTGTCAAGAAGCATGCTATGAGACATGGTCAGTCAAGATGGGATTTGCCCCTCTCTGATTGAGAGTGATATCTCTGGGCCCCTCGAGTGATCGGATCCAAAAATGCATGGCATGCTACGTACGGTTAAGAGTTAACCTACAAAGGGATTCCGAATCACAGGATCGAGAAAGAGCGATCGGCTTGAAGCTAGACCAAATATCGTGAGGCAAAGGGAATAGCATGTATATTATGTTGTGATGGTTCGTCTGATATGATCTTCGTGTGCGTATAGGAGTTGGCACGTCTTGCTAGAGGCCGCTACCGACTATTGGGCCGAATAGGAGTACTCGGGCCATGTCTATGCGTATCCGAACCCACAGGGTCACACACTTAAGGGGCTGGAAGCCCAATTCGGATCAGATCCGAGTTGGATTAGGTTTAGAAGTACTAATGGGCCTCGGATCCAGAGGCCCGTCAGGAACCTCTATAAATAGAGGGGTGGGGGCGCCCTAGGGTTTACACCTTTTTGTGAAACACACCTGCCGCGCCTCCCACGCCCTCGCCTGTTGCAACTTGCGGATCTAGCAGTCCGGCTTGCGACGCTTCCTCCCTGCACGTGTGGATACCTTGGAGGTGTTGCGCCTGCAGCACTTGGACGAGCCATCGACGAGCCGCCGACGAGCCACGACGAGCCGACGACGAGCCGCGGCACCGGAGGCGATCTTGCTGCACGTGGGAGCTGCTGGACGTGACGTGATCGACTACGTACGACTACGTTGATCGACTACGTACGACTACGTGATCGTCTTCACTGCATCGACGCATATCTACATCTTCCGCACCAGTAGTGCGTCGAGTGGTAATCCCGTGATCCTTACACGGCAGTTCTTCCTGGTTATACGCGGTAGAAATTTTGATTTGCGCTAGTGTAGCCTACCTCGTATCCCAACAGTGGTATCAGAGCCGTAGCTGCTTAGTTTTGGATTCGGGATGTGTGCATATGGAGATATGCGAGTTCTCTGTTTGATCTATGTCCTGATTTCGTGCCCTTGCTGCAATGGTAGTGTAACGACATACTCCTACCGGTCGGTTTCCGCCATCGGAGTTAAGTGATACACGTAAATCTAGTTGCAGTGAGCGAAGATCAATATGATTGGTCAAATCGAAATCCAGGGTCATACGCCAGGCGCATTAGATGTGCAATAGTAGATGGGATCTACTGTCGGGGTCGGGATTTTTGCCGTATGCGTATGCTTCGGTAAATCAGCCGTAACTTTTCGGTACGATCTCGGATCGGGGCGATTTTTATACGAAAATTGATCTACAGAAAAAGTTACACATGAAATTCAACGGCTTTGCCGTTTTCGGCGAAATTAGATTTCCCAAATTCGGCTTGGAAGATGGAGTTTCGGGCCTCCGAAGTTTGGAACGTTAGGACGCCTAACTCTCTTTTGCAGGATGCATGTATGTATCTTGTGATCAGTATGGCCCCCTTGTGTATGTGATGCATGTGTGTAACTCATTCATGACCTGCGTGTCGCGCGTACGGCAACACGGCAGGAGCCATATGTGTTGTCACTTTATTGTATTTAATGATCTGCGTACCAATCTGTGATGATCCAAGCAACTATGTAATCTTCATTACTAGATTCTTTACTAGCTATTAGGCGTAATAGCATGCTCTAGTTCTTGGAGGACTCATCACCAGGAGGATGGCGCACATGGAACATGGAGATGGAGATCGCCATGGTGAACAGGTTCTATGGAGATGGCGATCACCATATGAAAACGGGCCATACTGTGTCACAACTGTGTGAATGCTATTCTGTTCATGTTTTACTTTCTGCATGCTGTGATGTTAGAAGTAGAATGATCCCTCACAAAGTTTAAGTTAGTATGCCCTCCCAACTAAAACTTGCACCATCCCATGTCTTGTACAGTTAGTGGTGGGTCTATGAAATTAGGGTGCCACTAGTTTTCCTTGACTAGACGGGTTTGTGTCGGACACTTACACGCATAAGGGTTGGTTTGCTTAACAAGGTTATCTTAACGGTTAAGGATCTTGGGGCATAAAGGTTGGGCGCCGAGACATAGAGATGTCACCCAACAACAGGAGTCATATGTGATGTGATTAGCAAAAGTTGCTTACCGATCTACCTCGTTTGCTAGCGGTGATGCTAAAGCTCACTAGTGGACTTGTTAGTTGTGGATCCTGAATCACTAAGTTTCAATAGAGGGATATTGATTTTAGTGGGAGTAGATTTTTTTAAAATAGTTTAATATGATTTACTCTATCATGGATACGTTTGTCTTAGTGTATTTTGCATTACTTTTGTTGTAGATTAAATGGCACCTAGCAACACCACCGCATCGTTTGCTTTGCGTTCGGTCCTTGAGAAGGACAAGTTGAATGGAACAAACTACTCGGATTGGATCCGTAACCTGAGAATTGTTCTCAGGGCTGAGAAGAAGGAAGATGTTCTAGACACCCCACTACCACCAGTACCTGCTGATGATGCATCTGCTGCCATTAAGGCTGCTTACAAGAAGGCATTTGATGCTAATCTTGAGGTAAGCTGCCTTATGCTTGCTTCCATGGAACTCGAGCTGCAGATGTAGTTCGAAACAAATCATGAGGCACACGATATGATCGTGGCGCTCAAGGATATGTTCCAGACACAGGCTAGGACCGAAAGGTTCAATGTGTCCAAAGCCTTTCTGGAGTGCAAGTTAGCAGAAGGCGCAGCAGTAGGACCACATGTAATCAAGATGGTTGGTTACACTCAGCGATTGGAGAAGCTGGGCTTCCCAATGGGCAAAGAGTTGGCCACTGACTTCATTCTCTCATCTCTTCCGCCTAGCTATGGGAACTTCATCTCGAACTACCATATGCATGGGACGGAGAAGGGTCTGAATGAACTGTGTGGTATGCTCAAGACAGCAGAGGTAGACATTAAGAAAAGCGCTAGTACCAGCCATGTGATGGCTGTACAGAACAAGCCTACCTTTAAGAAGAAGGGCAATTCTTGGAAGAAGAAGGGCAAGGCTGGAGTGTCCAAGCCAAACCCAGCGCCCAAGGCTAAAGCTGGACCTGCTCCAGATAAAGAGTGCTTTTACTGTCATGAACTTGGTCACTGGAAGAGAAACTGCAAGCAGTACCTAGCTTCGTTGAAGAACGGCGGAAGTAAGAGTACTTCTACCTCAGGTACGCTTGTTGTTAATGTTATAGACAACATATTTCTCGCTGATACAATTATTAATTCTTGGGTATTTGATACCGGATCGGTTGCTCATATTTGCAATTCGATGCAGGGAATGATAAGAAGTAGAAGCGTGGAAAGAGGAGAAGTTGATTTCCGCGTGGGCAATAATGCAAGAGTTGCTGCTTTGACCGTCGGGACGATGCAACTCCACCTCCCGTCAGGATTTATTATGGAGTTGAATAATTGTTATTTTGTTCCTAGTTTAAGTCGAAACAGTTTGTCTCCTTCATGCTTGATGAAGGATGGTTATTCATTTGCGAGTGAAAACAATGGTTGTGTAATCTCTAAGAATAATATGTTTATGGCTTTTGCACCCATTGTGAATGGATTGTTTGTTTTAAATCTTGATGGTTCACCTGTCTGTAATGTAAGTGCTAAAAGGCCTCGGCCTAATGATTTGAGTCCTACCTACTTGTGGCATTGTCGTTTGGGTCATATAAGTGAAAAGCGCATGAAGAAGCTCCATTCTGATGGACTTCTAACTTCGTTTGATTTTGAATCATACGAGAGATGTGAGGCTTGCTTGCTAGGCAAGATGACCAAGACGCCTTTCACAGGATTTCCTGAGAGAGCAGTAGACTTGTTGGAACTCGTACATAGTGATGTATGCAGACCAATGAGCACGACGGCTAGAGGAGGATTCCAATACTTCATAACTTTCACTGATGATTTTAGTAGATATGGCTATGTCTACTTGATGAGGCACAAGTCTGAAACCTTTGAAAAGTTCAAGGAATTTCAGAATGAAGTTGAAAATCATCGTGGCAAGAAAATTAAGGCCTTACGATCTGATCGTGGAGGCGAGTATTTGAGTCACGAGTTTAGCAATCATCTAAAGAGTTGCGGAATTGTTCCACAACTTACGCCGCCTGGAACACCTCAGAGAAACGGTGTGTTCGAGCGACGTAATCGAACTTTGTTAGACATGGTTCGATCAATGATGAGCCAGTCGGACCTACTGTTGTCATTTTGGGGATACGCTCTAGAAACAGCAGCTTTCACACTTAATAGGGTACCATCTAAATCCGTAGTTAAGACACCATATGAGATATGGACTGGAAAGGTTCCTAGTTTGTCTTTTCTAAAGATTTGGGGATGTGAAGTGTTTGTCAAGCGACTTCAGTCGGACAAGATCACACCCAAGTCGGATAAGTGCATTTTCGTGGGATATCCAGAGGAAACTTTGGGATATTATTTCTACAACCGATCAGAAGGCAAAGTGTTTGTCGCTCGGAACGGGGTTTTCCTAGAGAAAGAGTTTCTCAAAGGAGAAAAGAGTGGAAAGACAGTGCATCTTGAAGAAGTTCAAGATGAGCCGATCGGGCAAGAATCAATGAGTGATGCTAACGTAGCAGAACAAGTTGAGATACCCATGGCAAGAGAAGCACCGCCACAACCACGAAGGTCAGTAAGGCTCCGCGAAATGCGAGAAATATTATTGTTGGACAATGATGAGCCTGCGACATATGCAGAAGCAATGATGGACCCAGACTCCGAAAAATGGCAGAGTTCCATGCAATCCGAAATAGAGTCCATGGGAGACAATCAAGTTTGGAACTTGGTTGACCCGCCTGATGGTGTTAAAGCCATAGAGTGCAAGTGGATCTATAAGAAGAAAAAAGACATGGATGGAAATGTTCACATCTATAAAGCACGACTTGTCGCAAAAGGTTTTCGACAAGTTCAAGGAGTTGACTACGACAAGACCTTCTCGCCCGTAGTGATGCTTAAGTCCATTCGGATTATTCTAGCTATAGCTGCATATTTCGATTATGAGATATGGCAGATGGATGTCAAGACAGCTTTCCTGAATGGAAACCTAGCTGAGGACGTGTATATGATACAGCCCGAGGGTTTTGTCGATCCGAAAAATGCTGGAAAGGTATGCAAGCTTCAGAGATCCATTTATGGATTGAAGCAAGCATCTAGGAGTTGGAACATTCGTTTTGATGAAGTGGTCAAAGGGTTTGACTTCACCAAGAACGAAGAAGAGTCTTGTGTTTACAAGAAGGTTAGTGGGAGCTCTGTAGTATTTCTAATCTTATATGTGGATGACATATTACTGATTGGAAATAACATTCCTATGCTTGAGTCCGTAAAGACTTCACTGAAAAATAGTTTTTCGATGAAGGACTTAGGGGAAACGGCATATATTCTGGGTATTAAGATCTATAGAGATAGATCGAGAAGGCTTATAGGTTTAAGCCAAGATACTTACATTGATAAAGTGTTGAAGCGGTTCAGCATGGAAAAGGCAAAGAAAGGGTTCTTGCCTATGTCACATGGCATACATCTCAGCAAGACTCAGTGTCCTTCGACTGCTGATGAGCGGGATCGCATGAGTAGAGTGCCATATGCCTCGGCTATTGGATCTATCATGTATGCAATGATAAGTACTCGCCCAGATGTTTCATATGCGCTAAGTATGACAAGCAGACACCAATCTGATCCAGGTGAGAGTCACTGGACAGCGGTGAAAAACATTCTTAAGTACTTGAGAAGGACTAAAGATATGTTCCTCGTCTATGGAGGTGAGGAGGAGCTCGTTGTAACAGGTTACACCGATGCTAGTTTCCAAACCGACAGAGATGACTCAAAGTCACAATCAGGATTTGTGTTCACGCTAAATGGTGGTGCTGTTAGTTGGAAGAGTTCCAAGCAGGAGACGGTGGCCGATTCTACGACAGAAGCCGAGTACATCGCGGCTTCGGAAGCCGTGAAGGAAGGTGTTTGGATAAGGAATTTCCTCATTGAGCTTGGTGTGTTCCCGAATGCGTCCGGCCCATTGAATCTCTACTGTGATAACAATGGGGCAATTGCGCAAGCAAAGGAACCAAGGAACCACCAGAAGAACAAACACGTAATGCGGCGATTTCATCTCATTCGAGACTTCGTTAACCGGGGTGAGATCAAGATATGCAAAATACACACGGATCTGAACATTTCTGATCCGTTGACAAAACCACTCCCGCAGGCTAAGCATGATGCGCATGTAAGAGCTATGGGTATTAGGTACCTTCTAGATTGACTCTAGTGCAAGTGGGAGACTGTTGGAGGTTTGCCCTAGAGGCAATCATAGAGATGATGATATTCCATTTGTATCCATGATTTGTATGTTGTGTTCATTGAATATCCATTGAAGGCTACTTGAATTGATTTGCAATTATGTGAATTGTATGTGAAACTCTTTACTTGTATGGTTATTCTAAAGTTGTCCCTAGTCGGAGTTCATGTGAGGACACACATGAATATTAGACTAGCACATGTATTAGTTGATGACTATGTTTCACAAGTCATGGACATGGAGATGTTGAACTAATAATGTGGACACATGTGGAGACATGTGCTAGGACTGACCCAACACGAGAAGTAGTTCTCTCTTTGAACAACATATACGCTTTGTCCTTAGACCTGAGAGTGTCGCATGTATTCTAGATGTGGATCGACCTACTTAGGGGCTATCAAACGCTACGCCGTAAAAGGGTAGTTATAAAGGTAGCTTTCGGGTTTGTCAAGAAGCATGCTATGAGACATGGTCAGTCAAGATGGGATTTGCCCCTCTCTGATTGAGAGTGATATCTCTGGGCCCCTCGAGTGATCGGATCCAAAAATGCATGGCATGCTACGTACGGTTAAGAGTTAACCTACAAAGGGATTCCGAATCACAGGATCGAGAAAGAGCGATCGGCTTGAAGCTAGACCAAATATCGTGAGGCAAAGGGAATAGCATGTATATTATGTTGTGATGGTTCGTCTGATATGATCTTCGTGTGCGTATAGGAGTTGGCACGTCTTGCTAGAGGCCGCTACCGACTATTGGGCCGAATAGGAGTACTCGGGCCATGTCTATGCGTATCTGAACCCACAGGGTCACACACTTAAGGGGCTGGAAGCCCAATTCGGATCAGATCCGAGTTGGATTAGGTTTAGAAGTACTAATGGGCCTTGGATCCAGAGGCCCGTCAGGAACCTCTATAAATAGAGGGGTGGGGGCGCCCTAGGGTTTACACCTTTTTGTGAAACACACCTGCCGCGCCTCCCACGCCCTCGCCTGTTGCAACTCGCGGATCTAGCAGTCCGGCTTGCGACGCTTCCTCCCTGCACGTGTGGATACCTTGGAGGTGTTGCGCCTGCAGCACTTGGACGAGCCATCGACGAGCCGCCGACGAGCCACAACGAGCCGACGACGAGCCGCGGCACCGGAGGCGATCTTGCTGCACGTGGGAGCTGCTGGACGTGACGTGATCGACTACGTACGACTACGTTGATCGACTACGTACGACTACGTGATCGTCTTCACTGCATCGACGCATATCTACATCTTCCGCACCAGTAGTGCGTCGAGTGGTAATCCCGTGATCCTTACACGGCAGTTCTTCCTGGTTATACGCGGTAGAAATTTTGATTTGCGCTAGTGTAGCCTACCTCGTATCCCAACAAGTTCCTCTTCAGAGACTCGAGCCAAGTGAGTGTCAGCTAGGCACCCCCAGGTCCACCAGAAGACTTGTACGGACCCACTCAAGGGAACATACCCGGAACCTTCTTGGACATGAAGACTACTCTGCAGGGCGCGTAGGCTTCATGGACTCCTCGAAGACTAGTCGAGTCAAAAGGAAACAACTCTACCGAGTTAGAGTAGGACTTTGTAAATGTACTCGACTAGGACTCATACACAATCTGCCCTGTAACCTTGGTCCTCCAACTATATAAGGGCGGGCAGGGACCCCCTCCATACAACGATGAACAAGATCAATACAATCCACACACAGAACGTAGGGTATTACAGGATCTAACGGCCCGAACCTATCTAAATCGTGTTCCTTACGTCACCATTGACTCCTTGATTCTCAATGACACCCACCGCACAAAAGACCACCTTGGGTATTCCTTAGGCGGGTTGTCGGTCTAAAACACCGACAACTGGCATGCTAGGTAGGGAGAGTCCTTGAGTTTCTCCGCGTGAGATCAATGGCACCAGTCATCATCAAGCCTGCGTTCGCCTTTGAGGTAGGTGCAACCTTCGTCTTCAGCTCCTTGCTTTGCATTGTTAACGGTGCTGGATCCTTTCAACGATGCATCATCAGCAACCAGGAGAAGAAGCGTCTCGACGAAAACTTTCTTCATTAAGAAGCAGAGAATCTCATCGAGAAAATCCCAAATTTCAACATCAACAACATTGAGTTTGACTACGGCTCGGACTCAACCTTGATTCGGACTAGCCTACACAGGCTCATGTCCAAGTCATCCCACAAGTGGACTTCAACTCGAAGTCGATTCCTGCACGGACTCCGCAATGCAGCTGTGGTCTACCAAGAACTCCTGACTCAAGTCCAAACCGGACTTGAGTTAGTCGAGGACTACGACTACAACTCAAACTCCATCCAAGAGATCCCTTTATCAGGCCCAGCTCAAGGCTTGGTAATTACTTCAACTCCGCAAGGTAGATTCGTCTATTGGCTTAGGATGAAGCCATCGTTTCTTGCCCAAGATTACGAGTCATGCCTTGTCACTCACATGGATAGCCTCCCGTATCAAGAAGGTATCCTGCTTACTTCAACCCGTGAAGAAGGAAGCACTACGGAGATTGCAACATCAAGCTCTGAAAGCTACTACCCGGATCGAGAAATCTTCGTCATCACGTCACCAAACAACGACGCGGGTGCCAGCCACCAAAAAATTGCTTGACAGGTTGGACAACTTGATGACGTCTCACAAGATGAATCGTCAGCTAACGCCCCTCAAGATGAAACCTCTAAACAGAGAAATCAAAGAAGGGCATGCAATGCTGCCCGAGTAGATTGTCACCGACTACTAGCTACGAACATTCCCATCATGAACCTCGAAAGAGCATTCGATGCAGTGCAAGCTTAAGAACACAACACTCCACTCGCAACAATTGCCTCGATCAATCTCATATCAACTCTCATACCTCGCGATAGAGATATTGAGTTAACAACACAACTCACAGAAAGGGGCAATGAGTTAATAGCACAACTCGAAGAACAAGCCAAATCCCATCTATTCCTTACAACTCAGCCCACCAAGATTGTAGCAGAGACGTTGCAATCCACGGTGGCCATCATGAGGCTCCAAGAAAAAGTTTTGAAGTAGTCAACCAGCCAAGACAACACAGTGGTGAACGCGAACCCCGAAGGCAAAGTAGAGATGAACACGGGGCCCCAAGGCGAAATAGGGACACAAGAGAGGCTAGCTGCACAAATTCAGCAAAAAGCCCTCGCCGCCGTGAGAGGTAATCAATAACAACCGTCGCCGCGAACGCGAACGCGAAGCCAATGACTATGATCACTTCCCCGCCTTCACCACATGGGTAATGAAGACTAAACTACCTGAGAAGTTCAAGCTGACAGGGATCACCAAGTATGATGGCAAGCAAGATCCAGTCTAATGGCTATGATGCTAGTCACTAGCAGTTCAAGCAGCTGGGGGTAATGACGACACAAAGGACATTCACTTCCCCATATGCACGGAACCCGCGCCATTAACATGGCTCGAGTCACTCAAGCCCAAAATGATCGATTCCTGGGAAGATTTGACGAAGGCTTTCACTAATAATTACGCGGGCTCCATGTCTCGCCCAGGCAACAAAATTGATCTAAGACAAGTCAAACAAAAAGAAAGCGAGACACTTCACGACTACCTACGTCGTTTCTTTGAAAAGAAGGCTACAATAGTCAACATTTCAGAAGCAGACGTCATCGAGTGCTTTCAAAATGGCCTCTGTGGTCGTCGAACATACCAAGACTTTGGCAGACGTCGTCTAGCCACTGCCAAAGATCTCAAAACCATGGTGCAACAATGGGCAGATGAAGAAGACAAAGAGCGTGAGAGATTCGGCTCTCATCGCAACCGTGGTCGCGACAACAATAACAACAATCATGAACAAGACAGAAACCGCAACAATGATACTCGAAACAACTACTCGGGTAATCAGAACCGCAAGCGCAAACCTAACAATACTGTTGCGGCTATGTCCAACTCAGGCAAGAAAGGGTCACACAAACACAATCACAGGCCCTCCTTCACCAAGTTACTCAAGAAACAATGCCCATGGCATCCAAACAGCAAACACTCGGTGATTGATTGCTACAGCATGCGCCGAGTAATGCAAGAATTACCCACACCACCCCCTCCCGAAGACATTGGTCAAAAGAAGGACAAGGTTAAAGGCAAGGTCGACGAAGCTGACAAAGGTGAAGGCGAGTTCCAAACTGCCTCTAAGACGATCAACGTCAGTTTTGGTGGAATCCTGGGTATTGCCTCCAAGCGGTCCAATAAGCTAGTACTTTTATCTATCGAGCCAGTAGCTCCTACATCGCTCAAATGGTCTGAGGTACCCATAACTTTTAGCAGAAAGGACCAATGGACAAGTTTCTCAGAACCAGGCCAATTTCTTCTAGTACTTGACCCTGTCGTCACAAGCTCAAGACTTACAAAAGTACTCATCAATGGCGGAAGCGGACTCAACATCATTTTCGCCAAAACACTAAGGAAAATATGCCTCGACATCACAGATATGCTCACTCCATCGGACTCACCATTTTACGGAATTGTCTCAGGAAATGCTGCCATACCTTTAGGACAAGTTGTCCTACCAGTCACTTTTGGCACCAAGGAACATTACCAAAACGAGTACATCAAGTTTGAGGTTGCCGATTTCAAAACTTCTTACCACGCTATACTCAGAAGACCAGCCTTGGCCAAATTCATGGTTATACCATATTCATAGTTATACCATACTACGTCTACCTAGTACTCAAGATGCCAGGACCTAAGGGCGAGTTGACACTACGTGGAGATTGAGGCGATCGTACGAGTGCGACACGGAAGCTGTTGAAATCGCAGCGACTTCTCAAGCACCCAATCCCATGCAACAAGTCTTTATAGCATCAAAGAAACTCAGCCCCACAGAACTCGAGATCCCAGAAAACAAGTCGGGATCAACTAAGGTGAAACCAGCAAGTGAGAAGGACTTTAAACCTATTGATCTCTAGACTGGTGACTCATCCAAGATAGCCCTGATTGGAACAGGGCTAGACCCTAAATAGGAAAATGCGCTCGTCAATTTTCTTCGGGCTAACCATGACATCTTTGCTTGGAAGCCAGCTGACATGCTTGGTGTGCCCAAGGAGCTGATTGAGCATTCATTAAATGTCGACCCCAAAGCTACCCTAAAAAGACAATGACTATGAAGGTTCGTCCAAGACAGAAGAGATGCAATCAAAAAAGAGCTAGCCAAACTATTCGCGGCAGGGTTTATCAAAGAGGTTTTCCACCCTGATTGGCTAGCCAACCCTGTACTCGTTCGCAAGAAGAACAATGAGTGGAGGATGTGCATCGACTACACAGACCTTGTTGGGATACGAGGTAGGCTACGCTAGCGCAAAACAAATTTTTTCTACCACGTAAACCAGGAAAACTGCCGTATAAGGACCACGGGATTACCACTCGACGCACTGGTGCAGAAGATGTAGAATCGCGTCGGGGTAGCGAAGTTCATCAGCGTAGTCGAACGTAGTCAATCATGTCGATGTTGAGCAGCTCCTCAGCAGCTCGTCCATGTGCAGCAAGATCGTCTTCGTGCCGCGGCTCGTCGTCGGCTCGTTGTGGCTCGTCAGCGGCTCATCGTGGCTCGTCGGCGGCTTGTCCAAGTGCTGCAAGCACAACACCTCCAAGGTATCCACACGTGCAGGGAGGAAGCATCGCAAGCCGGACTACTCGATCCGCAAGTTGTAACAGGCGAGGGCGTGGGAGGCGCGACAGATGTGTTTCGCCAAAAAGGTGTAAACCCTAGGGCGCCCCCACCCCTCTATTTATAGAGGTTCCTAACGGGCCTCTAGGTCTGAGGCCCATTAGTACTTCTAAACCTAATCCAACTCAGATCACATCCGAATTGGGCTTCCAGCCCCTTAAGTGTGACCCTATGGGTTCGGATATGTATAGACATGGCCCGAGTACTCCTACTCGGCCCAATAGTCGGTAGCGGTCTCTAGCAAGATGTGCCAACTCCTATACACACACGAAGATCATATCAGACGAACCATCACAACATTATGTACATGTTATTCCCTTTGCCTCACGATATTTGGTCCAGCTTCAAGCCGACCGCTCTTTCTCGATCCTGTAATTCGGAATCCCTTTGTAGGTTAAGTCTTAACCGTACGTAGCATGGCCATGCATTTTCGGATCCGATCACTCGAGGGACCCAGAGATATCACTCTCAATCAGAAAGGGGCAAATCCCATCTTGATTGACCATGTCTCACAGCATGCTTCTTGACAAACCAGAAAGCTACATTTTTAACTACCCTGTCATGGTGTAGCGTTTGATAGCCCCTAAGTAAGTTGATCCACATCTTGAGTACATGCGACAATCTCAGGTCTAAGGACAAAGCGAACATGTTGTGTAAAGAGAGAACTACTTCTCGTGTTGGGTCAGTCCTAGCACATGTTTCCACATGTGCCCACATTATTAGTTTAACATCTCCATGTCTATGACTTGTGAAACATAGTCATCAACTAATACATGTGCTAGTCTAATATTCATGTGTGTCCTCACATGAACTCCGACTAGGGACAACTTTAGAATAACCATACAAGTAAAGAGTTTCACATACAATTCACATAATTGCAAATCAATTCAAGTAGCTTTTAATGGATATTCAAGGAACACAATATAAATCATGGATACAAATGGAATATCATCATCCCTATGATTGCCTCTAGGGCATACCTCCAACAGTCTCCTACTTGCACTAGAGTCAATCTAGAAGGTACCTAATACCCATAGCTCTTACATGCGCATCATGCTTAGCCTGCGGGAGTGGTTTTGTCAACGGATCAGAAATGTTCAGATCCGTGTGTATTTTGCATATCTTGATCTCACCCTGGTTAACGAAGTCTCGAATGAGATGAAATCACCGCATTACGTGTTTGTTCTTCTGGTGGTTCCTTGGCTCCATTGCTTGCGCAATTGCCCCATTGTTATCACAGTAGAGATTCAATGGGCCGGACGCATTCGGGAACACACCAAGCTCAATGAGGAAATTCCTTATCCAAACACCTTCCTGCATTTCACGGAGCCTTGTCGACCTTCGTGGTTGTGGCGGTGCTTCTCTTGCCATGGGTATCTCAACTTGTTCTGCTACGTTAGCATCACTCATTAATTCTTGCCTAAATGGCTCATCTTGAACTTCTTCAAGATGCACTGTCTTTCCACTCTTTTCTTCTTTGAGAAAATCTTTCTCTAGGAAAACCCCGTTCCGAGCGACAAACACTTTGCCCTCTAACTGGTTGTAGAAATAATATCCTAAAGTTTCCTTTGGATATCCCATGAAAATGCACTTATTCGACTTGGGTGTGATCTTGTCTGACTGAAGTCGCTCGGCAAACACTTCACATCCCCAAATCTTTAGAAAAGACAAACTGGCAACATTTCCAGTCCACATCTCATATGGTGTCTTAACTACGGATTTAGATGGTACCCTATTAAGTGTGAAAGCTGCTATTTCTAGAGCGTATCCCCAAAATGACAACAGTAGGTTCGACTGGCTCATCATTGATCGAACCATGTCTAACAAAGTTCGATTACGTCGCTCGGATACACCGTTTCTCTGAGCTGTTCCAGGCGGCGTAAGTTGTGGAACAATTCTGCAACTCTTTAGATGATTGCTAAACTCGTGGCTCAAATACTCGCCTCCATGATCAGATCGTAAGGCCTTAATTTTCTTGCCACGCTGATTTTCAACTTCATTCTGAAATTCCTTGAACTTTTCAAAGGTTTCAGACTTGTGCCTCATCAAGTAGACATAGCCATATCTACTAAAATCATCAGTGAAAGTTATGAAGTATTGAAATCCTCCTCTAGCCGTCGTGCTCATTGGTCCGCATACATCGCTATGTACGAGTTCCAACAAGTCTACTGCTCTCTCAGGAAAACCTGTGAAAGGCGTCTTGGTCATCTTGCCTAGCAAGCAAGCCTCACATGTCTCGTATGATTCAGAATCAAACGAAGTTAGAAGTCCATCAGAATGGAGCTTCTTCATGCGCTTTTCACTTATATGACCCAAACGACAATGCCACAAGTAGGTAGGACTCAAATCATTAGGCCGAGGCCTTTTAGCACTTACGTTACAGACAGGTGAACCATCAAGATTTAAAACAAACAATCCATTCACAATGGGTGCAAAAGCCATAAACATACCATTCTTAGAGATCACACAACCATTGTTTTCACTCGCAAATGAATAACCATCCTTCATCAAGCATGAAGGAAACAAAATGTTTCAACTTAAACTAGGAACAAAATAACAATTATTCAACTCCATAATAAATCCTGATGGGAGGTGGAGTTGCATCGTCCTGACGGTCAACGCAGCAACTCTTGCATTATGGCCCACGTGGAAATCAACTTCTCCTCTTTCCACGCTTCTACTTCTTATAATTCCCTGCATCGAATTGCAAATATGAGCAACCGATCCGGTATCAAATACCCAAGAATTAATAATTGTATCAGCGAGAAATATGTTGTCTATAACATTAATAACAAGCGTACCTGAGGTGGAAGTACTCTTACTTCCGCCATTCTTCAGCGAAGCTAGGTACTGCTTGCAATTTTTCTTCCAGTGACCAAGTTCATGGCAGTAAAAGCACTCTTTGTCTGGAGCAGGTCCAGGTCCAGCTTTAACTTTGGGCACTGGGTTTGGCTTGGACGTTCCAGCCTTGCCCTTCTTCTTCCAAGAATTTCTCTTCTTCTTAAAGCTAGGCTTGTTCTGTATAGCCATCACATGGCTAGTAATAGCGCTTTTCTTAATGTCAGCCTCTGCTGTTTTGAGCATGCCACACAGCTCATTCAGACCCTTCTCCATCCCATGCATATGGTAGTTCGAGATGAAGTTCCCATAGCTAGGCGGAAGAGACAAAAGAATGAAATCAGTGGCCAACTCTTGGCTTAATGGGAAGCCCAGCTTCTCCAACCGTTGAGTGTAACCAACCATCTTGATTACGTGTGGTCCTACTGCTGCGCCTTCTGCTAGCTTGCTCTCCACAAAGGCCTTAGACACATTGAACCTTTCAGTCCTGGCCTATGTTTGGAACATGTCTCTAAGCGCCACGATCATATCGTGCGCCTCATGGTTTGTTTTGAACTGCATCTGCAGCTCGGGTTCCATGCAAGCAAGCATAAGGCAGCTTACTTCGAGGTTAGCATCACATGTTTTCTTGTAAGCATTCTTAGCAGCAGCAGGTGCATCATCAGCAGGTTCTTCTGGTAGTGGGTTGTCTAGAACATCTTTCTCAGCCCTGAGAACAATTCTCAGGTTACGGATCCAATCCGAGTAGTTTGTTCCATTCAACTTGTCCTTCTCAAGGACCGAACGCAAAGCAAACGGTGTAGTGCTGCTAGGTGCCATTTAATCTACAACAAAAGTAATGCAAAATACACTAAGACAAACGTATCCATGATAGAGCAAATCACATTAAACTATTTTAATAGAATCTACTCCCACTTCAATCAATATCCCTCTATTGATACTTAGTGATTCAGGATCCACATCTAACAAGTCTACTAGTGAGCTTTAGCATCACCGCTAGCAAACAAGGTAGATCGGTAAGCAACTTCTTGCTAATCACATCACATATGACTCCTGTTGTTGGGTGACATCTCCATGTCTCGGCGCCTAACCTTTATGCCCCAAGGTCCTTAACCGTTAAGATGACCTTGTTAAGCAAACCAACCCTTATGCGTGTAAGTGTCCGATACAAACCCGTCTAGTCAAGGAAAACTAGTGGCACCCTAATTTCATAGACCCACCACTAACTGTACAAGATATGGGACGGTGCAAGTTTTAGTTGGGAGAGCATACTAACTTAAACTTTGTGAGGGATCATTCTACTTCTAACATCACAGCATGCAGGAAGCAAAACATAAATATAATAACATTCACACAGTTGTGACAGAGTATGGCCCATTTTCTTATGGTGATCTCCATCTCCACAGAACCTATTCACCATGGTAATCTCCATCTCCATGTTCCATGTGCACCATCCTCCTGGTGATGAGTCCTCCAAGAACTAGAACATGCTATTACGCCTAATAGCTAGTAAAGAAGCTAGTAATGAAGATTACATAGTTGCTTGGATCATCACAGATTGGTACGTAGACCATTAAATACATTAAAGTGACAACACATATGGCTCCAGCTGTGTTGCTGTACGCGCGACACGCAGGTCACGAATGAGTTACACACATGCATCACATACACAAGGGGCCATACTGATCACAAGATACATACATCCTGCAAAACAAAGTTAGGCGTTCTAACGTTCCAAACTTCAGAGGCCCAAAACTCTATCTTCTAAGCCGAATTTGGGAAATCTAATTTTGCCAAAAACGGCAATGCGTTGAATTTCATGTGTAACTTTTTCTGTAGATCAATTTTCATATAAAATTCGCCCCGATCCGAGATCGTACTGAAAAGTTACGGCTGATTTACTGAAGCACACGCACATGGCAAAATCCCGACCCGGTAGTAGATCCAATCTACTATTGCACATCTTATGTGCTTGTCGTATGAACCTGGATCTCAATTCGACCAATCACATTGATCTTCACTCGCTGCAACTGGCATTACGTGTATCACTTAACTCCGATGGCGGAAACCCGACCGGTAGAAGTATGTCGTTACACAACCATTGCAGCAAGAAAACAAAACCGGGACATAGATCAAACTGAAAACTTGCATATCTCCATATGCACACATCCTAAATCCAAAACTAAACAGCTATGGCTCTAATACCACTGTTGGGATACGAGGTAGGCTACGCTAGCGCAAAACAAAATTTTTCTACCATGTAAACTAGGAAAACTGTCGTATAAGGACCACGGGACTACCACTCGACGCACTAGTGCGGAAGATGTAGAATCGTGTCGGGGCAGCGAAGTTGATCAGTGTAGTCGAACTTAGTCAATCACGTCGATGTCGAGCAGCTCCTCAGCAGCTCTTCCACGTGCAGCAAGATCGTCTTCGTGCCGCGGCTCGTCGGCGGCTCGTCCAAATGCTGCAAGCGCACCACCTCCAAGGTATCCATACGTGCAGGGAGGAAGCACCGCAAGCCGTACCGCTAGATCCGCAAGTTGCAACAGGCGAGGGCGTGGGAGGCGCGGCAGATGTGTTTCGCCAAAAAGATGTAAACCCTAGGGCGCCCCAAACCCTCTATTTACAGAGGTTCCTGACGGGCCTCTGGGTCCGAGGCCCATTAGTACTTCTAAACCTAATCCAACTCTGATCACATCCGAATTGGGCTTCCAGCCCCTTAAGTGTGACCCTATGGGTTCGGATACGTATAGACATGGTCCGAGTACTCCTACTCGGCCCAATAGTCGGTAGCGGCCTCTAGCAAGACGTGCCAACTCCTATACGCACACGAAGATCATATCAGACGAACCATCACAACATTATGTACATGCTATTCCCTTTGCCTCACGATATTTGTTCCAACTTCAAGCCGATCGCTCTTTCTCGATCGTGTGATTCGGAATCCCTTTGTGGGTTAAGTCTTAACCGTAGGTAGCATGGCCATGCATTTTCGGATCCGATCACTCGAGGGGCCCAGAGATATCACTCTCAATCAAAGAGGGGCAAATCCCATCTTGATTGACCATGTCTCACAGCATGCTTCTTGACAAACCCGAAAGCCACCTTTTTAACTACCCTATCACGATGTAGCGTTTGATAGCCCCTAAGTAAGTTGATCCACATCTTGAGTACATGCGACAATCTCAGGTCTAAGGACAAAGCGTACATGTTGTGTAAAGAGAGAACTGCTTCTCGTGTTGGGTCAGTCCTAGCACATGTCTCCACATGTGCCCACATTATTAGTTTAACATCTCCATGTCTATGACTTGTGAAACATAGTCATCAACTAATACATGTGCTAGTCTAATATTCATGTGTGTCCTCACATGAACTCCGACTAGGGACAACTTTAGAATAACCATACAAGTAAAGAGTTTCACATACAATTCACATAATTGCAAATCAATTCAAGTAGCCTTTAATGGATATTCAAGGAACACAATATAAATCATGGATGCAAATGGAATATCATCATCTCTATGATTGCCTCTAGGGCATACCTCCAACAGACCTCAACAAACACTATCACTACCGGAAACAGCAAGGTTGCCGAGTGCCTGAGGCACTCGGCAAAGGCCGAAAAACTCTCGGCAAAGAGTTCGCTGAGTGTAACACTTGGCGAACGGCACTCGGCGAACTTTTCTACGGCAAACGTGGATTTGCCGAGTGTCGAACATCGAGCACTTGGCAAATGATTTGCCGAGTGTCAAAAAGCCCTCGGCAAACATTTTCGGAAAAAATAAAAAAAAACAGACCGCCGGCCATCGGCCACCGGCCACGGCCACGGCCACCACGCCGCCACCGGCCGCCACGCCGCTGCCGCCCGCCGCTGCCGGCCACCGCCGCCCGCCGCCACGCGCCAGATCCGGAAGGGAGAGAGGTGGGGGCTGCCGGATCCGCGCCGGAGGGGAAGAAGGGGGCGCGGATCCGGCCGGAGGGGAGGGAGTCGGGGAAGGAGAGGCCGAATCTGGAGGGGAAGAAGGAGGCGGCGGCGGGGCCGGGGACCGGGCGCTGGGCGCCGGGCGGCGGGGTTGGGGGCGCCGGGGCCGGGGGCGGGAGGGAGAGAGGAAGATCTAAGAAGGACACTCGGTGCGGGGATAGTGGCGGAGGAGATCTGAGGGGGCCGGGTGCGGTGCGGGCCAGGATAAGGCATGCGGTTGGAAAAAAACGGTTGGAAAAAAAAACGGTCGCCGAGTGTCCTAGGGTGACACTCGGTGAACGGTTGTTTGCCGAGTGTCTAACCTAGGACACTCGGCAAAGATATTTTAAAAAAAAATTTAAAAATATCTAACAGTTTTAAAAAATTGTCAAAAATTTACATGAAATAATATATATTCTCTATTGACTATACAAAAAGTTTTGTAGTCAAATCAAAACTCGACTGTTATTTTGACTCCAAATCTTATGCAATCCTTCTCAACGTTACTATTCTTCTTCTGAAATGCTTCGGTTTGTAAACATCGTACGTGACGAAATTTGCAAAACATTCTCAATTTTTTTCCACAGCCTCCACCTATGATATCATCACATCATGACAAATCTCATGATTTTCACACTTTGCTTGTTTTTTTTATAATTTAAAAATTCCACTACCACACGTTCGTGGTCGTGTTTCCTAAACAAGATGTTCGAAATTTCTTATCATTTCATGGGTCAGGTCTCAAATTGGGCCGAATAACATGAACATCATTTTTCTACTCATTTTGTTCCATAATTTGAATCACTTGCAGTTCAAATTTGACTTATACCAAAAATTTCCTTGAAATGCAATTAATTAAATAAATATAGCATATAAATCCAAAAATATACCAAATTTTAACATGGAGTACCACATGTTGTATGTGGGGAGTAGAAAAAATTTCATGGTGAAAAGAGGAAAAAAAATATTTTTTTGCCGAGTGTCAAAAAAACACTAGGCAAACCCCCCTATTTGCCGAGTGTTTTTTTTGACACTCGGCAAACCCCCCTCTTTGCCGAGTGTTTTTTTTGACACTCGGCAATTGCCGAGTGTTTTTTATTTGACACTCGGCAAAGCCCCGATATGCCGAGTGTATTTTTTTTGCCGAGTGTTTTTGGCTTGGCATTCAGCAAAGAGCTTGTTTGCTAAGTGCTTGCAAAAAAACACTCAGCAAAAAAAATACACTCGGCAATTTTTAGCTTTCCCGTAGTGTATCCAAAGGACCCCTTTGAACTACCTAGGATCGACCAAGTAGTCGACTCCACAGCTGGGTGTGCTTTGCTCTGCTTCCTCGACTGCTACTCAGGCTATCATCAAATAGCTCTTAAAGAAGAAGATCAAGCGAAAATAGCTTTCATCACCCCGTTTGGAGCATTTTGTTACAAAACAATGTCTTTCAGGCTAAAAAATGTAGGTCTGACCTATCAACGTGCCATCCAGATGTGTTTCGAGAAGCAACTATACCGCAACTTAGAAGCCTATGTAGATGACGTAGCCGTCAAAACAAGAAATCCACATGATCTCATCGCAGACTTAGAGGAAACCTTTGCAAGTCTACAAGCGTTCCGGTGGAAACTTAACCCTACAAAATGTGTTTTTGGTGTACCTTCGGGAAAATTAATCGAATTCATCATTAGCCACCGTGGCATTGAGGACAGCTCGGAGAAAATCTCTGCCATCACAAATATGCAAGCTCCAACAGGCATCAAGGATGTGCAGAAGCTTACAGGCTGCATGGCAGCCTTCAATCGATTCATCTCAAGACTTGGAGAACGCGGATTACCCTTCTTCAAGCTACTCAAATGACAAGACAAGTTTCAATGGACAGAGGAGGCAAACAGAGCATTGAGACAACTCAAGGACTTTCTGTCAAAACCACCAATCCTCACAGCTCCGTCTCCAAATGAAGACTTGCTCCTATACATAGCTGCTACTACACATGTTGTTAGCACAGTAGTAGTAGTCGAAAGGTCTGAACCAGGCCATGTCTACAAAGTCCAGAGACGTGTCTACTTCGTTAGTGAAGTATTCTTGGACTCCAAAACTCAGTACCCACCGGTGCAGAAGATACTCTACGCAATCTTGCTTACCTCACGAAAACTGCGACACTACTTTCAAGAACACAGCATATCCATCATCACCGACTTCCCGCTCGGTGAAATCCTTCATAAAAGGGATGCAATGGGTAGAATCTCCAAGTGGGCAGTAGAACTTCGACGGTTCCCTCAAGCTTGAAGGTGCCCACGCAGGAGTACTGTTGATCTCTTCAAAAGGTGAACAACTCAAATACATTCTCCAGATCTTTTGGGAAGTCTCAAACAATGAAGCCGAGTACGAAGCACTTCTACATGGCCTTCATCTCGCAATATCACTCGGTATCAAACGACTACTGGTATATGGTGACTTTCTAGTCGTCATTAACCAAGTCAATGATGAGTGGGATCACAACAAGGAAAAAACATGGACGCCTACAGCAAGGAAGTCCGCAAGCTAAAGAACAAGTTTTCAAGCCTTGAGTTTCACCATGTCGTTCACGACAACAACATAGCTACTGATGTGTTATCAAAAATGGGATCAACCCATGCAGAAGTCCCGGCAGGCATTTTTGTACATGAGCTTCACAGGCCTTCCATACCAGAACAAACTACTCCAGCAACTACCAACACAAAACCTCCAGAACCCAACCGAGAGATCATGATGATCGAAGTTGACTGGAGATCACTGTTCATTGACTACATCAAAGAACAAAAGCTACCCTCCGATAAGGACCAAGCTGAACAAGTCTCGCGACGATGCAAAAGCTATGTTCTAGTCATAGACAAGCTCTATAGAAGGAGTGCATCTTTAGGAATACTCATGAAATGTATCACCCGAGAAGAAGGGCAAGAAATCTTGGAAGAAATACACAAAGGAATATGTGGTAATCATGCCTCTTCACAAACGATTGTAGGCAAAGCTTTCAGAGCAGGATTCTACTGGCCCATGGCATTGGCCGATGCAAAACAGCTAGTCCGCAGATGCCAAGGCTGCCAATTCTTCACCAAGCAATAACATGTCCCCACCTACAAGCTCATCACAATACCTCCAACATGGCCCTTCGCATGCTGGGGGCTTGACATGATTGGTCCACTCCCAACTGCGCTAGGAGGGTTCAATCGAGTACTCGTAGCCATTGACAAGTCCACCAAGTGGATCGAAGTCAAATCCATCAGCTGCCCCAAGGTCAAACGAGTCCTCGACTTCCTGGACGAGATCGTACATCGCTACGGCTTCCCCAACAGGATCATCACTGATTTGGGATCCAACTTCAACAATCACAATTTCTAGGAATACTGCGAGAACAGCGGAATTGACATACGATATGTCTCTGTTGCTCACCCAAGGGCCAACAGACAAGTCGAGCGTGCCAACGGCATGTTACTCGAAGCTCTCAAGAAAAGACTGCATGACATCGGCAACACGAAAGGAGGCAAATGGCTCAAAGAACTACCCAATGTTCTTTGGGGACTATGCACTCAACCATGGGTCAGAGGCCATCCTCCCTACAGACGTCATGTGGCAATGTCCCACAGTTGAGCTGTACGATGAAGGAGTATCATACGAAACAAGGCGCCTAGACCTGGACAGTCTCGAAGAAACAAGATGTGCAGCACTGGTTCAGTCAGCCAGATATCTGGATGGGCTACGACGCTATCATGACCGTAATGTCAAGGAATGTTCCTTCAACATGGGTGACATGATCCTCAAACTCATTCAACACACATCAGGACTGCACAAACTCAACTCGCCATGGTAAGGTCCCTACGTCATATCCAAGGTCACAGGGCCTGGATCGTACCGACTACAGGAACTCTCAGGCGAAGAAGTACCAAACTCTTGGAATATAGAGAATCTATGTCGCTACTACCCGTAGCAGACTACAAGACATGTACTCGGGTTATCACCCACAGTTTATTAAACAACAAAATTCTTTGGCAAACACTATCTTTGTCTCCGCTCAGCTATTCACAGCCACTTGAGCTCTTCAGCTCCACGAGCCCCAGCGCTCTGCCTTCGACTTGATCCCATCAAGTCTCTCTGAGTTATCACAACTCGAGCTCTTCAGCTCTGCGAGCCCCAGCGCTCTGCCTTCGACTTGATTCCATCAAGTCTCTTCAAGTTATAACAACTCGTCAGCTATTCCCAGCCAATCGAGCTCTTCAGCTCTGTGAGCCTCAGCGCTCCGCTTTTGATTTGTTTTCATCAAGTCTCTTCGAGTTATCACAACTCGTCGACTATTCACAGCCACTCAAAGCTTTTCAGCTCTACGAGTTTCAACGCACTCTCGCCAACTCCTCTCTACAAATCTAAGCGGCTTCACCAAAGCCACGACTTATGATAACAAGCCACGACTACGGTGCTAGTCACTTGTTTCTTCAAAGGCACAAGACTGCCCCAACCATCACTCAAGGAGTACTCAAACTCACTTCATTTTATACTTGAACTTTTTGCATTGATGAAACTCTGCAGGATTACAATCGACTACCCGATGAAGTCGGGGTATACAAAATACAACACAATTGCACAACAACGACTGCAAGCAACTACCTACTGGCAGTTAGAACAGAAGTTCCAGGCTTTTACTATATCACAATGATACACGAGCCTGGTGACTACTCGACTACCAAGGTGCAAGCAGCATCAAAAGGCAAGACCTGCACACGAGGAAGCTGCACAATAGGCAGCTGCACCCTGGTTCCTCCCCCTGACAACTGGAACACCAGGTACTCCTTCACCGCCGCTCCCTTGACGGCAACAGGATGAATACCCGATGTAGGATTAGGAAGAAAAGCACCAGGAAGACGAAGTGCACTCCCCAAAGCTGCTCCCTGGACAGCTTCAGTGCACAGGTCCTTACCATATGCGACACCTCCACCTCTAATCAGAGAGCCGGATAAAGACCGTGGAGCTTATCATCCTTCACTCGTGAGTTCCAGCACGAACTGAGCTGGATCACGAGTTGCAACATGAGGCACGCGACAAACCCTCCTACGAGGATTCTTCTAGCATCACGGCTATCGCTCGTAGGGGACACTCATTGGAAGCTCTCTACTATCAAACAATAGCAACCTAAAGCAAGCCATCGCTACGCTGAAGGGCATGATCCTGATCGAGTACCCAGGGGCTCATTTATAGCCGAAGGGCTGCAACTGCCAACTACTTACAGTTACTGATCACTCGTGATGAATAGCCTGAGACACTGACAAGGGTCAAATAGATGACTTAACTCCACACATGCGACTACACTCAGCATAACGGACAAAAGTGAACAGTGTACCCGTGCCAAGATTGCCCTCGGGTAATTTGACTTGACGACTGCAAGGACTTGCTTCCAGACAGTCTTGCACAGTCCAACAACTCTACCCGGGGTAGCTCTTAGTCTTTCAACTAGCGAGCGAGGCTCAGCATCATCTTCACGTGGAGCAATAGCGTTGACTACGTCCTGAGCAGCACTAGTCAACTCTTGAAGATCACCCTCCAGCTTCTCCACAATTCTAGCATGGCCTCTACAGGACACCATAGCCAATGCCAGCATCACACCCATCCGATGTCTCCTCTCCTTCTCGCGCGCATAGGCTACCCAAGTTTCAGCCAGTGACGCCCTAAGGCGGACAACCTCATCGGCTACCCGGTCGTGAGCATTTCTCCAGTCAAGTAGTTGGCTACTCGCTGTAGCCTCTTTGCCTTTGAGCTCTACGTCAAGCAACACACAAATTAGAGAAGAATCTACGACTACGATTAAAACATACTCAACAACCATGAGTACTCACCCTGATATCTCTGGTTCAAAGATCTATAGAGATTCTCCAGTCGCTCCTGAAGGACTTCATGATCACTCCTCTCAATCGCAAAAGATTTTGCGGCCTCCTCATGAACTCTCAAAGAATCCATAAGGTGACAACACTCTTGCTCCAATTATGCTACCCGTTGTGCGGCTTCATAGCGCTCCTGAATAGCCCGAGTATTTTTCTGGGCCTTATCATACAGATCCTACAACAACACGACACAAGCATCAGGACTTGTCAAAATGTAATTACTTGAAGAAAATGGGTTATATACGCACCTGAAAGCTCTGGATAGCTCTCTTGATCTTTGACTTCGGTGGTAGCTCGAGTACCGAACCCCCAGTGCTCTTGGTGACTTGAGGCTCCCGGACTTTACTCACAGCAGACCTTGACAAGAAAAAAATCAAGGTTAGCTACTGGGTATAAGGGAACCCCCCTTCAAAAGCATCTCAGTAAATACCTGTTGTGCCGACTTCACCTACTCCTGTCGCGATGACTAGTGCCAGGGCATCAGCACCAGTCGCGCTCACAGTCGACGCAACTTCGGTCGTTGTTGGCGGCACACCTCCAGAACTCTCGGGGATTGTAAGGCCCTCCACTGAGCGGATAACCTCCTGCAACATATTAATGGTAGCACCCACGAGACTTGCATCTTCGATCTTAGGAGCATCATCCATAGTCAAGTCAACTATGGGCTCAGAAACGGTAGTCAACGGACCAGCCTCAACCTCCACCTCCACCTCAACGGGAATAATATCTTCGGCATCCCTAAATCGATCAAGTCACAAGATTATCATCCAGCTACACAGTACAAAAATCATCAAACAAAGGAAAAGACTACACAAGTCCTTACCAGGCTGATCGCGGTGGCAGACGAACACACCTCTTTTCGACTATGACCGGCTGGACACTCAGCACGGCCTCCACAGGGGCCACGGGAGGAAAGTCCTCCACTCCTTCGCCAAGCCCTGAAAGAACCAAGGTTGAGACTATGTACGCACGACTACAAGAACAGATCGTGTACTCACCACCAGTAACATCATCAGGCAATGAGGCATCAGCAGCTACTTCCGGTGTCTTCACAGCATCCGCCACCACAGAAGCTGTGGTCTCATCACCTGCTGGGTTACTAGCTTGCCCGGGGGCTACCGGCTCGAGGGCTACCTGCTCGGGCGCTGCTGACCCTAAGTTTAACGGTGCCTCCTCCACGGGCAGCTATTCAACGGCCGCGACACTTGCAGCTGCATCTCTAGCAATCATGACTACTTTAGCAAAAGTAGCCTCGTCATTGCCAAAAGTCAAGTCGGTGGCCTTTTCAACACAGAGACTAATATCATCAGTATTCTACGAGTAATACGACTAAGTTAACAAGAAACTCAAAGTACTCAAACAATTACAACGCACGACTACACACCTTGGTACCTTGCGACCCCTCGGGGGTCAAATCTGAAGCAGTCGCAGTATGCTGAGTAGCGGGTTTCTTCCGCACTACTCGACGTCTCTTAGTCGGAGGAGCGGAAGGCACATCTTCAGTTTTACCCTTGGCTACCTCCTTATCCTCGAAAGGCGTGGTCAAGAAACCAGCCAGCACCCGAGACTGCAAACCACAAGACAACATCGTTACTCAAAAAGTACTACTTGTTAACAAAATCAACCAATTACACCTTCCGACTACACAAATGAACAAAGAGAAGCAAAAATATTTGGTCCATACCAACCGTCGAAGTGTCGAAGGACTCCTGGGAGTAATGGCACTCCCTGATAGTTCTTGAAGAACCTACCCAACAACACCTCCACGTCGTCGCCGGTTACATCTTCAGGAGACATACGCGACGGGTCATCAAAACCCGTGTACTCGAAGCCCCAATGAGCACGCTGCTGCAGGGGCTGTACTCTGCGCTTGAGAAAACTGGCAGCTACATGGATCCCAGTCAACCCTAAAGTTCTCAACTCGAAAATCTGCACCAACAAGTCGGTGATCTCACGGGTATCCTCAGGCTCCGTTACCCAGTTGTCCACATGTTTTGGAGCATGGCCGGTGACTACTGGTAAGACAGGATCATGGTTGTCAATATAAAGCCATATTTTTTTCCAATTGCAGTGGGAATTAGGCAAGTCGTACTCGATATACGCACCCGAGTTTCTAACTGAAACCTAGCCCCTCCAAATACTTCTATCCTAGTCGCACTGGGTTGTGGTTTACACCGAAACAATTTCCTATACAAGTCCAGACTAGGCAGAACACCCAAGTACACTTTGCACAAGTGTACAAAGATAGCCATATGCAGCACACCATTCGGATTCAACTGGACTAACTGAAGATTATAATACTCGAGAATACCTCTGAAGAAGTCAGAGGTAGGCCCCGCCAGGCCCCTTTCAACAAAGTGAGCTAGCATCACCATCTCCTTGGGGTGTTCTTCGAATTGCCACGCATTCCCATATGCAAGCCTCCACTCAAGCTCTACCTTTGGTTGGAGAAGCTTTGCATCAACCAAGGCCTAAACCGCTAGCTCCTTCATCACAGAATGCTACCAGGTGGCCCCAGGAGACGACGGCGTAGTCTGGTTCGTCGGGCCACACTTTGGCGCCGGCAACTGTTGGGGGGAAATATTAACGACCCCCAAATACGCAGCTTAAAGAAACAAACATGAAGGCCCGGGCCCACCAAAGCGTGATCAAGTCTCCGCCTCGCCCGACCCAGACGTCAGGATCAGGAGCGCCCGTCCTCCCCCCGCAAGGCCTCCGCCTCGCCCGACCGTAACCTCAGGGTCGGGAGCGCCCGACCCTGTACCACAAAGGTTCCGCCTCGCCCGACCCCGAGCGAAGGAGTCGGACACGCTGAGGTCCGCGGGGTCAGAATCCCCCTCGGATACGACCCGCATAAACAAGACAAATCCTGTGGGTCCCCCCGTTGGCCTCACCATAAATGCGCCGCAGAGTTGGCAGAGCGCAGGGCGACCGCGCCCCTCACGCAACCCGGCGCGAGTACCCGCGCACGACCGTCCTGTGCGAGCTACAGTGCCGGCGGCCAGCTCCTATTCGTCGCAGGGTACTCATGACCTGCGGCGACCAGAGCAAAGGAGGGAGCGGCCCCGTCCTCGGGTCCCGCACGCCCTCGGGTCCCGCGCAAATGTCAGTACAGGTGTGAAGCTCCCACTCTCTGCAAGACGTCGTCGGGGCGGCAGTATCCGCCGTCCTCCCTAACGGACGACGGAGTGACGACGAAACCGCCTCATCATGGCCTAAACCTGGTACCTACGAACACCAAAGAAGCTACCTACGGGGAGCAGCGACACTTGGCGTCTCGCGACCCCCCATCCCGGCATGCACTGCGGCACGCGTTTAGGGTCGGCAGGACATCGGGCGCCTTGGCTCTCCCTCCTCCTCCACGCCGGACTTTTTACCATCTTACTCCTTACCTTTCACCCGGTCCCAATTGTAACTCCGGCCGGCCCCTTGCGATATAAAAGGAGGAACCTAGAGCTGGAGAAGGAGGGAGAGGACAGAGGGAGAGATCCCCAGATCTACGAACCCGCCTCTTCTCTAGTACACGATTGTTCACTCCCGCTCCTGGGAAGAACACCGAAACCAAAGAGACTTGGGACCCGTCCCTCTCTCGCCAGTCTGTAACCCCCTACTACAGAACCCCCACGTGGGCAACACGAGTATCCTCGATATTGGACGTAGGGCTTCCCTGGCCCGAACCAGTCTAAATCCGTGTCTCCCGCGCAACCATCTGAGGCTCACGCGCATAAAAGAAATTTACTAGTCTAAGGTCTAGATCCGCTGATCTTGACAACGACAGTTGGCGCGCCAGGTAGGGGACCTTTGCGCGTGCACCCCCAAGTTTCAGATGGCCAATCACGATACGAGCTTTGCTCCGGGCTCCCTGATCCGTTTCGGGAGCCTGGACTTCTCGGCCACCGGGAAGGGGATTGAGCTGATCCCTGTCCACGTCCTGCCCGCTCGACCCGCCGCCCTTGGCCTCGCCGCCAGGACGGCGGCGAGCGGCCGTTCGCCTGCCAGAAGGACCTCACCGGAAGGATGGCTCTTCGGGCTAGGCAACGCCGCGGGGGCTCATGGTCGCCTCCTAGCGCGGTCCTTGACCGCGTCGCCCGCGAGCAACAAGCTCGAAGGCATGGCAAGGACAATCTCCGATACTGGCTCCAGTAACGAGAGTCCCCGCCCCTCGCGCGAGTGCCTTATGGTGGACGCGCACTCCGAAGGGTCCAACGGCGATGGTGCCGGGGGGAGGCAACGGGCTCCCCCCTCGCGCGCCGCGGCTACAACTAGGGCCTTACCCAGGGCCCCAGAGTGCTCTCAGCAACCAGAAGCGCACGTGGGCGCCCGCCGAGAAGAAGAGCGCCCCCACCACGAGGGGGGAGTGCGACAACGGGCGCGCGACGTCCAGGAATGCATCTGTGCGGATGGAGAGCGTCCGCCGCTCTTTGCCCGTGCTAGCCAAAACGTCGCCGCCGCGGCGGTGTTGCTCCGATAGCTTCCCGAGCCAGCGACGCCCGAGGAGCGACGAGCACGCCAAGAGATGCGCGACCTGCTTGAGTACGCTGCTGTCCAGCAGGCGGAAAGTTCAGCGTCCCGGCGGCGCGGGCAGAACACCGGCCGGGCAATGCATGGTGCACCCCCGGAACTGCGGGGGGAGTCTGTCCACCAGCCCCCTCCGGGGGCAAATCGGGCCGCGTCCGCCCGTCGAACTCTGCCACCCGCGGTAGGCGAGGCTCGCTTCGTCCACCAACGCATCGGCCTCGTCCGCGACGCCGGCGACACCCTGAACGCGCGGAGACGCTCCCGCGCGGACAAGGGAGATGGGGCAGATCGAGGCTACCACGTACACCGTGGCGGGCGCTACGACAGTGGGGAAGACCGCAGTCCGAGCCCCGGAATGGCCGGACCTCAGGCCTTCTCCACGCGCATCCTGAACGCGCCATTTTCGCCGCGCTTCAGGCAACCCACGAGCGTGGCCAAATACTCAGGGGAGACCAACCCAGGAGTATGGCTCAGCGATTACCGGCTTGCATGTCAAGCCAGCGGGGTGGACGATGACCTGTTCATCATTCGCAACTTACCCCTGTTTCTGGCAGACTCCACGAGAGCCTGGCTAGAACATATCCCTTCAGGGCACATTCGCAACTGGAACGACCTGAAGGAGGTTTTCGTAGGAAACTTCCAAGGGACGTACACACGCCCTGGCAACTCCTGGGATCTTCGGAGCTGCCGCCAGGGGGCGGGCGAGTCCCTCCGGGATTACATCCGGCGCTTCTCCAGAAAGCGCACCGAGCTCTCCAACGTCGCCGACGCCGACGTCATAGGAGCCTTCCTAGCGGGGACCTCTTGCAGGCCCCTCGTCCACGAGCTAGGGCGCCGAGGTCCGCGAACCACGGAAGAACTCCTCGACATCGCCACTAGCTACGCCTCTGGCGAAGAGGCTGTCGGAGCGATCTTTGATCGTTCCAAGGGCAAGGCGAAACGGGAGGAGGACGCCGACGAAGGCACCTCCAACCGCAAGCAGAAGAAGAAGGGCAAGCAGCGGCGCGAGGCCCCCTTCGTGGCCGCAGTCGAGCGCAAGCGGGGGCAGCCGCCCCCCGAAGCCGTTCCCGGCTTCTTCGACAAACTGCTCGAGGGGCCATGCCCGAACCACGAGTTCCCCGTCAAGCACGCCTACAAAGATTGTAACCTCATGAAGAGGTTCTTTGTGGGCAATCCGGTGAAAAGTGATCAGAAGCGGAAACCCGACGAGGAAAAGAAGGGAGACGAGGAGAAGGAAGACGGCTTCCCTAAAGTTGACGGCTGCTTCATGATCTTCGGGGGCTCTGCAGCGTACGACACCAGGCGCCAGCAAAAGCTAGAGCGCCGGGAGGTCTACGCGGCCGAGCCTGCGACCCCGGCTTTCCTCGACTGGTCCGGACCGGCCATCACCTTTGATCGGTCCGACCACCCGGGACGCGTCCGGCATCCGGGGCGTTACCCTCTCGTCGTCGACCCCATCGTCGGTACAACGCGCCTCACCAAGGTACTCATGGATGGGGGCAGCGGCCTCAACCTCCTCTACGCCGAGACCCTCGACGCCATGGGGATCGGCCGCTCCCGTCTCCGTCCTAGCAAGGCACCCTTCCATGGCGTCGTGCCAGGGAAGCAGGCGACGCCTCTCGGGCAAATCAACCTGCCCGTCACGTTTGGGACCCCTTCCAACTATAGGAAGGAGGTCCTCACCTTCGAGGTGGTAGGGTTTCGCGGAACCTACCACGCCATCTTGGGATGGCCATGCTACGCGAAGTTCATGGCAATCCCCAACTACACCTACCTCAAGCTCAAGCTGCCAGGGCCTAACGGAGTCATCACCGTCGGCACAACCTTCCAGAAGGCATACAAGTGCGACGTCGAATGCTCCGAGTACGCCGCGGCCATCACCGCCTCGGGCGACATGGCGGCCCAGCTTGGGGAGACGAGCGAGGACCGGCCCGACGCCAAGTAGTCAGGTACCTCCTTTGAGCCCACCAAAGGCATCAAGGAAGTCCCCCTCGACCCCAGCAGTTCCGGTGGTGGGGTCGTGCGGATCAGCGCGGCCCTATCCCCCAAATAGGAAAGCGCGCTCGTCGACTTCCTTCGCGCGAACAGCGACATCTTCGCGTGGAAGCCTTCGGATATGCCAGGCATCCCAAGAGAAGTCGCCGAGCATTCCTTGAACATCAGGGCCGGCTCTAAACCAGTGAAGCAAAGCTTGCGCCGCTTCGACGAAGAAAGGCGCAGAGCCATTGGTGAAGAGCTCCAGAAGCTCCTGGCGGCCGGGTTCATCAAGGAAGTACACCACCCCGAGTGGTTGGCTAATCCTGTTCTTGTACCAAAAAAGAACGGGAAATGGAGGATGTGTGTCGATTATACCGGACTCAACAAAGCGTGTCCAAAGGATCCGTTTCCTTTGCCACGCATAGATCAAGTAGTCGACTAAACTGCCGGGTGCGAAACTCTCAGTTTCCTCGACGCATACTCCGGCTATCACCAGATCGCGATGAAAGAGGCCGACCAGCTCGCTACCTCCTTCATCACCCCCTTTGGCCCCTACTGCTATGTTAAGATGCCGTTCGGTCTCAAAAACGCGGGGGCTACCTTCCAGCGATGTATGCTTAAGTGCTTCGGAGACCTCATCGGGCGGACCGTGGAGGCCTACGTCGACGACATCGTTGTCAAATCCAGGAAGGGCGATCAGCTCGTTCCCGACCTGGAGCTAGCCTTCGAAAGACTAAGGAATAAGCGCATCAAGCTCAACCCCGAGAAATGCGTGTTCGGAGTCCCAAGGGGCATCCTGCTAGGCTTTATCGTCTCCGTGCGCGGCATCGAGGCGAACCCGGAGAAGATAGCGGCCATCAACGACATAGGGCTGATCCGGAACATAAAGGGAGTACAGTGCATCATGGGATGCTTAGCATCCCTAAGTCGCTTCATCTCGCGACTCGGCGAGCGAGGACTTCCTCTCTATCAGCTCCTGAAAAAATCCGACCGCTTTGAGTGGACCAGCGAGGCGTAGGAGGCACTCGACCGACTCAAGGACCTCCTGACGAAGGCCCCGATCCTAGTTCCGCCGGCCGACGGCGAGGCCCTTCTACTCTACGTCGCGGCAACCACACAGGTGGTCAGCGCGGCCCTAGTAGTGGAGCGGGAGGAGGAGGGGCACGCTCTTAAGGTGCAGCGCCCGGTGTACTTCATCAGCGAAGTATTGTCCGAGTCCAAGTCGCGATATCCGCAGATCCAGAAGCTCGTCTATGCCGTCCTCATCACGAAGAGGAAGCTGCGTCACTACTTCACCTCCCATCCGGTAACGGTCGTCTCTTCATTCCCGCTTGGTGAAGTAATCCGCAACCCAAATGCAACAGGAAGGATCGCGAAGTGGGCGCTTGAGCTCATGGATCAGGGTATCACCTACGTCCCTCGCACCGCCATCAAGTCCCAGGTACTTGCTGAATTCGTGGCCGAGTGGACAGAGGTACAATCACCGTCGGCAACAGAGGAGCAGGAGTACTGGACGATGTACTTTGACGGGTCGCTGATGAGGGCCCGCGCCGGAGCAGGCCTTGTCTTCGTCTCTCCGTTGGGCATACGCATCAGGTACATGATCCGCCTCCATTTTCCTGCATCCAATAATGTCGCCGAATATGAAGCCCTACTCAACGGGCTCCGCATCGCCATCGAGCTCGGCATCCGTCGACTAGACGTCCGAGGCGATTCCCAGTTGGTCGTCGAGCAAGTCATGAAAGAATGGAACTGCCATGACCCTAAAATGGCCGCTTACTGCAACGAGGTCCGTAAGCTCGAGGACAAGTTCGACGGGTTGGAGCTCAACCACGTCGCAAGGCGATTCAACGAAGCCGCTGACGAGCTGGCAAAGGCGGCGTCCGGCCGGACGGCCGTCCCCGACGGTGTCTTCGTTAGCGACCAGCTGAAGCCTTCGATCCGTTACCTGGAGCCAGCAGGGGTCGGCGGGGCATGCCCGGCCTTGGGGTCGGGCTCCGAGCCAGGGGAGGTCAGCAACACGCCACCTGTCCTGGGCCCGAGCACCGATCCCAAGGGAATCAGCGCTGCCCCGCCCGACCCGGCCCCGGAAGCCAAGCCTTCCGACCCCGTGGTTATGGAAATCGAGGCGAGCCCCGCGGCGGGGGTCGACCCCACGCCCGACTGGAGAAACCCGTACCTTGACTATCTTGTCTACGACACGCTCCCGGCAGACAAAATCGAAGCCCGCAGGATCGCGCGCCGTGCAAAATCCTTCGCCGTCATCAACCGTGAGCTCTACAAGCGAAGTCACACGGGGATCCTACAGCGCTGCATCCCGATCGAACAGGGAAAGGCGCTGATCCAGGATATCCATGCCGGAGCTTGCGGCCACCACGCTGCGCCAAGGACGCTTGTGGGCAACGCCTTCCGACAAGGTTTCTACTGGCCAACCGCGGTCGCGGATTCTACCCAGGTAGTCCGCACCTGCGAGGGATGTCAGTTTTTCGCCCGCAAAACCCACCTGCCCGCGCATGCGTTACAAACCATCCCCATCACGTGGCCGTTCGCGGTCTGGGGGCTGGATCTCGTTGGACCCTTCAAAAGGGCGCCCGGGGGCTTCACCCATCTACTCGTCGCTGTCGACAAGTTTTCCAAATGGATCGAAGCAAGGCCTGTGGCGCAAATCAGGTCTGAGCAGACGGTACAGTTCTTCACCGACATCATCCACCGCTTTGGGATCCCAAACTCCATCATCACCGACAACGGGACGCAGTTCACCGGAAAGAGATTCCTCCAGTTCTGTGACGACCACCACATCCGAGTGGATTGGGCGGCAGTTGCGCACCCCCGCACGAACGGGCAGGTCGAACGAGCCAACAGCATGATACTTCAGGGTCTCAAGCCACGGATCTTCGACCGCCTTAAAAAGTTCGGCGGACGATGGGTTGCAGAGCTCCCAGCAGTCCTCTGGAGCCTGAGGACGACCCCCAGCCGGGCGATAGGGTTCACCCCATTCTTCATGGTCTACGGGTCAGAGGCCATCTTGCCCACCGACTTGGAGTACGGGTCACCGAGGGTCAAAGCATACGACGAACAGGGAAACCAGGCGTCGCTCGAGGACGCACAAGACCAACTCGACGAGGCACGAGATGTAGCCCTGCTACACTCAGCTAAGTACCAGCAGGCCCTACGGCGTTACCACAGCCGCAGGATACAAGGCCGCGCCTTCAACGTCGGAGATCTAGTGCTCCGCCTCGTCCAAGACAACAGGGGTCGGCACAAGTTGACTCCCCCATGGGAAGGCCCGTTCATCGTCGCACAAGTACTACGGCCAGGCACCTACAAGCTGGCAACTCCCGACGGGCAAATCTTCAGCAACGCCTGGAACATAGAACAGCTAAGGCGCTTCTACCCATAGCTCTCATTTATAAGTTATGCATGGCTTTGCCCTCGTTTACGTTTAAGCTCAGGGATATCCGACCCTGGCCTCGTTCCAAGGTCGCATACCCCTCGGGGGGCTACCAGTTTTGTTCTTCTGCTAAAAAGAAACCCCGAGCCACCTTGGCTCAGGTCTTTTCGTTTAAGCTCAGGGGTATCCGACCCTGGCCTCGTTCCAAGGTCGCATACCCCTCGGGGGCTACCAGCTTTGATCTTCCACGAAAAAAGAAGGCCTTTTCTTTTAAACTCAGGGGTATCCGACCCTGGCCTGGCTCCAGGATCGCACACCCCTCGGGGGCTATCAGGGGTCCCGACCCCAGCCGCTGGGCACCGCCTAAAAAAGAAAACGTTTTTTCTTTTTTCAAAACCGACCTTTCCCTTTCAAAAACCTTTGGACACAAAAAGACAAGGATGCGTGAACGGTACTCAGCCAAGTTGCGATCGGACTGCGAAAAAGCCTACGCCCCAGCGGCTACGGTACCTTCGCTCATCAAAAACTTACTGACGCACCCGGCAACGCATCCAAAAGCTTTCAAAACCAAAGGAATAACAAAGGAAAACGGTTTCCTTAGCGCAAAATAAAAAGTCATGAGAACAGGCCCGTATGGCCACACAAACGAGTTCAAAGCGACTGACTTAAGCACAAACTTTTTTGGGCACAAAGCCCGGTACAGCTAATTAACAGGAGGAGCGGCTGGAGCAGTAGTCCCGGGGTCGACTGAAGCAGCGGCTTCAGGGTCGACAGGAGCGACGGCTTCAGGGTCGGCGGCGGCAACGGCTTCAGGGTCGGCGACGGCGGCGGCCTCAGGGTCGGCAGGAGCGGCTTCAGGATCGGCAGGGGGGACAGCTTCATCCTCCAGGAGCTTCGCGAGGGCCTCCGCTGGCGCGGTCACCGCGGAGTCGATCTCGTCCAGCTCGGCGTCGGTGTAGCCGACGCAGTACCCCTCACTCAACCCGACAAAATTAATGTCGGCATAGTGAGAGCCGAAGACCCCGAAGGCGCGCCGCACACCAAGGTGAAGCGCATCCACGGCAATCTCGCGGCAGCGATGGCGCACTTCGAGGACACGAGCCGGCAGCGAGCTCGACCCCTCCTCCGGAGCAACGCCAAAGTCCTCGCAAACGACGCGGACCGCATCCCGCAGGGCTCTATGCTCGCCACGCTCCTCGTCGAGCAGAACCCGCAACCTGGCGAGGTCATCTGCAGGAGCCGCTCAAGAAATCCCACCAAGTCAAAGGAAGCGAAACACCAACAACACAGAAATGCAGGAGCAGAAAGAGCCTCACCGTCGGCTTGGGCCTTCAACTCACGCTCCCGGTCGACGCTGCGGGACAAGGCGGACTGAAGCCCATGCACCTGCAAACGGAATTGATCGCGTTCCGTACGGAGGGCTCCATTCTCCCCCCTCAGCCACGCCAGTTCCTCGGCGTCTCGGCGGGCCCGCTCGGTAGCAGCGGCTCTTAGCCCCTCGGCATCGCGGCGCGCCCTATCCATGGCAGCCTGGAACTCCTCAAGGTCGAGCCGGGCCTTCTCCGCGACAGCCTGGAGCTTGGCCTCGGCACGCTGCGCCGCCTCCAGCGCCACCTGCTCACGACCCTCCAGGTCACGAACGGCCCCCTGGGCGGCGCCAAGCTGCAGGGTCAGATTCCTGGAGCGCTCCCTCTCGGTGTTGTAGTGCTCCCAGAGGTTCCGCTGCCGCCGGAGGAAGTCAGACTTCTCCCGGCTGCCCTCTTGGAGAGCCTACAAAACGGCATGCCGTTAAAACAAAAAGGTAAAGAGGAGAGACTCACCGCCGAGCGACAGAAACAACATACCTGGTTGCCAGGGACCACGGTGTTGGCCAAAGCTCCCAACACCGAGGTCAGAGCCGCCTGAGCCTGGGCGACGCCGCCATGCACCGCCTGCCACCGATGCCACTCGGCGGCATCATCCAATGCGTAAAGGCGCCTCGGCGGATCGTCGCGGGATGTCCAGCGGAGGACGGGCCCTCTCCACGCCCCAGGGATGGAGGAAGCCGAGGGCGGAACAAGGGTCGACTCTGACGTCGCCAACGATGACGACATCACGACGCCAGAGACCCCTGGATCTGCCGACGACTCCGGCGCCTGCGCACCCGTCGCCACCGCAGCCGCTAGCGGCACCCCTGTGGGCACCTCCGTCTCGGCCGCCAGAGTCACCCCCGCAGGGGCGACCGGGACGGAGACCCCAGTCTCCGGCACCGCTGCCTCTCTCGCCGCCACGACCTCGGGAGCGAGCGCCCCCTCCGCCTCCGACCCCGCCATGGCAACGGGGGCATCCGCCTTGCCCTCCGTCGTCTCCGCCTCCTCCGCCTCGTCGGCATCGAGGTCGATCACCTCCCCGGCCTGAGGGCCCGGGGGGATCACGGCCCGGACCAGAGGGGCGACCGGTGGGGCCACAGGCGGAGTGGGATCCGCTCCCCCTCCTGCGGCTGACTCCGCCGCCGTCCCGACAACCGGCTCCGCAGCGGCCACCTCCACCGGGGGACCCGTGGCCACACCAGGAACCCCGCCAATCGCCGCTGGCGGGGTCGCGGCCCGCCCCCCGGAGGAGGACAACGCCCGCAGCATCTTCTTGGGCGCCAGCCGCAGGGAGACGCCGCGGGGAGAAGCACTGTACGTCAACGGTCAGGGGTCAAATAGAAACATACGGAAAGGGAAAGAAAGGACAACACGCGGGAAAAGTCAACTTACGCCCTCGAAGCGCAGGGGCGATGCGCGCGCTTCGACTCAGAGCCGGACGCCGACCCCGGGGCATCTGGCAGTGGCCGCTTGTCGCCGCCCCGTTGCCCTCCGCCAGCAGGCACGGCGGCGGGGGCAGCCCCCACGGACCCCCGAGGAGCCTCCCGAGCGGACTCCTGGGGGGCGCCCCGCGCCGGACCCGGGACGGCGGCAGGGGCGGACTCGGAAGGCCCCTGAGGGGCGCTCCGGCTCGACGCCGGGGTGACATCCGTTGCCAGCCCCGAGGGAGCGCCCCGCGCCTGCTCCTGGGGGGCGCCCTGGGATGACCCCGAGGGGCGCCGTGCGTTCCTCCCTAGGAGAGGTCCTGCGCCGACCCCCGGGGGACGCCCTGCGTCGCCCTCTGGGGAGCGATCCGCACCGGCTCCTGAGGAGCGGTCCGCGCCGGCTCCTGGAGCGCGCGCTGCGCTGGCCCCTGGGGCACGGCCCCAGGGCTGGGGGGAGCTAGATCCCGCGCGGACGCTCCCGCCGCCGCACCCCCTGCCGCCGTCTGCGGGGGTGCGTCACGAATCACCAAAGCCCCCGAACGGGGGGCAAACAGCTCTACTTCCTCCTCCTCCTCCTCTTCCTCTTCTTCTTCTTCTTCGTCTTCTTCATCGTCGTCGTCGTCGTCGTCGTCGTCGGACACGACCGCCCCTCTCCGCCGCCGTTGGAACTCCTTGGCAGCCTTCTTCCGCCGCTTCTCCGTCTCCTTGTCCTTGCGGCGTTTGTCCTTCTCCGCCTGGAGACGGTTGCGAGCCCTCCGTGCGGCATCCTCCGGCACCGGCGGGAGGGAGTCCACGACCCGGGTCAGCATGCCCTGCGAAGCGGAAGGGAGGATCCACATCAGAACAACAAAACAATGCGACGGCAGGAGGGAGAAAACGATGACCCAAACATCTTACCAGGTCTACGAAGCCCGGTTCCGGGCGCATAGGTGGATGTCCGGGGATCGGGTAGTCGACGTCCTTGTCCTCCAGCGCCTCCCGGAGCCGTTGCTGGACCTCGGAGGCGGCGAGCGCGCCTGTCGTCATGACGGTGCCCTCGGTCGGCGTGTCGGGGGACATGACGCCGAGCGGCCGCGCCCGGAGCATCAGCGGCGCCACCCGCCGGGCGTGGTACGCGCCGATGACCCCGGCACCGGTGAGCCCCTCCCGCTTCAACTGCCCGATGGCCTGCAGCAGGTCGGAAATCTTCCTCTTCTCCTTCTCCACCGGCCCGTACGCCCACACGTCGGGCGCCGCGTCGATGGTGCGACTGGTGAACGTCGGCAGGGGGGAGATCGGGTAGTTGTTCACGTAGAACCACTGATTATGCCACCCCTTGTGGGACACCGAGGTCTTCACCGTCATATACTCCTTGGAGCGAGTATGACAGAGATGGATCCCGGCGCACCCAATCGGCACCGGAGGCGACCGCTGTTGGCTCCCGGCCTTCCCCGCCTTCTGGTACAGGCTCACCGTGAAGAAGTACTTCCACAGCTCGAAGTGGGGCTCAATCCCCAGGAATCCCTCGCACAGCGCGACAAATGCCGCGATGTGCTGGATCCCATTGGGATTGAGGTGCTGGAGCTCGAGCCCGTAGTAGTGAAGGAGCCCGCGGAAGAAACGGCTTGGAGGGGAGGCGAATCCCCGCTCGTGGAAGTGGGCGAAAGAGACAACGTAGCCGGCGGGCGGCGACGGAACCTGCTCCGTCCCCGGCAGCCTCCACTCGTCCGCCGCCGTCCTCTCACAGAGGAGCCCTTTTCGCACCAGGCCCTCCGCACGGTTGGTGGTGAAGTGGGAGACTCCCCAGGAGGCCATTGCCGAAGGAGGAAGAGGACCGACGGAGGCGAAGACGAAACGCGCGGCGAGAGGCAACGGGAACAAGGCGAGCAAGGCGAGCGCAGGTGAGCTAGGAAGGCAAGAAGGCTTGAGCGCGAAAGGAGAGGAACCGGCGTGGCGTGCTTCTGCTTTTATAGGAAGAGTACCGGGGAAGCCAAATCGACGCCCCGGTCGCCATAAATGCGGCGCCAGGTACGCCCCTGCCACGCCCGTCTCCTTTCGAAAATCGTGCGCACGATCGACCGCGAAGAAACATCCTATCTTCCTCGATCCGCGGGACGGCGCTTCCATAACTCCACTCCCCGGGCTTCGCGCCCACGACGCTCCCCACGATCGGCCCTGCCACATCAACCGCTTCGCTCCGGTCCAAGGCCCGCAGGGAGGTAAGAAAGGGATACGGGGCTGAAAACGCCCCTACGGCCCAATACGGTCCAGGGGTTCGAAAGCTGGCCTGACACGGGTTCGACAGTTGCCCCAGGACATCCCCGAGCAAGGGGTGAGAAGGGACGGGCCCGCTAGCGGCCAACACCCAGGCGAGCAAACGCCAAGGGCGCCCCAACCTCACGTTCGAGTCCCGCTCAGTATAAAGTTCATGGTTTTTCCACGGGGAAAGGCAACGAGCCCTCAGATCCGATCGAACGGATCCGAGAACTATATGAACTGACTGGCGGGAAATTGGAGTACGCCACCAGCTTGGCCCGAGCCGGACCCCCCCGAACGGGGACCGGGACTCCACTCGAACTTACCCGTTTGCAGCTCAAACGAGCACCACGGTTCGTCCTACGTGGATAACGTGGCCCGGCTCAACCCCTCCGTCCTGGCGAACGGACGCTTGAGGGGCAACGATCAAAAAGTCGACCTGGCCTCCCGATCGGTTTCCTGCAACGAGCAGGAACTCGGGGGCTAGCCTCGCAAAAAACTGCCACACGTGTGGTCACCAACTGACAGGTTCTCTCAAGCATGGCGAAGATAAAACACGCGCGCCATGACACAGGAACCGACGGCAAACAAGCGAAAGGAGCCACTGGAGGAGCACTCCTTCTCCACCACAGGCTCGGGGGCTACTGTTGGGGGGAAATATTAACGACCCCCAAATACGCAGCTTAAAGAAACAAACATGAAGGCCCGGGCCCACCAAAGCGTGATCAAGTCTCCGCCTCGCCCGACCTAGACGTCTGTCGGGATACGAGGTAGGCTACGCTAGCGCAAATCAAAATTTCTACCGCGTATAACCAGGAAGAACTGCCGTATAAGGATCACGGGATTACCACTCGACGCACTACTGGTGCGGAAGATGTAGATATGCGTCGGTGCAGTGAAGACGATCACGTAGTCGTACGTAGTCGAACAACGTAGTCGTACGTAGTCGATCACGTCCAGTGGCTCTCAGCAGCTCGTCCACGTGCACAGCAAGATCGCCTCCGGTGCCGCGGCTCGTCGTCGGCTCGTCGTGGCTCGTCGGCGGCTCGTCGATGGCTCGTCCAAGTGCTGCAGGCGCAACACCTCCAAGGTATCCACACGTGCAGGGAGGAAGCGTCGCAAGCCGGATTGCTAGATCCGCGAGTTGCAACAGGCGAGGGCGTGGGAGGCGCGGCAAGTGTGTTCAGCCAAAAGGTGTAAACCCTAGGGCGCCCCCACCCCTCTATTTATAGAGGTTCCTGATGGGCCTCTGGATCCGAGGCCCATTAGCACTCCTAAACCTAATCCAACTCGGATCAGATCCGAATTGGGCTTCCAGCCCCTTAAGTGTGTGACCCTATGGGTTCGGATACGTATAGACATGGCCCGAGTACTCCTACTCGGCCCAATAGTCGGTAGCGGCCTCTAGCAAGACGTGCCAACTCCTATACGCATACGAAGATCATATCAGACGAACCATCACAACATAATATACATGCTATTCCCTTTGCCTCACGATATTTGGTCTAGCTTCAAGCCGACCGCTCTTTCTCGATCCTGTGATTCGGAATCCCTTTGTAGGTTAACTCTTAACCGTACGTAGCATGGCCATGCATTTTCGGATCCGATCACTCGAGGGGCCCAGAGATATCACTCTCAATCAGAGAGGGGCAAATCCCATCTTGATTGACCATGTCTCATAGCATGCTTCTTGACAAACCCGAAAGCTACCTTTATAACTACCCTGTTACGGCGTAGCGTTTGATAGCCCCTAAGTAGGTCGATCCACATCTAGAATACATGCGACAATCTCAGGTCTAAGGACAAAGCGTATATGTTGTTTAAAGAGAGAACTACTTCTCGTGTTGGGTCAGTCCTAACACATGTCTCCACATGTGTCCACATTATTAGTTCAACATCTCCATGTCCATGACTTGTGAAACATAGTCATCAACTAATACATGTGCTAGTCTAATATTCATGTGTGTCCTCACATGAACTCCGACTAGGGATAACTTTAGAATAACCATACAAGTAAAGAGTTTCACATACAATTCACATAATTGCAAATCAATTCAAGTAGCCTTTAATGGATATTCAATGAACACAATATACAAATCATGGATACAAATGGAATATCATCATCTCTATGATTGCCTCTAGGGCATACCTCCAACAGTCTCCCACTTGCACTAGAGTCAATCTAGAAGGTACCTAATACCCATAGCTCTTACATGCGCATCATGCTTAGCCTGCGGGAGTGGTTTTGTCAACGGATCAGAAATGTTCAGATCCGTGTGTATTTTGCATATCTTGATCTCACCCCGGTTAACGAAGTCTCGAATGAGATGAAATCGCCGCATTACGTGTTTGTTCTTCTGGTGGTTCCTTGGCTCCTTTGCTTGCGCAATTGCCCCATTGTTATCACAGTAGAGATTCAATGGGCTGGACGCATTCGGGAACACACCAAGCTCAATGAGGAAATTCCTTATCCAAACACCTTCCTTCGCGGCTTCCGAAGCCGCGATGTACTCGGCTTCTGTCGTAGAATCGGCCACCGTCTCCTGCTTGGAACTCTTCCAACTAACAGCACCACCATTTAGCGTGAACACAAATCCTGATTGTGACTTTGAATCGTCTCTGTCGGTTTGGAAACTAGCATCGGTGTAACCTGTTACAACGAGCTCCTCCTGACCTCCATAGACGAGGAACATATCTTTAGTCCTTCTCAAGTACTTAAGAATGTTTTTCACCGCTGTCCAGTGACTCTCACCTGGATCAGATTGGTGTCTGCTTGTCATACTTAGCGCATATGAAACATCTGGGCGAGTACTTATCATTGCATACATGATAGATCCAATAGCCGAGGCATATGGTACTCTACTCATGCGATCCCGCTCATCAGCAGTCGAAGGACACTGAGTCTTGCTGAGATGTATGCCATGTGACATAGGCAAGAACCCTTTCTTTGCCTCTTCCATGCTGAACCGCTTCAACACTTTGTCAATATAAGTATCTTGGCTCAAACCTATAAGCCTTCTCGATCTATCTCTATAGATCTTAATGCCCAGAATATATGCCGCTTCCCCTAAGTCCTTCATCGAAAAACTATTTTTCAGTGAAGTCTTTACGGACTCAAGCATAGGAATGTTATTTCCAATCAGTAATATGTCATCCACATATAAGATTAGAAATACTACAGAGCTCCCACTAACCTTCTTGTAAACACAAGACTCTTCTTCGTTCTTGGTGAAGTCAAACCCTTTGACCACTTCATCAAAACGAATGTTCCAACTCCTAGATGCTTGCTTCAATCCATAAATGGATCTCTGAAGCTTGCATACCTTTCCAGCATTTTTCGGATCGACAAAACCCTCGGGCTGTATCATATACACGTCCTCAGCTAGGTTTCCATTCAGGAAAGCTGTCTTGACATCCATCTGCCATATCTCATAATCGAAATATGCAGCTATAGCTAGAATAATCCGAATGGACTTAAGCATCACTACGGGCGAGAAGGTCTCGTCGTAGTCAACTCCTTGAACTTGTCGAAAACCTTTTGCAACAAGTCGTGCTTTATAGATGTGAACATTTCCATCCATGTCCTTTTTCTTCTTATAGATCCACTTGCACTCTATGGCTTTAACACCATCAGGCGGGTCAACCAAGTTCCAAACTTGATTGTCTCCCATGGACTCTATTTCGGATTGCATGGCACTCTGCCATTTTTCGGAGTCTGGGTCCATCATTGCTTCTGCATATGTCGCAGGCTCATCATTGTCCAACAATAATATTTCTCGCATTTCGCGGAGCCTTGCCGACCTTCGTGGTTGTGGCGGTGCTTCTCTTGCCATGGGTATCTCAACTTGTTCTGCTACGTTAGCATCACTCATTGATTCTTGCCCGATTGGCTCATCTTGAACTTCTTCAAGATGCACTGTCTTTCCACTCTTTTCTCCTTTGAGAAACTCTTTCTCTAGGAAAACCCCGTTCCGAGCGACAAACACTTTGCCTTCTGATCGGTTGTAGAAATAATATCCCAAAGTTTCCTTTGGATATCCCACGAAAATGCACTTATCCGACTTGGGTGTGATCTTGTCCGACTGAAGTCGCTTGACAAACACTTCACATCCCCAAATCTTTAGAAAAGACAAACTGGGAACCTTTCCAGTCCATATCTCATATGGTGTCTTAACTACGGATTTAGATGGTACCCTATTTAGTGTGAAAGCTGCTGTTTCTAGAGCGTATCCCCAAAATGACAACGGTAGGTCCGACTGGCTCATCATTGATCGAACCATGTCTAACAAAGTTCGATTACGTCGCTCGGACACACCGTTTCTCTGAGGTGTTCCAGGCGGCGTAAGTTGTGGAACAATTCCGCAACTCTTTAGATGATTGCTAAACTCGTGGCTCAAATACTCGCCTCCACGATCAGATCGTAAGGCCTTAATTTTCTTGCCACGCTGATTTTCAACTTCATTCTGAAATTCCTTGAACTTTTCAAAGGTTTCAGACTTGTGCCTCATCAAGTAGACATAGCCATATCTACTAAAATCATCAGTGAAAGTTATGAAGTATTGGAATCCTCCTCTAGCCGTCGTGCTCATTGGTCCGCATACATCACTATGTACGAGTTCCAACAAGTCTACTGCTCTCTCAGGAAATCCTGTGAAAGGCGTCTTGGTCATCTTGCCTAGCAAGCAAGCCTCACATGTCTCGTATGATTCAAAATCAAACGAAGTTAGAAGTCCATCAGAATGGAGCTTCTTCATGCGCTTTTCACTTATATGACCCAAACGACAATGCCACAAGTAGGTAGGACTCAAATCATTAGGCCGAGGCCTTTTAGCACTTACATTACAAACAGGTGAACCATCAAGATTTAAAACAAATAATCCATTCACAATGGGTGCAAAAGCCATAAACATATTATTCTTAGAGATCACACAACCATTGTTTTCACTCGCAAATGAATAACCATCCTTCATCAAGCATGAAGGAGACAAAATGTTTCGACTTAAACTAGGAACAAAATAACAATTATTCAACTCCATAATAAATCCTGACGGGAGGTGGAGTTGCATCGTCCCGACGGTCAAAGCAGCAACTCTTGCATTATTGCCCACGCGGAAATCAACTTCTCCTCTTTCCACGCTTCTACTTCTTATCATTCCCTGCATCGAATTGCAAATATGAGCAACCGATCCGGTATCAAATACCCAAGAATTAATAACTGTATCAGCGAGAAATATGTTGTCTATAACATTAACAACAAGCGTACCTGAGGTAGAAGTACTCTTACTTCCGTCGTTCTTCAACGAAGCTAGGTACTGCTTGCAGTTTCTCTTCCAGTGACCAAGTTCATGACAGTAAAAGCACTCTTTATCTGGAGCAGGTCCAGGTCCAGCTTTAACCTTGGGCGGTGGGTTTGGCTTGGACGTTCCAGCCTTGCCCTTCTTCTTCCAAGAATTGCCCTTCTTTTTAAAGCTGGGCTTGTTCTGTATCGCCATCACATGGCTGGTACTAGTGCTTTTCTTGATGTCAGCCTCTGCTGTCTTGAGCATACCACACAGCTCATTCAATCCCTTCTCCGTCCCATGCATATGGTAGTTCGAGATGAAGTTCCCATAGCTAGGCGGAAGAGAGGAAAGAATGAAATCAGTGGCCAACTCTTGGCCCAGTGGGAAGCCTAGCTTCTCCAACCGTTGAGTGTAACCAACCATCTTGATCACGTGTGGTCCTACTGCTGCGCCTTCTGCTAGCTTTCTCTCAACAAAGGCCTTAGACACATTGAACCTTTCAGTCCTGGCCTGTGTTTGGAACATGTCTCTAAGCGCCACGATCATATCGTGCGCCTCATGGTTTGTTTCGAACTGCATTTGCAGCTCGGGTTCCATGCAAGCAAGCATAAGGCAGCTTACTTCAAGGTTAGCATCACATGCTTTCTTGTAAGCATTCTTAGCAGCAGCGGGTGCATCCTCAGCAGGTTCTTCTGGTAGTGGGTTGTCTAGAACATCTTCCTTTTTCTCAGCCCTGAGAACAATTCTCAGGTTGCGGATCCAATCCGAGTAGTTTGTTCCATTCAACTTGTCCTTCTCAAGGACCGAACGCAAAGCAAACGATGTGGTGGTGTTGCTAGGTGCCATTTAATCTACAACAAAAGTAATGCAAAATACACTAAGACAAACGTATCCATGATAGAGCAAATTACATTAAACTATTTTAACAGAATCTACTCCCACTAAAATCAATATCCCTCTATTGAAACTTAGTGATTCAGGATCCACAACTAACAAGTCTACTAGTGAGCTTTAGCATCACCGCTAGCAAACGAGGTAGATCGGTAAGCAACTTTTGCTAATCATATCACATATGACTCCTGTTGTTGGGTGACATCTCTATGTCTCGGCGCCCAACCTTTATGCCCCAAGGTCCTTAGCCGTTAAGATGACCTCGTTAAGCAAACCAACCCTTATGCGTGTAAGTGTCCGACACAAACCCATCTAGTCAAGGAAAACTAGTGGCACCCTAATTTCATAGACCCACCACTAATTGTACAAGACATGGGACGGTGCAAGTTTTAGTTGGGAGGGCATACTAACTTAAAATTTGCGAGGGATCGTTCTACTTCTAACATCACAGCATGCAGAAAGTAAAACATAAACAGAATAGCATTCACACAGCTTGTGACACAGTATGGCCCGTTTTCATATGGTGATCTCCATCTCCATAGAACCTGTTCACCATGGTGATCTCCATCTCCATGTTCCATGTGCGCCATCCTCCTGGTGATGAGTCCTCCAAGAACTAGAGCATGCTATTACGCCTAATAGCTAGTAAAGAATCTAGTAATGAAGATTACATAGTTGCTTGGATCATCACAGATTGGTACGCAGACCATTAAATACAATAAAGTGACAACACATATGGCTCCTGCCGTGTTGCCGTACGCGCGATACGCAGGTCACGAATTAGTTACACACATGCATCACATACACAAGGGGGCCATACTGATCACAAGATACATCCTGCAAAAGAGAGTTAGGCGTCCTAACGTACCAAACTTCGGAGGCCCAAAACTCCATCTTCCAAGCCGAATTTGGCAAATCTAATTTCGCCGAAAACGGCAAAGCCGTTGAAATTCACGTGTAACTTTTTCTGTAGATCAATTTTCGTATAGAAATCGCCCCGATCCGAGATCATACCGAAAAGTTACGGCTGATTTACCGAAGCATGCGCATACGGCAAAATCCCGACCCCGGCAGTAGATCCCATCTACCATTGCACATCTAATGCGCCTGGCGTATGACTCTGGATCTCGATTCGACCAATCATATTGATCTTCCCTCACTGCAACTGGATTTACATGTATCACTTAACTCCGATGGCGGAAACCGACCGGTAGGAGTATGTCGTTACACTACCATTGCAGCAAGGGCATGAAATCAGGACATAGATCAAACAGAGAACTCGCATATCTCCATATGCACACATCCCGAATCCAAAACTAAGCAGCTAAGGCTCTGATACCACTGTCGGGATACGAGGTAGGCTACGCTAGCGCAAATCAAAATTTCTACCGCGTATAACCAGGAAGAACTGCCGTATAAGGATCACGGGATTACCACTCGACGCACTACTGGTGCGGAAGATGTAGATATGCGTCGGTGCAGTGAAGACGATCACGTAGTCGTACGTAGTCGAACAACGTAGTCGTACGTAGTCGATCACGTCCAGCGGCTCTCAGCAGCTCGTCCACGTGCACAGCAAGATCGCCTCCGGTGCCGCGGCTCGTCGTCGGCTCGTCGTGGCTCGTCGGCGGCTCGTCGATGGCTCATCCAAGTGCTGCAGGCGCAACACCTCCAAGGTATCCACACGTGCAGGGAGGAAGCGTCGCAAGCCGGATTGCTAGATCCGCGAGTTGCAACAGGCGAGGGCGTGGGAGGCGCGGCAAGTGTGTTCAGCCAAAAGGTGTAAACCCTAGGGCGCCCCCACCCCTCTATTTATAGAGGTTCCTGATGGGCCTCTGGATCCGAGGCCCATTAGCACTCCTAAACCTAATCCAACTCGGATCAGATCCGAATTGGGCTTCCAGCCCCTTAAGTGTGTGACCCTATGGGTTCGGATACGTATAGACATGGCCCGAGTACTCCTACTCGGCCCAATAATCGGTAGCGGCCTCTAGCAAGACGTGCCAACTCCTATACGCATACGAAGATCATATCAGACGAACCATCACAACATAATATACATGCTATTCCCTTTGCCTCACGATATTTGGTCTAGCTTCAAGCTGACCGCTCTTTCTCGATCCTGTGATTCGGAATCCCTTTGTAGGTTAACTCTTAACCGTACGTAGCATGGCCATGCATTTTCGGATCCGATCACTCGAGGGGCCCAGAGATATCACTCTCAATCAGAGAGGGGCAAATCCCATCTTGATTGACCATGTCTCATAGCATGCTTCTTGACAAACCCGAAAGCTACCTTTATAACTACCCTGTTACGGCGTAGCGTTTGATAGCCCCTAAGTAGGTCGATCCACATCTAGAATACATGCGACAATCTCAGGTCTAAGGACAAAGCGTATATGTTGTTTAAAGAGAGAACTACTTCTCGTGTTGGGTCAGTCCTAACACATGTCTCCACATGTGTCCACATTATTAGTTCAACATCTCCATGTCCATGACTTGTGAAACATAGTCATCAACTAATACATGTGCTAGTCTAATATTCATGTGTGTCCTCACATGAACTCCGACTAGGGATAACTTTAGAATAACCATACAAGTAAAGAGTTTCACATACAATTCACATAATTGCAAATCAATTCAAGTAGCCTTTAATGGATATTCAATGAACACAATATACAAATCATGGATACAAATGGAATATCATCATCTCTATGATTGCCTCTAGGGCATACCTCCAACAACGTCAGGATCAGAAGCGCCCGTCCTCCCCCCGCAAGGCCTCCGCCTTGCCCGACCGTAACCTCAGGGTCGGGAGCGCCCGACCCTGTACCACAAAGGTTCCGCCTCGCCCGACCCCGAGCGAAGGAGTCGGACACGCTGAGGTCCGCGGGGTCAGAATCCCCCTCGGATACGATCCGCATAAACAAGACAAATCCTGTGGGTCCCCCCGTCGGCCTCACCATAAATGCGCCGCAGAGTTGGCAGAGCGCAGGGCGACCGCGCCCCTCACGCAACCCGGCGCGAGTACACGCGCACGACCGTCCTGTGCGAGCTACAGTGCCGGCGGCCAGCTCCTATTCGTCGCAGGGTACTCATGACCTGCGGCGACCGGAGCAAAGGAGGGAGCGGCCCCATCCTCGGGTCCCGCACGCCCTCGGGTCCCGCGCAAACGGCAGTACAGGTGTGAAGCTCCCACTCTCTGCAAGACGTCGTCGGGGTGGCAGTATCCGCCGTCCTCCCTAACGGCCGATGGAGTGACGACGAAACCGCCTCATCATGGCCTAAACCTGGTACCTACGAACACCAAAGAAGCTACCTACGGGGAGCAGCGACACTTGGCGTCTCGCGACCCCCCATCCCGGCATGCACTGCGGCACGCGTTTAGGGTCGGCAGGACATCGGGCGCCTTGGCTCTCCCTCCTCCTCCACGCCGGACTTTTTACCATCTTACTCCTTACCTTTCACCCGGTCCCAATTGTAACTCCGGCCGGCCCCTTGCGATATAAAAGGAGGAACCTAGAGCCGGAGAAGGAGAGAGAGGACAGAGGGAGAGATCCCCAGATCTACGAACCCGCCTCTTCTCTAGTACACGATTGTTCACTCCCGCTCCTGGGAAGAACACCGAAACCAAAGAGACTTGGGAGCCATCCCTCTCTCGCCAGTCTGTAACCCCCTACTACAGAACCCCCGCATGGGCAACACGAGTATCCTCGATACTGGACGTAGGGCTTCCCTGGCCCGAACCAGTCTAAATCCGTGTCTCCCGCGCAACCATCTGAGGCTCACGCGCATAAAAGAAATTTACTAGTCTAAGGTCTAGATCCGCTGATCTTGACAACGACAGCAACTTAGGCTCCTTGCCCTTCTTGGATCTGGATCTCAACTTGCTGGTGGTCGTGGCCTCCCTCTGGATCTTCGTAGGTTTCTTGCCTATCTTCTTAGTACGCATCAACTAATCTTGAGGGAAAAAGGGGGTGAAGAAGGCTGCAGTGATTTCTCTTCAAAAGATTGGGCGGGGCAACAATGGCAGTGGTGGCGCAAACAGGAGCAGCGGCGTTAGGGTTGCAGAAAGGGCGCAAATTGCAGATCTGCTACAACAGGCATGCCAATAATTAGCACTGCCCCCCCCCCATTATATCAGCAACATTTCCGGATTCCACCCGTTTATCAAGAACCGGTCAAATACGACTCAGATTTACCACCATATAGTGTCCAATGGCTACTCTGACCAAGACACTGATCCCTTCACCGACTACAAGTAGTCGTCCAAGTGCTCGGCGGCTACGTATACCGTACCTATTGGATAAAGTTTTCTTTTTCTAAAGACTAAGATAAGTCAAAGTGAAATTACAAGTTTGACCATCAACCTGATTCTTCAATTCAACCTAAGGCTCGGTGGCTACTTCATATGGAGTGTGATTGTCATCGCACTACCATATAAAAAAGTTTCAAAACAAATACTACTCGAAGCAAACATCGGTAACTGCTAAGAGTACCTTCCAGTCATGCGACAGCTCCAGTACTCGAAGGTTGGCCGCAATGAGAAGTACTCGAGGAGCACTAGGAGGAACTCGGGCGACATCTTCAAGTACTCGGAACTGTTCCTCTCGACTACAAAGTACTCAGGGGCTTGTCGGCTAGGCACCCCCGAGCTCACCAGAAGACTTGTACGGACCCACTCAAGGGAATGTACCCGGAACCTACTCGAACATGAAGACTACTCCGCAGGACGCGTAGGTTTCATGGACTCCCCGAAGACTAGTCGGGTCAACAGGAAACTACTCTACCGAGTTAGAGTAGGACTCTGTAAATGTACTCGACTAGGACTCATACACAATCCGCCCTGTAACCCTGCTCCCCCGACTATATAAGGGCGGGCAAGACCCCCTCCATACAATGAAGAACAAGATCAATACAATCGACACACAGGACGTAGGGTATTACACGATCTAGCGGCCCAAACCTATCTAAATTGTGTTCCTTGCGTCACCATCGACTCCTTGATTCTCGACAACACCCACCTCACAAAAGACCACCTTGGGTACTCCCTAGGTGGGTTGCCAATCTAAAACACTAACAAAGTGTGCCCAACTACCGAATATCATCAAAAAAACTAGAACAAGAGAAGAAGTTGCATGCTCAACAGGCTTATTGGCTACACAAGAGTATACAACCGGTTTCTGGCTCAGCCGATGCCGATCGTACAGAGATCAAAGAGGTCGATCAAATTCGCATGCGCACAATAGATGCCATCCGTACCCTCTTGGGATTGTTGTAACAAACTTTATTTAATTTTTTGTGATGCAAATACTTTAACACTCGTACTACAATCAACTTGAATGCAAACTGAATGATCTTTTGCTACTCTGTTTGACTCACCAACGGCTACCTCATTCAAAGCATCCCTTTTGACCGACCGTTCTGTGCTTCGAACATTCAAATTCTTTCAAAACTTCCTTATAAATAATGAGCACCAATGCTCCCCTTGAAAGCATTCACAAAATCGCACAAACTCTATCCCTCCACAAGTTTCTCAAACCAGACTGAATCCAAACAACCAAGATGGCTTCCTTTTCATCAGTCAATTAGGTATTCATTCTGCAACCTCGTTCTAAATTGACTATTCTGAACCAATTTCTATTTGAAATTCATCCCCTTTGTTCTTCTTCTTGCAGATGAACCCAGTGAACCGCCAACTCAAGGCAATCATCCAAATCCTCCAATCCAATGACAAACTTTCTCAAACGAACAAGGATCTGATATAGGCTATCCTTGACCAACTCAGAGATTACATCCCCCTGGATGTCAGCCTGGTTTTATCTATGATTTAACTTTGCAGGCTCAAGTCGGCAGATACAACAATCGGCCAATCCAGTGCGAGGCCTTCAACATTCTTCCTCAATCCTTGAAAATAAGTTGACCACTCTAGAAGCCAGAAGGGATCAACTCTTGCAAGAACTGAGTCAAGTCACCAATGATATTAATATAACCACAACTCAACTGGGACACCATCCAGGCCTGCTTCACCAAAGGGAACAAGCAATCACCAATCTTCAAGATGAAGACAACCAAGCTCGCCTGTGTGCAATCAAATCAATCCAAGACTTCTTGGGTTCAATGTAATGTCTTGTTGTACCTTGATAACTTAGAAATCACAGATATTATTTGTTCTAAGGGTGATGTGTATTACATCACCATGTATCAACTGATGTACCGAACTGAAATTGGCTTATTTATATCTCATCGGATATTAGCATGTTTGCTTTCCATCTTTTTGCACTAAAGGCGATACTCTTAGTATCAGCTATGACAATCTGAAGCCTTAAGCCATCGGCTATGCATCTACCCATATACTGGGGTAATACTTCTTCAAGTATTTCCCATTCAAAGCTCTAGCGAATTCTTCCCCTTCAAGTGTTTCTAGAATATATGTGTTGCCTGGAGCATAGCGACTCACCCGATACGGCCCTTCCCATGTAGGCGATCATTTTCCCTATTTAGGATCTTTAAACCCTATTGACAACACCAGTTTCTAGACCAGATCTCCCTGGGAAAACTCTTTTCTTATCATACAATCTAGCTACTCTCTTTTTATTTTCTTCAATACTTATCAAAGCCCTTAGCTGACGACTTGCTAGATCCTCCAACTCACCCTTCATCAGGACCGAGTGATCATCGACTGTCAATTGATCCTGTAATGATATACATCTTGACCCTATCTTTAATTCCCAAGGCAAAACCGCTTCATGCCCATAAACCAACTGATAAGGGGACACTATTGTAGCACCATGACAAGCCATCTGATACGCCCATAGAGATTCGTTTAGCGTAGCATGCCAACGTCTTGGTTGCTCTTCAATTTTTATTTTAATTAACTTGATAATGCTCTTGTTGGATGCTTTAGCCTGACCATTCGCTTAAGCATAATATGGAGAAGAATTCAATAGTTTAATTCCCATACTGGTAGCAAATTCCCCTGAAGTGAACATAGTCCCTGTTGGGATACGAGGTAGGCTACACTAGCGCAAATCAAAAATTTCTACCGCGTATAACCAGGAAGAACTGCCGTATAAGGATCACGGGATTACCACTCGACGCACTACTGGTGCGGAAGATGTAGATATGCGTCGATGCAGTGAAGACGATCACGTAGTCGTACGTAGTCGATCAACGTAGTCGTACGTAGTCGATCACGTCACGTCCAGCAGCTCCCGCGTGCAGCAAGATCGCCTCCGGTGCCGCGGCTCGTCGTCGGCTCGTCGTGGCTCGTCGGCGGCTCGTCGATGGCTCGTCCAAGTGCTGCAGGCGCAACACCTCCAAGATATCCACACGTGCAGGGAGGAAGCGTCACAAGCCGGACTGCTAGATCCGCGAGTTGCAACAGGCGTGGGCGTGGGAGGCGCGGCAGGTGTGTTTCGCCAAAAGGGTGTCAACCCTAGGGCTCCCCCACCCCTCTATTTATAGAGGTTCCTGATGGGCCTCTGGATCCGAGGCCCATTAGTACTCCTAAACCTAATCCAACTCGGATCAGATCCGAATTGGGCTTCCAGCCCCTTAAGTGTGTGACCCTATGGGTTCGGATACGTATAGACATGGCCCGAGTACTCCTACTCGGCCCAATAGTCGGTAGCGGCCTCTAGCAAGACGTGCCAACTCCTATACGCACACGAAGATCATATCAGACGAACCATCACAACATAATATACATGCTCTTCCCTTTGCCTCACGATATTTGGTCTAGCTTCAAGCCGACCACTCTTTCTCGATCCTGTGATTCGGAATCCCTTTGTAGGTTAACTCTTAACCGTACGTAGCATGGCCATGCATTTTCGGATCCGATCACTCGAGGGGCCCAGAGATATCACTCTCAATCAGAGAGGGGCAAATCCCATCTTGACTGACCATGTCTCATAGCATGCTTCTTGACAAACCCGAAAGCTACCTTTATAACTACCCTGTTACGGCGTAGCGTTTGATAGCCCCTAAGTAGGTCGATCCACATCTAGAATACATGCGACAGTCTCAGGTCTAAGGACAAAGCGTATATGTTGTTTAAAGAGAGAACTACTTCTCGTGTTGGGTCAGTCCTAGCACATGTCTCCACATGTGTCCACATTATTAGTTTAACATCTCCATGTCCATGACTTGTGAAACATAGTCATCAACTAATACATGTGCTAGTCTAATATTCATGTGTGTCCTCACATGAACTCCGACTAGGGACAACTTTAGAATAACCATACAAGTAAAGAGTTTCACATACAATTCACATAATTGCAAATCAATTCAAGTAGCCTTCAATGGATATTCAATGAACACAACATACAAATCATGGATACAAATGGAATATCATCATCTCTATGATTGCCTCTAGGGCATACCTCCAACAGTCTCCCACTTGCACTAGAGTCAATCTAGAAGGTACCTAATACCCATAGCTCTTACATGCGCATCATGCTTAGCCTGCAGAAGTGGTTTTGTCAACGGATCAGAAATGTTCAGATCCGTGTGTATTTTGCATATCTTGATCTCACCCCGGTTAACGAAGTCTCGAATGAGATGAAATCGCCGCATTACGTGTTTGTTCTTCTAGTGGTTCCTTGGCTCCTTTGCTTGCGCAATTGCCCCATTGTTATCACAGAAGAGATTCAATGGGCTGGACGCATTCGGGAACACACCAAGCTCAATGAGGAAATTCCTTATCCAAACACCTTCCTTCGCGGCTTCCGAAGCTGCGATGTACTCGGCTTCTGTCGTAGAATCGGCTACCGTCTCCTGCTTGAAACTCTTCCAACTAACAGCACCACCATTTAGCGTGAACACAAATCCTGATTGTGACTTTGAATCATCTCTGTCGGTTTGGAAACTAGCATCGGTGTAACCTGTTACAACGAACTCCTCCTCACCTCCATAGACGAGGAACATATCTTTAGTCCTTCTCAAGTACTTAAGAATGTTTTTCACCGCTGTCCAGTGACTCTCACCTGGATCAGATTGGTGTCTGCTTGTCATACTTAGCGCATATGAAACATCTGGGTGAGTACTTATCATTGCATACATGATAGATCCAATATCCGAGGCATATGGCACTCTACTCATGCGATCCCGCTCATCAGCAGTCGAAGGACACTGAGTCTTGCTGAGATGTATGCCATGTGACATAGGCAAGAACCCTTTCTTTGCCTCTTCCATGCTGAACCGCTTCAACACTTTGTCAATGTAAGTATCTTGGCTTAAACCTATAAGCCTTCTCGATCTATCTCTATAGATCTTAATGCCCAGAATATATGCCGCTTCCCCTAAGTCCTTCATCGAAAAACTATTTTTCAGTGAAGTCTTTACGGACTCAAGCATAGGAATGTTATTTCCAATCAGTAATATGTCATCCACATATAAGATTAGAAATACTACAGAGCTCCCACTAACCTTCTTGTAAACACAAGACTCTTCTTCGTTCTTGGTGAAGTCAAACCCTTTGACCACTTCATCAAAATGAATGTTCCAACTCCTAGATGCTTGCTTCAATCCATAAATGGATCTCTGAAGCTTGCATACCTTTCCAGCATTTTTCGGATTGACAAAACCCTCGGGCTGTATCATATACACGTCCTCAGCTAGGTTTCCATTCAGGAAAGCTGTCTTGACATCCATCTGCCATATCTCATAATCGAAATATGCAGCTATAGCTAGAATAATCTGAATGGACTTAAGCATCACTACGGGCGAGAAGGTCTCGTCGTAGTCAACTCCTTGAACTTGTCGAAAACCTTTTGCGACAAGTCGTGCTTTATAGATGTGAACATTTCCATCCATGTCCTTTTTCTTCTTATAGATCCACTTGCACTCTATGGCTTTAACACCATCAGGCGGGTCAACCAAGTTCCAAACTTGATTGTCTCCCATGGACTCTATTTCGGATTGCATGGCACTCTGCCATTTTTCGGAGTCTGGGTCCATCATTGCTTCTACATATGTCACAGGCTCATCATTGTCCAACAATAATATTTCTCGCATTTCGCGGAGCCTTGCTGACCTTCGTGGTTGTGGCGGTGCTTCTCTTGCCATGGGTATCTCAACTTGTTCTGCTACGTTAGCATCACTCATTGATTCTTGCCCGATTGGCTCATCTTGAACTTCTTCAAGATGCACTGTCTTTCCACTCTTTTCTCCTTTGAGGAACTCTTTCTCTAGGAAAACCCCGTTCCGAGTGACAAACACTTTGCCTTCTGATCGGTTGTAGAAATAATATCCCAAAGTTTCCTTTGGATATCCCACGAAAATGCACTTATCCGACTTGGGTGTGATCTTGTCCGACTGAAGTCGTTTGACAAACACTTCACATCCCCAAATCTTTAGAAAAGACAAACTAGGAACCTTTCCAGTCCATATCTCATATGGTGTCTTAACTACGGATTTAGATGGTACCCTATTAAGTGTGAAAGCTGCTGTTTCTAGAGCGTATCCCCAAAATGACAACGGTAGGTCTGACTGGCTCATCATTGATCGAACCATGTCTAACAAAGTTCGATTACGTCGCTCGGACACACCGTTTCTCTGAGGTGTTCCAGGCGGCGTAAGTTGTGGAACAATTCCGCAACTCTTTAGATGATTGCTAAACTCGTGGCTCAAATACTCGCCTCCACGATCAGATCGTAAGGCCTTAATTTTCTTGCCAAGCTGATTTTCAACTTCATTCTGAAATTCCTTGAACTTTTCAAAGGTTTCAGACTTGTGCCTCATCAAGTAGACATAGCCATATCTACTAAAATCATCAGTGAAAGTTATGAAGTATTGGAATCCTCCTCTAGCCGTCGTGCTCATTGGTCCGCATACATCACTATGTACGAGTTCCAACAAGTCTACTGCTCTCTCAGGAAATCCTGTGAAAGGCGTCTTGGTCATCTTGCCTAGTAAGCAAGCCTCGCATGTCTCGTATGATTCAAAATCAAACGAAGTTAGAAGTCCATCAGAATGGAGCTTCTTCATGCGCTTTTCACTTATATGACCCAAACGACAATGCCACAAGTAGGTAGGACTCAAATCATTAGGCCGAGGCCTTTTAGCACTTACATTACAGACAGGTGAACCATCAAGATTTAAAACAAACAATCCATTCACAATGGGTGCAAAAGCCATAAACATATTATTCTTAGAGATCACACAACCATTGTTTTCACTTGCAAATGAATAACCATCCTTCATCAAGCATGAAGGAGATAAAAATGTTTCAACTTAAACTAGGAACAAAATAACAATTATTCAACTCCATAATAAATCCTGACGGGGGGTGGAGTTGCATCGTCCCGACGGTCAAAGCAGCAACTCTTGCATTATTGCCCACTCGGAAATCAACTTCTCCTCTTTCCACGCTTCTACTTCTTATCATTCCCTGCATCGAATTGCAAATATGAGCAACCGATCCGGTATCAAATACCCAAGAATTAATAATTGTATCAGCGAGAAATATGTTGTCTATAACGTTAACAACAAGCGTACCTGAGGTAGAAGTACTCTTACTTCCGCCATTCTTCAAGGAAGCTAGGTACTGCTTGCAGTTTCTCTTCCAGTGACCAAGTTCATGACAGTAAAAGCACTCTTTGTCTGGAGCAGGTCCAGGTCCAGCTTTAACCTTGGGCAGTGGGTTTGGCTTGGACGTTCTAGCCTTGCCCTTCTTCTTCCAAGAATTGCCCTTCTTCTTAAAGCTAGGCTTGTTCTGTATCGCCATCACATGGCTGGTACTAGTGCTTTTCTTGATGTCAGCCTCTGCTGTTTTAAGCATGCCACACAGCTCATTCAAACCCTTCTCCGTCCCATGCATATGGTAGTTCGAGATGAAGTTCCCATAGCTAGGCGGAAGAGACGAAAGAATGAAATCAGTGGCCAACTCTTGGCCCAGTGGGAAGCCTAGCTTCTCCAACCGTTGAGTGTAACCAACCATCTTGATTACGTGTGGTCCTACTGCTGCGCCTTCTGCTAGCTTGTTCTCAACAAAGGCCTTAGACACATTGAACCTTTCAGTCCTGGCCTGTGTTTGGAACATGTCTCTAAGCGCCACGATCATATCGTGCACCTCATGGTTTGTTTCGAACTGCATCTGCAGCTCAGGTTCCATGCAAGCAAGCATAAGGCAGCTTACTTCGAGGTTAGCATCACATGCTTTCTTGTAAGCATTCTTAGCAGCAGCGGGTGCATCATCAGCAGGTTCTTCTGGTAGTGGGTTGTCTAGAACATCTTCCTTTTTCTCAGCCCTGAGAACAATTCTCAGGTTACGGATCCAATCCGAGTAGTTTGTTCCATTCAACTTGTCCTTCTCAAGGACCGAACGCAAAGCAAACGATGCGGTGGTGTTGCTAGGTGCCATTTAATCTACAACAAAAGTAATGCAAAATACACTAAGACAAACGTATCCATGATAGAGCAAATTACATTAAACTACTTTAACAGAATCTACTCCCACTAAAATCAATATCCCTCTATTGAAACTTAGTGATTCAGGATCCACAACTAACAAGTCTACTAGTGAGCTTTAGCATCACCGCTAGCAAACGAGGTAGATCGGTAAGCAACTTTTGCTAATCATATCACATATGACTCCTGTTGTTGGGTGACATCTCTATGTCTCGGCGCCCAACCTTTATGCCCCAAGGTCCTTAACCGTTAAGATAACCTCGTTAAGCAAACCAACCCTTATGCGTGTAAGTGTCCGACACAAACCCGTCTAGTCAAGGAAAACTAGTGGCACCCTAATTACATAGACCCACCACTAATTGTACAAGACATGGGACGGTGCAAGTTTTAGTTGGGAGGGCATACTAACTTAAAATTTGTGAGGGATCGTTCTACTTCTAACATCACAGCATGCAGAAAGTAAAACATAAACATAATTACATTCACACAGTTGTGACACAGTATGGCCCGTTTTCATATGGTGATATCCATCTCCATAGAACCTGTTCACCATGGTGATCTCCATCTCCATGTTCCATGTGCGCCATCCTCCTGGTGATGAGTCCTCCAAGAACTAGAGCATGCTATTACACCTAATAGCTAGTAAAGAATCTAGTAATGAAGATTACATAGTTGCTTGGATCATCACAGATTGGTACGCAGACCATTAAATACAATAAAGTGACAACACATATGGCTCCTGCCGTGTTGCCGTACGCGCGACACGCAGATCACGAATGAGTTACACACATGCATCACATACACAAGGGGGCCATACTGATCACAAGATACATACATACATCCTGCAAAACAGAGTTAGGCGTCCTAACGTTCCAAACTTCGGAGGCCCGAAACTCCATCTTCCAAGCCGAATTTGGGAAATCTAATTTAGCCGAAAACGGCAAAGCGGTTGAAATTCATGTGTAACTTTTTCTGTAGATCAATTTTCGTATAAAAATCGCCCCGATCTGAGATCGTACCGAAAAGTTACGGCTGATTTACCGAAGCATACGCATACGGCAAAATCCCGACCTCGGCAGTAGATCCCATCTACTATTGCACATCTAATGCGCCTGGCGTATGACCCTGGATCTCGATTCGACCAATCATATTGATCTTCGCTCACTGCAACTGGATTTACGTGTATCACTTAACTCCGATGGCGGAAACCGACCGGTAGGAGTATGTCGTTACACTACCATTGCAGCAAGGGCACGAAACCAGGACATAGATCAAACAGAAAACTCGCATATCTCCATATGCTCACATCCCGAATCCAAAACTAAGCAGCTACGGCTCTTGATACCACTGTTGGGATACGAGGTAGGCTACACTAGTGCAAATCAAAAATTTCTACCGCGTATAACCAGGAAGAACTGTCGTATAAGGATCACGGGATTACCACTCGACGCACTACTGGTGCGGAAGATGTAGATATGCGTCGATGCAGTGAAGACGATCACGTAGTCGTACGTAGTCGATCAACGTAGTCGTACGTAGTCGATCACGTCACGTCCAGCAGCTCCCGCGTGCAGCAAGATCGCCTCCAGTGCCGCGGCTCGTCGGCGGCTCGTCGTGGCTCGTTGGCGGCTCGTCGATGGCTCGTCCAAGTGCTGCAGGTGCAACACCTCCAAGGTATCCACACGTGCAGGGAGGAAGCGTCACAAGCCGGACTGCTAGATCCGCGAGTTGCAACAGGCGTGGGCATGGGAGGCGCGGCAGGTGTGTTTCGCCAAAAGGGTGTCAACCCTAGGGCGCCCCCACCCCTCTATTTATAGAGGTTCCTGATGGGCCTCTGGATCCGAGGCCCATTAGTACTCCTAAACCTAATCCAACTCGGATCAGATCCGAATTGGGCTTCTAGCCCCTTAAGTGTGTGACCCTATGGGTTCGGATACGTATAGACATGGCCCGAGTACTCCTACTCGGCCCAATAGTCGGTAGCGGCCTCTAGCAAGACATGCCAACTCCTATACGCACACGAAGATCATATCAGACGAACCATCACAACATAATATACATGCTCTTCCCTTTGCCTCACGATATTTGGTCTAGCTTCAAGCCGACCGCTCTTTCTCGATCCTGTGATTCGAAATCCCTTTGTAGGTTAACTCTTAACCATACGTAGCATGACCATGCATTTTCGGATCCGATCACTCGAGGGGCCCAGAGATATCACTCTCAATCAGAGAGGGGCAAATCCCATCTTGACTGACCATGTCTCATAGCATGCTTCTTGACAAACCCGAAAGCTACCTTTATAACTACCCTGTTACGGCGTAGCGTTTGATAGCCCCTAAGTAGGTCGATCCACATCTAGAATACATGCGACAGTCTCAGGTCTAAGGACAAAGCGTATATGTTGTTTAAAGAGAGAACTACTTCTCGTGTTGGGTCAGTCCTAGCACATGTCTCCACATGTGTCCACATTATTAGTTCAACATCTCCATGTCCATGACTTGTGAAACATAGTCATCAACTAATACATGTGCTAGTCTAATATTCATGTGTGTCCTCACATGAACTCCGACTAGGGACAACTTTAGAATAACCATACAAGTAAAGAGTTTCACATACAATTCACATAATTGCAAATCAATTCAAGTAGCCTTCAATGGATATTCAATGAACACAACATACAAATCATTGATACAAATGGAATATCATCATCTCTATGATTGCCTCTAGGGCATACCTCCAACAGTCCCCTGATCGGTTGTGATAGTATGAGGGATACCGAACCGATAGATAATGTGCTCTTTAACAAAGTCGATCATGCTTGCCAATGTCACATTCTTCAAAGGGATTGCTTCAACCCATTTTGTAAAGTAATCTGTTGCTACCAATATGAACTTGTGACCCTTGCTTGATGATGGATAAATCTGGCTGATTAAGTTAATCCTCCAACCCCTGAACGGCCATGGCTTAATTATAGGATTCGTAGCCGATGTCGGGGCTCTCTGCACATTGCTAAACCTTTGGCAATCCTGACAACCCTTGTAATACTTGAAGCAATCTTCAAGGATATTCTGCCAGTAGTACACATTATTTCTAATCATCCATTTCATCTTAAAGGCTGATTGATGAGCCCCACAAAGTCCCTCATGAATCTCGCCCATCAAGCTTTTTGATTCTTCAGCACCAAGGCACTTGCGCAAGACCCCATCAATTGTAGGATAATATAAATTGTCCACGAGTAACACATATTTCATGGCCTCAAGACATACTCGTCTATCAACCTTTTTCGATGGATCCTTTAAATAATCAGCTATCTCCTTTCTCCAATCACCAGGCATCGACTCTAAGGACATAACACCACGAATCGGCCGATATCTAGAGGCATTTTGAGCGAGCTTGTTAGACTCTTCATTGTAAGATCTGGGAATATGTTCAATGGTCACACTCTTGAATTCCTTAAGTAACTGGAGGCACTCTTCATGGTAGACTCTCAAAATGTCATCTTTGCATTCACATCCTCCAATTAGTTGATTGACGACCAGCATAGAATCCCCAAATATTTCGACAGCATCAGTTTTAATCTCTCTCAACAGCTTGATACCCTTTAAAACAGCTTGATATTCAGCCTGATTATTGGTAGTGGTAGCATCAATCGGCAACGAAAACTCATAGTTTGCCCCCCGTGGTGACACAAGCACTATGCCGATCCCTAAACCGATTCCATAAGAAGATCCATCAAAGAATAAACTCCATGGCACTGGTTCCACGATAGCAACCGCTGAACCGCAGTGCTGAACAACAAAATTGGCCATGACTTGTCCTTTAACAGCTTTAACCGACTCATACTTCAGGTCAAATTATGACAGAGCCAAAATCTATTTTCCGATTCTCCCATTCAAAATTGGCAACGATAACATATATTTGACAACATCATCTTTGCATACAACAACGCATTCAGCCGATAATAGATAATGCCTAAGCTTAGTGCAGGAAAAATACAAGCATAAGCATAGCCTTTCGACCGGAGAATACCTAGTCTTTGCATCCAAGAGTCTCCTGCTCACATAATAAATTACTCGTTCCTTTCCTTCAAACTCTTGAACAAGAGCCAATCCGATAGCACGCTCATCAGCCGATAAGTACAACTTGAACGACTTATGTTCCTGAGGAGGTACCAACACCGAAGGTGATACCAAGTATCGCTTAATATCATCTAATGCTTTTTGTTGTTCCACTCCCCAAACAAATTCTTGATCGGCCTTCAATTTTAACAGCGAACTGAATGGTTGAATCCTCCCGGACAAGTTTGATATGAACCTCCAGATGAAATTAATTTTGCCGATCAATGACTTAAAGCTCAGTTTTGTTTTCCAAAGCAACAACCTTGTTATTGGCACCAATGATCTTCTGACTAACCTTGATGCCACGTTCATGTACCATGAAACCCAAGAACTGCCCAGCCGATACGCCAAAAGCACACTTATTTGGATTCATCTTCAGTCCATGCTTCCTTATGCACTCCAGAACCCTACGTAGATCGGCCAAATGCTCCTGGTATCCTTCTGATTTAACCACGACATCATCGATGTAAATCTCCACTATCTTGCCGATGAGTTCATGGAAAATATAATTCATGGCCCATTGATACGTAGCCCTAACATTCTTCAATCCAAAAGTCATGACGATCCACTCAAATAAGCCACCGAGCCCAGGACATCTAAAGGCCATTTTGGAAATATCTTCTTCAGCCATAAATATCTGGTTATACTCAGCATTACCATATAGGAAACTAATTACTCTGTGCCCTGCAGTGGCATCTATCAGCACATCGGCTACTGGCATTGGATAACCATCCATTGGCGTGGCTTTGTTGAGATCCCTGAAATCAATACAAACTCGTAGCTTTCCATTCTTCTTGTATACAGGGACAACATTAGAAATCCATTCAGCATAACGACACTGCCTGATGAAGTTAGCTTCAATTAATCTTGTAATCTCGGCTTTAATATCATGTAACACTTTTGGATTACAACACCGTGCAGGCTGCTGATACAACCGATACCCTAGCTTTATAGGCAATCGATATTCAACAATAGATCGGTCTAAACTAGGCATTTCATAATATTCCCAAGCAAAGCAGTCTCTAAACTCCCTAAGTAACTTAATCAATTCTTGCTTATACTCAGGATCTAACTTAGCACTAATGTATGTCGGCCTTGGCTTGCTACCATCTCCAAGATCTACCTTCTCGAACACATCGGCCGATGTAAACCCGTGCCCAAGTTTCCCATCGTCTTCAACGAACTCATCCATCAAGATGATTCTTCTAAGCCGACCGCTTAGATCGGCTGTAGTCCAAAATCAGACACCTTCAAGAAATCTGTATCCCAGGCTTTTCCAGATATACAACTTACTTGATCACAGCTCCACTGCTGGGCATCGGCTGCGGCAATTTTGAAAGAGGAATCGACGGGGACAACTTCCACCGAATTGCCGATCCACTAGACGAGGCATTGATGCATCGTAGACGGGATATAGCAATTGGCATGAATCCAATCTCAACCTAAGAGCATGTTATATGACCCTTTACCATTAATGACGAAAAACGTGATGGGTAAGGTCTTACTTCCAATCGTCAAATCAACGCAGAGTGCCCCCTGAGCTGGTGAGATATTTCTTTCAAAGTCTTTCAGCATCATATCCATTTTCGTCAAATCTTCTTCGCCATTTCCAAACTTGCAAAACATGGCATATGGCATGATATTTACTGCCGCACCTCCATCCACGAGCATCTTGGTAACTGGCCTCCCATTAACCTATCCTTTGAGGAACAAAGCTTTTAAGTGCTGACGCTTTCATCCTTAGGCTTCTCAAAGGTAGCCAGCATCGGCTCCAAGGTTAACTACGCCATCTCTCGCTCTGCTTCTGATATTTCACCATGATCAGCTAGAGCCATAAACTCCATCGGTAGAACAAAGACCATGTTGATATCTGCAGCCGATTCATGGTTATCATCCGCATCATCGGCTTTCATTTTGACGCGCCATACTTGGAATTTGACCTCTTTCCTCTCTAAGGCACATTTTTCTTCTTCTTCTTGCTATTCCTACTAGCGCAAGTGCTGAACTCTTCTCTTCTAGGACTTGGTCAAACCTTCTGGGCACCACTAGGGTGCTTCGCACCACCGTGCTGTGATGCATGCTACTGCTCTAGTTCACGACACATCGGCTCCTCATTAGGGACCCTTTCATTGACCCTCTCTTCTAGCCGATTAGGTACACCAATTCTGCCCCCCCAACCAATCATACACATTAGCTTTGCCCCCCAGCCGATCATGCACTTGAATGCGCCTGTCACCATAATCAGATCTATTTCTAATGATCAGCTTGCAATTTCTGACATCAAAGCATAGTCTCTTGAACGATCGGCTATCTTGACACAACCCATTGCACTCAGGACAGTTATCAGCCGATGGTAGTTTGATTCCTTCTTCCCAGCAGTATATGAAGAACGGGCACCTCCAATGAACTTCATGGCGGCGTATCCTCTCTTCCTTGTACCTTGCTCTCTCTTGCTACCTTTGGAACTTGTTGAACAATTCTTCAGAAGTAATCGGCCTACGAGATCCCTTTGAACTTTCTCCTTCTTCTAATTGACCTTTTCCCTTGATGTCATCGACCGATATCTGAACTTTAGGATCTACAGCTCCACTCTTCCTGGCCGATTCTGAAGTTAATACCTTGGTCTGGATCGCACCCTTACCACCAACTTCCACCATGTTAGTTTGGAAAGGGTGCTGGTCGATCTTCATCGGCTTTGTTGGCTTTGTAGGGGCTTAAAACTTAAGTCTCCCCTGCTCAATAGTGATGAGGACACCACGAGTACATCTACACCAGCAGCACCTCAGGCGCCTCCAGTTGCTCATCCACCTCAGGCGCCTACAGTTGCTCATCCAGTTGGGCCAATCACTCGAGCCCGTGCGAGAGAATTAAACTTCATCATGCTGTTAAGGAACGAAGGCCCATCGGAATAAGAAGATGGCCCAAAAGGGCAGCCCAGGTGGGGCGCCTAGGGTTGGGCGCCGTGACCCCTTCGGACTCCAGGGGCTGCGCCCCCTTTATTTAGTCCGAGTCCTTTTTGTTTACGACTTGAGTTTTGTTTTACATCTAGCTTTAGCTACTCTTGAACACGCGCAAATACGCGCTGTCCTTGTGATTCAGAACTCCACCTTCGAGTGATATTTAGATTGCTCGCCTCTCTTTCTTGTTCGTTCTTCGATTGCGGATAGGAATCGATCTTCGTGATCAGGCTGATCTCGCACCAGCGAGGTTGGTAACCATCGGGAGTTGGTTCAGCGATTGCATTGGCGCTTCGGGTTCGCTCGTCGTAGTCGGATCGTGAGGGTCTACTTCCACCAAGTCGAATTTATCTCCACTCGCCGAAAGATCGGGCACTCCGACTCTATCAAGTGGTATCAGCTTTCCAGGTTGATCGGTGAGTTTTACCGAGTGTTTTTTCCCTTCCTACAGTCCACAAAAACCAAAACAAATTTTTTTCAGGTTAGATCCTTTGTCCCAGCAACCGTTTAGCCTCGCACATTCTTTCAATAAGTGTCTTTGTTGAATTTGTGTGCCTACTCGTTCAATTGTTGCTGGTTACTTGTGTTTACTCTTTTGTTTCTCGTGTTTCATCTAACCCTAGTTTTCGCCGCCGCCGCCGTTCCGCTGCTCGCCAACCCTACCAGCCGCGCCCACCGCACCTCCCCCCGCGACAACCGCGCCGCGCCATCCCACTACTCCGATCGCCCCTCCCCTGTCAAAAAAAAAAGATCGAAAGCAATCAAAAAAAAAAGGAAAGTGCACAAAAAAAAAAAGAAGGAAAGAAGCCAAAAAAAAAAGAAGAAGAAGAATCCAACAGGGAGAAGGAAGGTGATTCGGATTTGTTTCGGTGGCACCTCCCTTTGCGCGCGCCGTGACTCCTCCTGGGTCACGACTCTCTGGTGTTAATTCCCCCCTCCCCCACGTATTCCGTGCCAGCCTTTCACATCCGTATCTCTCTTTCTTGGTCCTTTATTATTCTGAGGTCCGCCTTACTCTCTTTTTTTTTACCGGAATACCCCTATCCTTTCGGAAAAAGTGTGTGCCGCAATTTGATATTTGAGATCCTCTGTGTTCATATTATCAGTTTTGGGGCACCCTCTGTGAAAAAAAAAAACAGAAAAAAAAAAAAAAGAGGTGCGCCCTCTCCACCTTGCCTCTGTTCTTTCGATTTTTCCTTGTTACCAGCAACTATTGTTACGTGTTTGGCACTATCTTTCAACTTTGCATTATTGTTTGATTGTGCTAATCCTTCATTTGAGTGCAGCCTTCCCAGAACTCCACATAGTTCTACGACGAGCATATTTTGTTTCTCCAGGCAATCGCTCCTCCAATCTTTCGTGAGTTCCACCGGTTGGTTGCAGTTCGCCCCTGTGTGCGTGGTAAGAACGGATAAGAATTTGATAACAGCACTAGTGTGAGCGCCTTGTGAGCTGTTACACCCCTATTTTGTCGTCGCTTGTGTTCTTGTCTTTGCGCTAACCATGGCAGATGATGTCGACGCGGGGGCTACCCAGCTGGAGGGCATACGGGCGCAAGTTGAAGGGCTTGTCACCGACATTCAGACGATTCATGAACGGCTGGACTCGACGATCTCCTCGACGACCGAGCGGTGTGATCAGCTCGACCTTGCACAGACGGCCGCTAAGGCCACACTCGACTCAGTTGTGGCAAGACTCGATGCATTGCACACTACAGTCGCAGAGTTGCAGCAGGGTTATGGTGGTGACTCGGACCAGGACGATGGCGACCGCCGAGGCCGTGCCCGCCGCGTGCCACGCCGCTCCGGTGGTAATGATTCCTTTTCCAAGATTAAATTTAAAATCCCACCTTTTAATGGCAAATATGATCCTGCTGCATATCTTGATTGGGAATTAGAAGTTGAACAGAAATTTTCATGCCATGATATTCTTGCTAATTCTCAAGTTAAAGCTGCTATTAGTGAATTTACTGATTTTGCTTTAATTTGGTGGCGTGAATATAAACACAAACATCCCAATACCATTCCAACCACTTGGGAGCAATTAAAAACTGCTATGCGCCACAGATTTGTGCCTTCTTATTATGCTCGCGATTTGCTTAATAAAATGCAACGTTTTCAGCAAGGTTCCAAATCTGTTGAGGAATATTTCCAGGAATTACAAATAGGAATGATTCGTTGTGGGTTATTGGAGGAAAACGACGCTGCTATGGCACGTTTTCGTGGTGGTTTGAACCGCGAAATTCAGGATATACTTGATTATAAGGACTACACCGATATGACAACATTATTTGAATATGCTTGCAAAGCTGAACGTGAAGTGCAGGGACGCCGCTCGAAGACATATTCTAACTCTTTTGCAGGAAGAAGCTCGCCATCCAACTCCGCACCCGCTCTCCCTGCGCCACCCACGCCCACCACGACACCGCGCGAGCGAACGGCAAAACCTGCAAGCGCTGCCCCTTCCACAGGCACCGCCCCTCCCACAGGCCGTACACGGGATATTCAGTGTCATCGTTGCAAAGGATTTGGCCATGTGATTCGGGACTGTCCGAACAAGCGCACTTTGCTTCTTCGTGACGATGGTGAGTACTCTTCCGCTAGTGATTCTGAAGATACTCGACATGCGATGCTTGCCACTAACCATGCAGCTATGGAGGTACATGTCAACCCGGGCGACGCCGATAGGTATGAAAGTCTTGTTGTGCAGCGTGTTCTTAGTACACAGGTCGCCCCGTCCGAGAAGAATCAGCGACACACTCTTTTCCATACCAAGGGCGTTGTGCAGGAGCGGTCGATTCGCATCATCATCGACAGCGGCAGCTGCAACAATTTGGCGAGTACCACGCTGGTTGAAAAGTTGTCTTTACCCACTCGTAAGCATCCACATCCATATCACATTCAATGGCTTAATGATGGTGGGAAAATTAGAATTACTCGATCAGTCCGTGTTCCTTTCTCCATGGGTGCTTATTCTGATTTTGTTGATTGTGATGTTATTCCCATGGAAGCATGCTCTCTGTTACTTGGGCGACCTTGGCAATATGATACTGATAGCTTGCATCATGGTCGTTCCAATCACTATTCTTTCATGTTTAAGGGTCAGAAAATAATTATACATCCCATGACACCTGAACAAATTCTTAAAGATGATCTTGCTAGAGCTGCAAAAACTGCTAAACAACTTGAACCATCGACATCTCTTAATTCTGAAATCAAGTTGAATGCTCCTGTTTTGCTTGCCACACGTGCTGATTTTGATGAGTTACGCGATGCTCCTTTGCCATGCTATGCCCTTATATGCTCTAGTGTGCTCGTTTCACTTGATGATGCACCATCTTTGGATATTCCCCCTGCGGTTGCTAACATTTTGCAGGAGTACGCTGATGTCTTTCCAAAAGATTTGCCACCGGGACTTCCACCACTTCGTGGCATTGAGCACCAGATCGACCTCATTCCCGGCGCCCAGCTTCCGAACCGCGCACCGTACCGTACAAATCCGGATGAGACGAAGGAAATCCAGCGCCAGGTACAGGCGTTGCTTGACAAGGGTTACATTCGTGAGTCTCTTAGCCCTTGCTCCGTTCCTGTGTTACTTGTTCCAAAGAAAGATGGCTCATGGCGTATGTGTGTAGACTGTCGTGCTATTAATAACATTACCATTCGCTACCGATACCCTATACCACGCCTTGATGATATGCTAGATGAGCTTAGTGGTGCCATTATTTTCACTAAGATTGATTTGCGTAGTGGCTACCATCAGATTCGCATGAAATTAGGTGATGAATGGAAAACGGCTTTTAAAACGAAATTTGGGTTATACGAATGGTTAGTTATGCCGTTTGGTTTGACAAATGCTCCCAGCACATTTATGCGTTTGATGAATGAAGTTCTGAGGCCCTTCATAGGATTGTTTGTAGTTGTCTATTTTGATGATATCCTCATTTACAGCAAGTCTATGGAAGAGCATTTAGAACATTTGCGTGCTGTTTTTGATGCCTTGCGTGCGGCCCATTTATTTGCTAACCTCGAAAAATGCATGTTTTGCACACAACGTGTCTCGTTTCTTGGCTATGTTGTTACTCCACAGGGCATTGAGGTGGATAGCAGCAAGATTGATGCCATTCGGGAGTGGCCTACACCGACAACGGTTACACAAATTCGAAGCTTTCTTGGCCTTGCAGGTTTCTACCGTCGGTTTGTTCGTGATTTTAGCTCCATTGCAGCGCCTCTACATGAGCTTACAAAGAAGGATGTTCCCTTTGCTTGGAGTGATTCGCAAGAGGTTGCGTTCAGCACCTTGAAAGATAAGTTAACCAATGCTCCTCTCTTGCAGTTGCCTGATTTTACTAAAGTGTTTGAGCTTGAATGCGATGCTAGCGGTATTGGGCTAGGTGCTGTTTTGTTACAAGAAGGAAAACCGGTTGCTTACTTTAGCGAGAAATTAAGTGGTGCTAGCTTGAATTATTCTACTTATGATAAGGAGCTTTATGCTTTAGTGCGCACTTTGCATACTTGGCAGCACTACCTTTGGCATCGCGAGTTTATAATTCATTCTGATCATGAGGCTTTAAAACATATTCGTACCCAAACAAACCTGAACCGTCGTCATGCTAAATGGGTAGAATTCATTGAGTCTTTCCCTTACATTATTAAACACAAGAGCGGGAAGGAAAATGTCATTGCTGATGCTTTGTCTCGTCGTTATACCATGCTGTCACAGTTAGATTTTAAAATCTTTGGCTTGCAAACTGTGAAGGATCAATATGTGGATGATGCTGATTTTAAAGATGCTTTCGCCCACTGTATTCATGGCAAACCATGGGGCAAATTTCACATACAGGACGGGTTCCTGTTTCGCGCTAACAAGCTGTGTGTTCCAGCTAGCTCGGTTCGTCGTTTGTTGTTACAGGAAGCGCATGGAGGCGGTCTCATGGGGCACTTTGGCGTCTACAAGACGCATGAAGTGCTGGCTGCCCACTTCTTTTGGCCCCGGATGCGCGCTGATGTTGAGCGCCTTGTTGCCCGCTGCACTACTTGCCAGAAAGCTAAGTCACGATTAAACAACCATGGTTTGTACATGCCTTTGCCTGTTCCTACTTCCCCTTGGCTTGATATTTCTATGGACTTTGTTTTGGGATTGCCTAGAACTAAGAAGGGGAGGGACAGTATTTTTGTGGTTGTTGATCGTTTCTCCAAAATGGCTCATTTTATACCTTGTCATAAGACTGATGATGCTAGCACTGTTGCTGAATTGTTCTTTCGCGAGATTATTCGTTTGCATGGTATTCCAAATACAATAGTCTCTGATCGTGATGCTAAGTTTCTCAGTCATTTTTGGAGATCACTATGGAATAAAATGGGAACTAAATTGCTGTTTAGCACCACTTGTCACCCTCAGACTGATGGACAAACTGAGGTGGTTAATCGAACCTTGTCCACTATGCTTAGGGCTGTTTTAGATAAACACTTGAAACGTTGGGAAGATTGCTTGCCTCATGTTGAGTTTGCTTATAATCATGCAACGCATTCTTCTACAAAGATGTGTCCTTTTCAAGTTGTTTATGGTTATATTCCTCGGGCGCCTATTGATTTGTTTGCACTTGATGCCGAGGACACCCCACACATAGATGCCGCTGCACATGTTGATCAAATGATTAGCTTGCATGAGCAAACTAAACAAAACATTGCTGCTGCTAATGCTAAATATCAGGTTGCGGGTAGTAAAGGGAGAAAACATGTTACTTTTGCACCGGGTGATCTGGTTTGGTTGCATTTGAGGAAGGATCGTTTTCCTACCTTACGTCGTTCTAAATTGATGCCACGTGCTGCTGGTCCTTTTCAAGTGCTAACCAAGATTAATGATAATGCTTATATCCTTGACCTGCCTGCGGAGTTTGGTGTTTCCACGAGTTTTAATGTTGCAGATTTGAAACCGTATGTGGGCGAAGATGAGGAGTTGCCGTCGAGGACGACTTCAGTTCAAGAAGGGGAGGATGATGAGGACACCACGAGTACATCTACACCAGCAGCACCTCAGGCGCCTCCAGTTGCTCATCCACCTCAGGCGCCTACAGTTGCTCATCCAGTTGGGCCAATCACTCGAGCCCGTGCGAGAGAATTAAACTTCATCATGCTGTTAAGGAACGAAGGCCCATCGGAATAAGAAGATGGCCCAAAAGGGCAGCCCAGGTGGGGCGCCTAGGGTTGGGCGCCGTGACCCCTTCGGACTCCAGGGGCTGCGCCCCCTTTATTTAGTCCGAGTCCTTTTTGTTTACGACTTGAGTTTTGTTTTACATCTAGCTTTAGCTACTCTTGAACACGCGCAAATACGCGCTGTCCTTGTGATTCAGAACTCCACCTTCGAGTGATATTTAGATTGCTCGCCTCTCTTTCTTGTTCGTTCTTCGATTGCGGACAGGAATCGATCTTCGTGATCAGGCTGATCTCGCACCAGCGAGGTTGGTAACCATCGGGAGTTGGTTCAGCGATTGCATTGGCGCTTCGGGTTCGCTCGTCGTAGTCGGATCGTGAGGGTCTACTTCCACCAAGTCGAATTTATCTCCACTCACCGAAAGATCGGGCACTCCGACTCTATCAAATAGCCGATTGGATCTGCTGATGGAAAACTTTGCACTCATTTGTATCATGAGATGTAGCATTATGCCACTTGCAGTATCTGATCTTCTTGAGCTCTTCAGACGACGGGATAGCATGATAGGGCAGCAACTTGATCTACCCCTCTTGCAACAACAAATCAAAGATTTTGTCAGCCTTGGTAGTATCGAATCCAAACTTTTTGGGTTCTTTCTTGCCAAATGGACACAAAACTGGCTTCTTGTTTTTGACCCATTTAGCCAAGCCAATCTCCATCTCTTCATCTGAATCGGAGTACTCCACATATGCGACCCTCTACTGGAAGATCCTCTTCTGCTCATAAGGGCGCACTTCCTGGTTTGACATCCGATGCACAGGTTGACTTAGGCCCTGTTTGGGAAGGGCGTGTTAAAATTTAACAGGGTGTTAAACTTTAACACCCTCAAATAAAGGTGTTAAACTTTAGTATCTTGAGGTGTTTGGATGATCTGTTAAAATTTAACATCTTAGGTTGTAATTGACAACTTTACCCCTCATCACTCCTCTCAATGGCAGCCAAATACCCCTTCTTCCTTCTTCTCCTTCCTCCTCCTTCCTTCTTCCTCCTTTCCTGCGCCTGGCGCCTCCGGCCCCACCCCTGCTCGGTCCACGCCGTGCCCGGCGCCAGCGTCGGCGTCGGCGCTGCCGGCCGCCCCGTCGGCCCCTCCCCTGCGCCTGCCGCCTCCGGCCCCGCCCCGCCGCCGGCGTCCCCTACCGCGGCGCTAGCGGCCGCGCCCGCCCGAGCCCCCAACGCCACCACCGCGCCCGCCCAAGCCCCCACCGCCACCACCTGCGCCGCCCGCCGCCCGCGCGAGGCCGCCCGCGCTGGCCGCCGCCCGCCGCCCGCGCGAGGCTGCCCGCGCGAGCCCGCCGCGTGCTGCCCAGCGCGGCATCCCGGCGCAGGAGCGGCGCGGACCGGCGGTGGCGCGCGATGGGCGGACCAGCGGCGGCGCGACGGGCGGACTGGCGGCGGTGCGCGACGTGCGGATCGGGGAAGGAAGATGAGGGCAGTGGAGGAGAGAGAAGAGGAGAGAGAGGGGGGCAACCAGGGAATAAGTGGGGAGGGGGACCACTTTTAACACCTTTAGCACATTTTAACACCCCCTCCATGTGTTATGAAAAGAGGGGTGTTAAATTTTAACACTTCATCTTTAACACTTGTGTTGGCAACCAAAAGTGTTAAAATCTGTTAAAAGGGGTGTTAAACTTTAACACCCCCTTCCCAAACAGGCCCTTAGACTTTAAAATTCCTGTGATGCGAATTTTCTTTGATGTGTCGCAAGAGTCCTTGAAAGGCTACTTCAGCTAGCAGGCTATCACTTAGGACCAAACTACAACACTTGTTTCTGACTTCTCTGAATCTTTGTATAAAATCAACTACTGACTCATCACTCCTCTGCCTTAATCTAGTCAGATCCGTGAGCTTCATCTCGTGAACTCCAGCATGGAAGAATTTATGAAACTGCTTCTCCAGATCGGCCCAGGAAATAATAGAATTAGCTGGAAGCATCGTGAACCACTAGAAGGCTGATCCAGACAAAGATGATGAGAACAACCGAACCCTCAACGCATCCTGCGCAGCTGCTTCTCCACATTGAATAATAAATTGGTTGACGTGCTCTATCGTAGAGGTATCATCTTGTCCCAAGAACTTGGTGAAATCAGGTACTTTATACCGATGGGGAAAAGGAAGAAAATCATATGCAGGTGGATACGACGTTCTGTACATGTAGGTCTGCTGCTTAGGTTTTAACCCAAACTGATCTTGCATTACTTCAGCTATCTTTGCAGCCCAATCTATCTGCTGGTGTGTAGTTTGTGGCTGTTGCGACATAACTGGCTGAATTATTGGCTGAAAAGCTGATGCTTGTTGCTGCAGTTGTGGCAAAACTATCGGCTGGATAGCTGATGTTTGTTGCTGCAGTTGTGGCAAAACTATCGGCTGGGCAGCCGATGTTTGTTGCTAAAGCTATGGCTGAACTATCGGCTGAGAAGCTAATGCTTGCCGCTGAGGAAGGTTAGCATGTTGTAGTGTGCCTGCCTCCGCATTATATAATACCATCGTTGACCCGTCTTGATGAGGCACCAAAGTGTTGGTTCGCCCATTGACTTCTGAAGTATCTTGCTGTTGATGCTAAGTCATCGATTGAGGAGTTGACACCTGTGGTATCTGTGCATGAAACCCTATGGACGGATTGAACGGCCTTGGAGGCATTCCAAATCTAGTGATTAGGTTCCACCCAAGTGGTGTTCCCGCTGCCCCCAACTGCTCCAATGATGATGTCAACGGTGATGGAGTAGAGTATAACGGGGAAGTCTGGTTCACAACCTGCGTCGGTAGAGGTGGTGCAACACTGGGACTTAGAGGCGGCATAACACCATAACCTCCCCTTGACTGCATCAGCTGAAAAACTGAATGAATCATGCTAGGCGCCAACATGATGTTTCCAATTGGCGCATTACTCGCACTTTTAGGGGATTCGTAGGTTGGACCTTGATAACCTTGAGGAGCTCCACCTAGTAAAGTGTTGACGACAGCGTTGTGAATGGTGTTGGTCATCACGAAGGACTGATTGATCAACGCATGATGAACAGCTTGGTTGACCATCTCTTGCATCTTCCCTGGATTTTCATCAATAGTGATATGACAAGGGACTGGAAAATCATGCTTCTTAACGGCTTCTCCCCTCTTGGTAAGGCTATAGGATCTCAAGTACGCCAATTTATATTCCTCTATAGCTCTTGACAGATCACTTTTCTGATCCTCCTTAAGATCCTCTTCCATAACCTCCATGATGTTTTTGTTTGAGAGCTTAGAAGGTTCCGGAATAGACATGTTGAAAAATTGCTCGTGGTCCCACCGGGCGTGCCAAAAGTGTGTTGACGCAAAAATTGGACGATGACCTTCGCGTACTAGCACACGAAACCTGAGAGATCTGCATCGCTCAAGTACAGGTTATAACCCTCTCGATCCAAGGCATGCCAGTCAATTTAACCTGCCAATTGACAAGGGCAAAGAAGACATTAAATTTGAGAGCGAATCGACTGGTGTTCCGATTAGCTCCAAGAGGTCGTAAACGGCCAGGTAGCCAATACAGAAAAAGACAATCGGCTAGGTCAACCGATGTATGTGTAATCAATGCAAAGGAACTATTAAAACACAACCTAAACAATACTACGCGAACAACACTTGAGACAAATCTAGTCGGCTATAAAACAGTTCTTGATTGGAAAGCAGGGTAAGAAGCCGATCGGAATCTATTCCAAGCTGGATACTGGTGATAGAAGCTAAAGTAACAAGATTTAAACAAATAAACTTGCAGATCTAGCCAATATCGATAACTTGATGAATAAATCTAGAAGAAACAACAGCTATGCACCAGAAGGTAAAGCCTAGAAATTACTCGGTAAACGCGGAACTTACAATCTAGCCGGAGATCAAGATGATGCAGTCCTGCTAACTTGGAAGAACTCGTGAAGAAAAAGAGAACTTTGGTGAAGTCGCTGACTTGAAAGTAAATTACGAATAAAGTAGATTTGTTTGTGTGTGTGTGTACATCCTTTTTAGACCTCGTAGGGTCTCTATTTATACTCAAGACTCCTAGTCCTAGTCGATTACGACACAATACAATATCTATAACCAAAGAAACAAACTTTCTAAACAAAATGACTCGTACAAGAGTCGGAAACGAACTTAGCCTCTATTAGCTAACCCTATATCCACCATCTTGCAACCTCCTCGCCGATCAAGACTCTTTTGAAGTCCCAACATCTCTGATCGGCTGGAGCCCTCTTGCTTGCATCGGCTAGACCCCATTGGCTCCCATCGGCCGAATCCCCCTGTCTTCATCGGCCGAACCTCTATGATTCCATTGGCTGAACTATTGTAACTCCATCGGCTGATTTTACTAGCCGTTGCTCCTCTGTCACACATCAACATCCCTGCTTCCCTTTGACGTCAACTTTTGATACGTGTCAAAAAATGGCGTCAACAGAGACATTGTCGCAACAGTATTGTCTGGCTTCCTTTTGTGGTTCTGACCGCCTGAGTAGTTATTTCGGTTGTCATTGTTGGGGTGATCGTTTCGGTTCTTATCGTTGCACTAGCCATTACTCTAATTGTTGTTGTTTTAACCCTTGTTGTGACTAGACTCAAACCTTTTGATCTCGTTGTCTTCTTCATTCGCCCATGCCTGTATCATGATCTTAAGAGATTTGATATCTTCAGGGCGTTTCCTACCAAAATCTTGGAACATCCAGTGGTCATAGAGACCATTCTAGAAGCAATCTATGGTGTCGTGCTTCGTGATGTCCACAATTGTGGCCTTCTTGTCGAAGAAACGATGTAGGTAACTGCGTAGGGTCTCACCTTGTTGTTGTTTGAGTTGAGACAACTCGATCCTATTGCTAGGACGTTGCATTGCCCCTGCGAAGTTGTTAGTGAATGCTACCTTGAGATCCTTCCACATGTCGATGGAGTTCTTGTCTAGTGACTCGGGCCATGTGAGTGGCGCTACCTCCATGCAGATGGGGAAGTAGATGACCTTGGTGTCGTCATTCCCTCTTGCTACTTGTACTGACAATGAGTAGCACCGCAGCCATTGGACTGGGTCCTGCTTGCCATCGTACTTGGTGATATCAAGAGGTTTGAATTTCTCAGGTAGAATTGTCCTCCTCACTCGTCTTGAGAAGGTGGAGAACCTATCGGAATCCTCTCCTGGGTACTCGGCTTCTTGCTCACGCTCGTGGCGGCGTCCGTCAATGATTGTATGAGTGTCGCGGCCAGCATTGAGCTTGCTACGGAGATCATGTACTGGTCGTTCAGGCTCTGGGTTGGGCCTACGGTGGCCATGGCCTCCCGATGGTCTCGCCTGACTACCTTCAACTCCGGCTTGACTTGGTCTGGCACCTCTGATTTGACTTGGTCTTGATGAAGTGTGCCTATGACTACTGACAAGCTAGGATGGGGTGTGCGGAACTGAATGTATGAGGTTTTGCTGATCGAGTTGTTTGTATACGCGCTCCGCCAGCTCAGCCAGTTGCCTAGTGTACTAGTTTGGTGGCATTGCCCAAGTAATAAGATCAACGGATGCGATAGTGGTAAGAGGAGTACGATGTTGGCGTGATTGAACTACTTCAAATGCATGATCCAAGTTCAAAATTGGCAGGTCAGCTGCAAGGCGGCGGTGACACTCTGCTCTTGTAGCATTTCTTGCTCGCCATTGAGTTCTTTGGGCCTTGGTCTCTTCTCCGATAATGTTGGTAGTCAGCTCATCCTGCGAGACACTGTCTGGGTGACATTCATGCCACGGATTTGTCTCTTGTTTCTCTTCCTCTTCACCTTCTTGTGCAGCAATGAGAGCGAAGAGTTCATGTTCTGGAGAATAACTTCCCAAACTTGACGTGATGACCTCTGTGGAGCCGTCTTCTTTATAGATGGGCGACAGAGGAGTTCCTTCCTGGTAAGGAAGAGTATCAAGGTAGGCAATAAGGTATGAGTCATCATTCTTGGCGAGAGCGGGTGGCTTCATGTTAGGCTAGTAGACGAATCTGCCTTGTGGATGTAATCACCAGGCCTTGCTGTGGACCTGGTAAAGAAGTCTTCTCCTTCGGGTCCAACTAGTAGTCGGAGTCCTCGATCATATCCGTGTTGGATTGTGATCTGGACATGGTAGCTTGGAAAACAACACCAGTGTCTCGAAGTCCAAATGGGAATTGAGTAGGGTCATAGTCCGATTCGCACGATGGCTTAAGCGTCGTCTCGTGAAATCCAGTTCGACTAGCAGGAGGACTCAAGTTGTACTCGGACTCATCCTCCCAGCCTCTGACTAAGTTAGAAATTGAAAATTCACCGAATTTCTCGGCGAGATCCTCCAGGACTTGACGCTGGAGCTTCATGGCGTGCTGCTTCTTCTCTGGGGCCGGCGCAATGTGGCGGTGGAAGTTTCCAGCACCGTCTGCAACGCAAACCTAGGATCCGAAGATGAATGTTGCGCTCACTTTGAACGTGATGGTTGATGATGACTTGGGCCATCGAGTTCGCTAGTGGATTTTCAGCGAGAGCCCCTACCTAGCGTGCCAGTTGTCGGTGTTTAGACCTAGCAACCTACTTAAGGGAGTGCTTGAGGTAGTGTTTAGTGCATGGGGCTTGCCAAGATCAGGAACTCGAAGGTGAACTCGAAAACATGATTTAGACAGGTTCGGGCCACTAGATTGCATTTTACCCCTACGGCTTAGTTCATCAAAACTGGAGGCAAGGTGATTTGTACCATAGAGACTGAGATCATCATGAAGGCTTTGTTCAGAATTACTTCTTTCAATAGGAGCTGGAGGAGGGAGAGCAGGTGTTGGAGGAGGGAGATCAGGAGTAGGTGCAGGAGTAGGAGCAGAAGGTGCAGGTGCAGATGACGTAAAGTTTAGGTTTCTTGTAGCAACACTTCCTGTTCACAGATACAATTGGAACTCAGATTAGATGAGTTTTAAAGAACCAATAAATTGTTTGATGCTAAAAGTAACAAATTAAGATATGCAAGTGAGGGAATTTCACCTTCATATAGTTATTCCAATTGGTAAAAGAGGGGAAATGGCTTTTTGCGAAACTTTGCTACTCTTGGGTGATTCTATTGAATGTAATAGAAAAGGATAATTACTTAACAACAATAACTTAGCTACTTCTTAGCATATTTTATATAGAGTCCAAATGGCTTACCGCAATTAGCTTCTCCCATAGTTTTGGTTCCGTTAGTATCATACACAAAGATTCATTCCAACCATTACCACTGTCTCTTTTAGCATCTCTTAGTGCCTTGTAATTAGCTTTGAGCTCCTGCTCCTTCTCCTGCACCTACTTCTTTGTGCAATGAGCTACGGGAAACTTCTCATTGAACTTGCTAGTGATAATCCTCCATCCTTCCGATACCCAACCATTTTAACCTTTATATCTAGGGTTATCTTTGTAGTCATGTAATATTTCAACAAGACCTTTCTCATAAGCGGAGTTCCAAGCAAGCCTATCAGCTTCTCCTGTCATGGCTGCATTTCCCAAAACATGTTAAGATGAAGTACAAAGAAACATAAGCAAAATCAAGGTGTCTCAAAAAAAGAAATTGAAGTACAAAGATAACAATTGCATTAAAAAAGGCACTGATTACAATAATGCTTGCAATAGAAAGTTCCAAAAATTACATAAGCAAATCATACAAAAACTAGAGGAACCATACTCCTCTAAAAGATATTATTCTAAACTAATTATTATTATTATAAGCAGCCCATAGTTGGTGTGTGATATGATCTCTTAGAGTGCTAACATCGTTTGACTCCACCTCACTTAGATACTCGTAGTCCCCCTCCGGCACGTCAACATATTGATATGTTGGGATATACTCTTGTTGGTCATCCAGCCGCCCCTCTTGACCATTTTGCTCTCTAATTATATTATGAAATGCAACTGCTGTAGCTCCAATCTTGATTTGATTTTCTATGGGATGGAAAGTGCCTACTTTCAGAATTGGGAACGTCTTCTTTAGAACACCAATGGCCCTCTCTATATGGTTGCGAAGCAATGCATGGATATGGTTGAATGGCTCTTTGTAGTTTGCATAACCACTTTGAGACGAATGACGCCTTATAAACTCACTGAGATGGTACCGAGATATGGAGAAATAAAGGATGATGTATTTGCGTACCCACCATCTAGAAAATAGAACTTCCCCTCTGGTAAAATAAATCCTTTGCTAACAGCAAATCTAAGGACTCCTGCATCTGATGCTGACCCTTCCCATCCACATGAAATGAATGTGAAGTTAAGGTTGAAGTTGCATGCTAACATAACATTCTGTGATAGGGTTCCTTTCCTATTTCTGTAGAGAGGGGCCTTGTGTTCTACGATGGTGATTGGTATATGAGTCCCATCGATTGCACCAATGCAATTCTGCATAGAAAGGAAAGAAATTAAGGACTTGGCATGCAAGGAAAGAAAAGACTGGGGAAAGGATTATGCCCACTTGAAAGAAGGGCATAAAACGAGGATTTATCGCGATTCTGATATGAGTTTGGAATAAACTTGGAAGTCTCACAAATTGATGAGTCAAGGTAGGAATTATTTTGAAAACTTTTGTTATTTTCCGATGGATCGTCTTGCCACTGTGTTGAAAATCTTTTTGTAGCCTTTGGTTGCTAGCATTGTGTGAGAGAATAGACATGAACATCCCAAGCTGCTCCTCAACAGCAACACATGGTGTGTCACAGAGGAAATTCTCTCTTCTAAGAAAGTTCACTATGGCTTTAAATATTTCAGGTTCCATTTGGAACTCAACTTTACACCAGCTCGGGTGCCCTTCAAGGATTTCCTTAACCTTTTTGGCAATAGGAAGAGAAGATGTGTGCACAGGAATTTTCTCTTCTTGTAGGTACGAAATTATGGTAGGAACAATTACAAAGAACAATTCATCGTCCTTTTCCTCCTCCTCCAACAAGAATTGCCTAACTTGCTCCTCCCAAGATCCCATTATCTAGTGTATGTATATATAAATCATATTCTTAATTAGTACAATGAACTCAGCATTTATCATATACTTGGTACTAAAAAATTGAAACCAACAATTGAAAATGCCTATTTAGTCATGAGCAAGGATTGCACAAAACTAGCTATGTTCCTCCCTCTAAACATTTTTGAACAGATTCAGTTGAGAATCACCTTCATTAAAAATCAACAGTTTCTAACCTGTACTACTACTCTGCTCATTAGAGGGTAACTGTACTATTACTCTATACTGATCGTTCCTGCATCTAGTGTTCATAATTTCTTAGTTTTAAAGGCTACAAACATCAACAGAGATGCATTAGATTTTGACCAAAGAACTCAAAACAAGACTGATATGCATCTACTTAACTTGGAGACTCAAACTGCCAAAGTGAAAAATATAACAAGGTTCCAAGCATTAACTTATGGTTCCAAAATTGATTTGCTCTTTACACAAAATACCACTTCTAACTATGGCTATCAGATATAACTAATGCATGGAGATGACAATGCACCGAAGTTTACAGTTACCAAGAAAATATAAGATGACTCTTTGATGCTAGAAATCAGATCGAGTAACAGATGCATGAATCACAAACATTAGATCGAGTAACATTCTGATACTGAACAAGCATAACTATCGCAAACATTAGATCGAGTAACATTCTGATACTGAACAAGCATAACTATCAGCAGCTACAAAAGTAAAAAAATTTAACAAGGTTTCAAGCATTAACTAATGGTTCCAAAATTGATTTTCTCTTTATACGAAACACAACTTCTGAAACTTCAAACTATCATACGCAAACATTATTCTGAGAATTTTAACCGGATTTGGAAGCAGGTACTTTACAATACCAATTTGCGGATACTTTATTTCTCAAATATAATCTCAAGTACAAGAACGGCCAACAAAAGGGACTCATGGTGCACTCAATTACCGATCAACATAATTGCACAGAGACGGATATACAATTTACAGATGGATTATAGTATATATCCTAGCTTGACTGAATGTAATGCATACATGTGCACGAAACAGCCAGTAAACTCATAAATATAATTGCACAGAGATGCAAGTCAACTGAATCTAAGGAAGACAAACATGGATAAAGAACATGAAGCAGAAGATGCACGGTGACGAGAATGTACCTGTAGCGAGAGGTCGACCTGGGAGCGATCAGGGAGGAGGGAGACAAACGTGTGTCAGAAAGTGTGCTCGTTGCGTTGAGCCCACACCCGAGATCTTCCTACGTTCGTGGCCTTCTTCAATGAGATCCACAAGAAAAACTGTGAGAGAAGAGGAGAGACCCTAGCAAGTGCCAAGGAGATGCGGGCTGAGGTTGAATCACCTGATGCGGAGGCGGAGATGGCAACAGAGTCTACGGATCGAGCAACTTCACCGCCGTAGGACTTGAGCCGTCACCGGAGCAGAACCCTAGCAAGAAAAGGGAGATGAGAAGCGGAAGGGGAGGATTCGGATGAGATGGGAAGAAGGGGTGGAGGAGGCGCACCTAGACGTGGATTCTTAGAGGAGGTCGTGCAAAAGCTGGGAGCCACGGCGACGGCCGACAGCGGCGACGGCTTCTGCAGGAGCTGGAGCGGGCACCCCTCTCTCACTCGTGCAAGCGAGACGCGTGAAAGGGAGCGCTTCCCGACCGCTATAGATCAGGCTCTTTTCTGTGTGAAGATTGGGCTCATGTGGGCTGAAGAACCGCGTCTAGGAGGCTTCCAAACTTGTCGATGAAGTTCCCCGCGGTTATCCCCAGGTTGCGAGATAATTTCCCTTTCGGGCCCACAAGGCCACGGGCTACTGGGTCGTCTGCCGCGGAGAATCCGCGGAAGTCGTCGGAAAAGGAATTCTGCGCTGCTGACAGGGCGGCAGCCAACCAGCTGACAGACACATCAAGCAACTGGAACGACTGCAAGAAGCCGACGCCAACAGCCCAACAGCCGCTGCCGCAGCTCCCCTCTCCGGCTCTCCGCCACCACCAAATCAATCAACCCCCCTCTCTCATAAATCAATCAACCAAGAATCCCCTCCTCCTCCCTCCCCTAATCAAAACCAAACCCCTCCGGGTCCCCCTTCCCTGTTCCCCATCTCTTTCTTGGTCGTCGGCGCCTCCTCTGCCTCCGGTCGCTCGCCGTGGTTGAACAAGAAACGCCATGGCGGCGGTGAGTTTCCCCGAATCCCACAGTTTCTCTCTTTAGTCTTGCTTCGCGCGTAGCTGCTCAACCGTGGTGCGCCCAGGTTCTTGTCGGGACCTGGTTCTTGAATCTCGATCCGCTGTGGGATATTGGGATGGGCCGTGGGGTGATTGGGAGTTATCGGTGGCTGGGTAGGGGTGAGCTAGGGTTCCGTTCGATGGGTTAGGAACTGTTATGGCAGCCATTCTTTTTGAATCTAGGTCTGGTAACGATTGAGCTGAGACCCATTTTGTACCGATGCTTGATGCCGCACAGGAATTGTTACATGTTGGTGCAATCATTTTGTTTTGTTTCTTTTTCTCTCCGACTAAAGTGGGAGAGCTATAAGATTAAGGTGTAGCCCTGCTATGTTCAGGATTGAGCTATGCTCTTCTGTATTCATTCATACTTGATGCAGGACAGGACTAGCCATTTCTTTATAAATTTAATTGGCTCTGCTGGGAGCTGAGTCCCATTGTCTCTAGGACGGTTTTAAGAATGGAGTTACAGTTTGGGATCGAACGCACGGAGCATAGGTGCCAATGTGTTTCTTAATGTGCCCTCTTGCCATTTCTGGTACTGTCAGGGGAATTGTTGGTCAGCAATCAGCATGTACTGGCTTGGTAAGCAGAGGTTGTGAATTTCATTTGGCGAATTTAAGCTTTGTTTGGGCTTGTTGTTCCTGGCAGTTCTGCTAGCTGCGCATTTAGTTTGGTTCTTGCATCAATCTAGTAACCTAAAGTAGGTTTCATTCATTAACAATGTAGTACTGCTTATTTTCCATAATTGGATGTTCTGCCATGTGCAAGGATGCTTTATTGTTTTAGTGCACTTAACCTTCTATCCTTTTAGGATAATGTATTTCTTTTCTCAAGAAAAATGCTTATTTCTATATTTGGTTGATTCTAATTTTGGAAACAAAGCATTGAGCCACTGACTATTGTTGGCACATGTAACTACCGTCAATCACTTTCATAGGTTATGTTGTGTTTCTTTGAGTTTATGTTCGCTAATTAGTTTAGTCAGCGCAATGTATTGATGCTAGTGACTTTTTTGTCCGAATAGACCTTCATTCAGCACTGACTACTATATTGACATATGATAAGAGATGCTACAAACTCAAATAGGAAAAAGGAAGCCCTCTGCCCAAGTTTGGGGAGTGGGATGTCAACGACCCTGCTTCAGCTGAGGGATTTACTGTAATATTTAACAAAGCTAGAGATGAGAAGAAGACTGGAGGAAATTCACAGGGACAAGATGAACAAGTGAAAAATGAACAACAATCATCTGGGCAAGGCTTCAATGCTCCAAAAGCAGGCAATACTGTAAGAACCTACCTCCTTTACCACCTCACGGTTCCTTTTCCCTGAGTTTTGTGCCTTTCCACAATTTTTATAATAGTCTGCGGTCGTGAAGCATAACTTGGCATGCCAACTAAAATGGCTACCCATATTTACAAGTCACCACTACCCTGTCCAATTATGATGAAACTTTTTCGGGAAAGGAAATTTATTCAATTCATGTCTGGCCATCAATGATCAACCAGAGATGTTAGTAATCGACCGTTTTGTCTGTTTGTACACAATGATTTGTGTTTTTTCATATATGCCAGGCTTCTGTTCCATCATTATTGGATCCATGCGTCCATTACTTTCATCGTTTTGGGAGCACTATTGATTTGTAATACAGGTACCACCTCATGTGGGGGTGGAGTGTTGGGGTTACACCTTAGCCATTACTAGAGTTCAAGTTCTGGTGTGAACTCTTAGCACATGCTAGTAATTCTAGCATAGTTGCATCAAATCTTGGCTTATGTAATTCTATTTTTGTCCTAGCTTTGGCTTTGCAATTCTTTTTGTGTTTATAGGGGGTGTGCTTCACATATATTCATGCATGTTCTTTGCATTGCTGCTGATGGTGTGTGCAGTGGTGGAGCTTAGCAAATAATTGGATGGGCCAGCCTTGAGAGTATATTGCCGAAAACACCTGTTGTCACTGTAATTTGTCTAGATGGTTTAGCAACGCATGATGCTTCCAAGGGTTGGGGGCACCCCCCACCCCCCTGGCTTGCACAAAGCTCTGCCATGGAAAAAAGTTTATGCTGTTAGCTGAAATTGTCAGTTTTACTTGTATAGTGTCAGAAAAATAACTGAACAAATATGGATTGTTGTTATAGCAGTACCACTCTATTGTGTATTTCAATGACCGTACAACCTGTCTATGTACATAGTTGTACTAATGAAAGAGCCAGGCAGAGCTTCAATGAGGCTAAGGTGTACTGTGGCCCATCCTTTCCATTTAAAAGGATCTACTAATGTACTTAAATTTCAGTAAATCATCTCTTTGTACAAATTGTTCGAACAAGCACAAGTGCACACCATATCCTCTGATGAGAACAAAATTTTGACCTACCTAGTTGTTGGAATCCTTTTCTTGTGTCATTTGTTATGGTAGTAATTGATATGCCAGGGATGCATGGTGAAGTATACTTATATTTGGTTGATATGAAATTTTAATGCATGTATATGAAAGGACAAGGTTTCAGGTACTAGTATGCGCAAAATATTTGATGAACATGAGTGCTTTGGCTGGTTGGTTTAATTTATAAGTGGAGAGGTGCGCAGAATATAATTGCTAGTGATATTACTTCAGGAACTTATATGCCTGTCAGACAAAAGTAAACCTCATTAAGGCAATATATTTTTCTTCCTAATTATCTGTATTAATTTGCAGAAGAAATGGTTGTGCTGCTTTCAACCTAGTGCTGCTGAATCCTGAAGTTCGCGAGATACCAACTGGATTGTGGAACTGAACTGTGCTTTCCTTGTCAAATTTCTGAAGAGATTCTGTGATGTCCAGGGAAACATGTTGTGGTGATTCTTTTTACAGTTGTGTGATGAAGAGGGTTTCTGAAACAAGTAATTTACTAATCTGTCTCAGGCATGTACATTATTTGCAGCTTATATATCTGGTAAACCTCGGTGGTGTATATTGATGCGTAATATCGTTGTTGGTCCAGTTGACTCAATGAACATTTGTTCAGCTGTTGGGGAAGTTACAGGGTAAAATGAAATGAAACAAAGCTTTTGAGTATGTCGTGCAAGTGCCTTTTGCCGTCAATTGGCCTTTGCTGCTTTCCGGATGAAGTAGATTACAGAAGTGCCTCCCTGGTACTGCATAAGTATTCTTCCGAATATGAATTGGACCGTGCTATCTCGCGACGGGTTGCGCTGCCGCGCAGCGTGGGACCCCAGTTTCCACCACTCTACTGGCGTGCTAGGATGATGCCAGCGATATGTCACTTAAGGGGGTTAAGGGGGGAATGCTAGTACATTTTCTTTAAATGAGGATAATTCACTCGAAAATGAGGATAATTCACTCATCAAGTGTTCGTTTTTAATTCCATTTTGTTTAAATGAGGATAATGCACTCATCAAGTGTTTTTTAATTCCGTTTGCGTGTTCGTTTTTAATTCCGTTTGCGTCATTGTGTTCTAGGGATAAGATCTACAAAACAAGATCTATATTGGATGTATTTTGATGCTGTTTTATACCACTGGCAACTTATGGACAAACTATATAGCAACTTATAAACAAAATAGTGGTATTATCGATGAGTAACTTATATAGAGAACATGTGATAATTTATATGTTATATTAATTATAACTCACATAGAATCAATGTAATAGCTTCTTTCGGAGCTAATGTATCCATATATACAGAGACAAATGAGATAGCTTAAATAGATACCTTAAATACGTAATTATATTGGGTGAAAAAAGTAGCAATTTATGTATATAATTTATGTATATAATATGTTGATAGATTTATACATGTCGTTGTCAAGATTAGCGGGTCAAGACTTAGACTAGTAAATTTCTTTTATGCGCGTAAGGCTTCGGATGGTGGCGTGGGAGACACGGGGTTTAGACTGGTTCGGGCAAGGGAATGCCCTACGTCCAGTATCGGGAGCTGCTCGTGTTGCCCACGTGGGGTTCTGTAGTAGGGGTTACAGGAGTGCGAGAGAGGGAGCTGATCCCAGGTCTCTTGGGTGTGCACTGATGCTCTAGGTGGGTATGAGTGTGTTCTGTTGGGTTGAGAGTCCCCCTTGTCTCAGGCCCCCGGTTCTCCTTTTATAGCGCAAGGAAGCCACCGGGATTACAGGTGAGACCGGGTGCGTGGAGAAGTAAAAGAGATAAAAAAAGCTAAGTAAAATACAACATAAGGAGAGGGACCAAGTTCCAGGGCTGCCGCCCCTCGCTCCGGCCTTCGGCTCCTGTCAGTGCGTCCGCCGGGAGAGGACGGCTGCCTCCAGATCCTGTCGATGATCTCTCCGGTAGCCGTTGCTGCCAGGCATGATGATGATGTTTAGTCGTGGTGTATGTGCCCGCCGGGGAGGATAGCTGATTCTGTTATCTTGTTGATGACCCATGGGACGCGGACATCGCGTCCCTGTCGCCGGAAGCGCGGGGCGCGAGAACGGGCGGAACGCCCTCCTATGCCAGGTGGCGCGGGCCACGAGTACCCTTGTGGCGAATCGGAGGGAGCCGCGGCCACTGTAGCTCGCACCACACGGTCGCGCATGGGTACTTGTGATGGGTCGCGCTGGGAGCGCCAGCTCCTTTCTGCGTGCCAGGGCCGCGGCGCATTTATGGCGAGGTCGACAGGGGGACCCACGAGATCCGCGTCCTGATCTTCCAATCTGCGCCCGAGGCGGATATTTATCTTGTGGGCCCGAATGAGTCTGACCTCCCGCGCCCTGGGTCGGGCGAGGCGGAGTTTTGCGGTGGGGGGTCGGGCGCTCCCGACCCCAGTCCCCTTGGTCGGGCGAGGCGGAGTTTGGTCTTCAAGGGGTCGGGAACGTCCGACCCCGGGGCACTGAGTCGGGCGAGGCGGAGCGTAGTTCCTTCCTCCCGTGTTGGGCCGACGGCAGTCTTTATTACCTTAGGTGGGCCTACGCCTTTATGATTGTTGTTTCCATGGGCTTTGGGAGGTTAATATTTCCCCCAACAATACATAAGTTGCTATATACTTCATACACAACTAGCATTCAACATAAGTTGTTAGAATATAAAAATATATTAAAATATATTCTTCATGAATCTAGTTTTATAGACATGATCAAAACGAACGCAGTGGTGCAAACGGAATTGAAAATGGACACTTGAGAAGAAAGTTATCATGTTTTAAAAGTGGAAAGGAAAATAAAAAGTACGAGAGCCGCACGGTACAAATGGGCCGCAGCAGGCAGCGCGGGTCGCGCGCTAGGTTTTTCCATACGAATTATGTGCATCATAGAACTGAGAAGAAGTTATGCTCTTGCTATTTACTCCCTCCGTTCCAAAAAGAATGCAACTCTCGCTTCCTGAGAAGTCAACTAATTTTAAATTTATCAAATTTATGCAAAATAGTAATAACATTTATGATACAAAATAAATATTAATAAATTAATCGTGTAATATATTTTCATACTAAATCTATTCGGCGGCGTGAATGTTAGTATTTTTTTATAAATTTAATCAAACTTGAAACTATTTGACTCCTCAAGAAGTGAGAGTTGCATTCCTTTTGGGACGGAGGGTGTAGCATTCTTATAAGTGTGTGGTGAGCTCTGCCCCCACGGTGAGCTCGCCTAACCCTCCGCCTTGATGCTACAGCTCATCGCGGAGCTCAACCTCGGCCCCTGCTAGCAGCGGCCTCGCTCACCGCTATAAGGAAAATAGCCCTAGGCCATAATGATTTTAGTGATTAATCGCAACATAGTTATTGGGACTAATGTATTTGCAAGATGAACCTTTGTAGGTATTTTATAGCTCCCAAGGATGAATTACAAACCATCAAAATGAGAAGAAAAAGAAAGACTTAGAAGAATTCTATAGCATCCAAATGATAGCAAAAATCTATATATAGTCTTATTTTAAGGCTTACAAATGATGGTAATGAAGCTGGGACAAACACGCTGGGACAAACACACGCAAAGATTTGAAACGAATCCTGCTGGAAATATGCACTGACACCTTCCATCCATTAATAAGGTGGGAACAGCGACCACTGCTGATTCAGTCGATGACCATAGGACTGTGGCAAGGCCTACGCACTGTTACCACCAACTCATTCGGGTAGTTATTCATCGAATCAGTCGGTGATCGTCGGCTCGGCTCAGCATCGGCTTTGAAAGTTTTGGAGTATAATTTTGGCTTCACCGATTCATACGATGGGTACAGTAACCAAGACAGGGGATGAGTCGATGATATGCAGAAAGTTACAATGGCTATGTAATGGCTAGTTTTTGGAGTTAAGGCTATATATACCCCATTGCCTAGCCATTTGAGGGGTGTTAGAGCTTGGAGAAGCTTAGGCTTGGTTCTCACATACACACAAGTGCTCTATCCACCAAAGTGCTCAATAGAAGATTAGAACAATTAGCATAAGGTTTAGGTCTTGATTAGTGCTAGTTTTGTCCTATTAGCTCATTACTTTAAGGATTAGCCTAGAGTTAGGCAGGTTTGCACACCTCGTTTGTACCGGTGCTTGCGCACACCAAGAGTTGTAAATTCGGGGCTTGTAAGTCTTGCGAGACCCTCCAACCGCATTTGTGGAGTAGTCGTTGGTGCTTGTGATAGGGAGGATAGGCCCTAGGCATTTTGCCGAAGCTCTACCAAGTGAAGAGCAGCAAGGAGCATCCATGAGAGGCTAGGCGGAGACCCACTTGCGCGTGGGGAAGACTTGTCAGCTATCCTATGGAGCTACTTGACCGGGGAGTTTATGCCCTTGCGTCGGCATTCCCTTAGAGAGGGGCACCAACAACGAGAATTAGTGGAAACTTTGCTTTCCGATACCTTGGTAAAAATCGCCATGTCACCGCGCCGGAAGTTTGCCTTCTCTAACTTATTACCTTCGGCGTTCTTTATTGCACTTACATTTTGCGTTTACCTTTCCTAGAATTGCCGTGTGTTGTTTATAGGATTGAAACCTAGGGTGCAAAAATCTTTAATGGTAAAGATAGCAACACATAAAAAAATCTAGTGCACATCTAGATAGAAATTAAAATAGATTTTTATATGTGCTTGGAGTCTAGTTTTTAGAACACCCAATTCATCCCCTCTTAGAGTGTCAGGATCTCTTCAACCGGCTTCGCTCGTGCTAGCCTTCACATGCCCAACTCCGCTTGCTCCGTCTTATGGAGCTCCATCTTTCTCTCCCTCGTTCCCACTCTGACACTTGGGCTGCAGGCAGAGCTCTTCCCATGGACTCCTATGGCCTCGAGATCAGGCACGAAGGAGCTTGGTGCGGAGGAGCCTTGAGCGGTGAGCTGGAGAAAGGAAGAGTGAGGGGGAAGGGAAGGGAAGAAAATAACACTATCATGTGGGTCCCACTTCCACGTGTTGTCCATGTAGCGAAACCACCAACCAAAACCGCTAAATGATCAAACACGAACGATTTTAATAGTTGGGTGGTTAAAGATTCCTTATTTTTGAGTTTGAAGATCAAAACCAAATCGAGACAATAGTTGGATGGTAAAAAAATAGACTTTTCCTATTTAAAATCTCGCTATAATTGGACTTAGCGAGTGTCATTTAATTAAGAAGAATAAACAATCGTAACGCTTATAGTCTCAAATCTCGGATGAATTGGACCAGAAAAGCCTCACCTTTAATTCCGGTTAGTATTATAAACCGGGATTAAAAGGTTCCGCATAAGTGACCATAGAAGAAAAGCATCTCTATATGATAGGTGAGATGGCAAGGAAGCTACACGCGAGGTAAGAGATCGTGTGTTCGAATCCCACACACCACGCACGTGCATATTTCGTGTGATTTTTTAATTTCTAACTTTTTTGACACAAAACTTTTTAGTCTCGTGTGAAATAACTGGTTTTTTGACACAAAACCTTTTAGTCCCAGGTGAAATAAATGGACCTTTAGTTCCGAATTTGTAGTTCCGGTAACCGAGCTTTTGAAGTTTGCCAAAAAAAAAAAGATAGCCTATTTTTCCACTAGTGATACTAAAACACTTCTAAGAACACTAGTGAAAATCACACGAACAAATAAAATATGTGTTACAAATACGGCGCTCCGATGGAAAATTAAATATCACTTTCTCAATTGAGGGCCTGAACAATCAGTTAATACAGTGTCTTCGAAAATCTTGGGTATGGCCATGTCGGTACGGTCAGAATGAACACATTTGGTGCGCTGCCGCCGCTTATGATGACTCTGCGCCATACAAGGACTGAGTGCATACATCCCAATAATAACTTGCAATAACGCTCAACTCTTCTTTGCTATTTCTTCACACACACACACATTCATTTTTTTTTATCATAAGGTGCAATTTATTGTCATATTTTTTCCAGTACATGTATCCTTGGTTTGCTTATGGAAGTCTAGCATGAGAGCGATGCAATCAACTGAGCGGAACATGCACGTGCATATTTCGTGTGATTTTTTAATTTCTAACTTTTTTGACGCAAAACTCTTTAGTCTCGTGTGAAATAACCGGTTTTTTGACACAAAACCTTTTAGTCCCAGGTGAAATAAATGGACCTTTAGTTCCGAATTTGTAGTTCCGGTAACCGAGCTTTTGAAGTTTGCCAAAAAAAAAAATAGCCTATTTTTCCACTAGTGATATTAAAACACTTCTAAGAACACTAGTGAAAATCACACGAACAAATAAAATATGTGTTACAAATACGGCGCTCCGATGGAAAATTAAATATCACTTTCTCAATTGAGGGCCTGAACAATCAGTTAATACAGTGTCTCCGAAAATCTTGGGTATGGCCATGTCGGTACAGTCAGAATGAACACATTTGGTGCGCTGCCGCCGCTTATGATGACTCTGCGCCATACAAGGACTGAGTGCATACATCCCAATAATAACTTGCAATAACGCTCAACTCTTCTTCGCTATTTCTTCACACACACACACATTCATTTTTTTTTATCGTAAGGTGCAATTTATTGTCATATTTTTTCCAGTCCATGTATCCTTGGTTTGCTTATGGAAGTCTAGCATAAGAGCGATGCAATCAACTGAGCGGAACACAGCGCATGCAACTTTCTGTTGAGTGTTTATCTTTATGACAGACACTAGAGTACTATTCTTTTTCCTGCTCTCCACTCAAATCCATAACTTTCTACTAACACACCAAAAACTTAATATACAGGTTTGAAAATTTTTTGTTCGACTGCTTTATATAAAACAACTTTTGAACTGAGATGTTAAAAACTCTATTCTCAAATAAGAAAACTTTGAAATCAGAAGTTTATACTCCTAATAAGATAAAAAGTTGCACTTTGTTATTAGAAATTACTCAATATAGAAGGGTTAATTAGATCCAGGCCATCAAAATTTTAACGGATGCTCTTATGAAAAATTACACTGTAGATATCGTATTTGGAACTAACAACTTATAGTTCTTATTTATATATCCCATTATGTAAAAATTTGAACAAACATTGGCCTTATCTTCTTCTCCTAGCTCACGCGACACCCCTATCCTTACCTCCATGGTTGTTACAAGTAGGGCTCCTCCTCTTGTGACCCCTTTTGCTTCAGCCCATCCCTAATGTTCTTTCAAGATGCATCACATCCCAATAATTTGCAAGAGCACTCTTTGCTAATCCTTTGAGGTTGAGACTCACTACGATGACAATAGCACATCCCAATACCTTGCAATAACACAACTCTTCTTTGTCATCCCTAGATATCGAGACTCTCTACCTTCACCATACAAGTGGACAACAAGATTTATATAGGCAGAGTTCATACTCAAGGTTATTCAGCAAAGTCTAGACATGTGGACGGTTGTATTTTTTTTGACTAATTGAGATACAGTTCACTATTTTGAAGGCAGTCAAATATGTCAAATTACAAACTTTTATATGCACGTAGTAGAATTTAAATACAAGACACATCAAAATCCTTCATATATCAAATCATTGTGCTGCCCAAAATAAATGCATATGTCAACAGATTCCCTCTATGTCTCTTCACCTACCATAAACTTTATTATGATGTACCATATACAATAAAAGTATTAAGTATAATTTAAAATAAAAGTCGAAACAGTCACATACTTATAATTATGCATCCTTCAAAAATTAAATATGCGATATTTAAAAGTTAAATTGTATATCATTAGTGAGGTTAATTAAAAGTAATATCATTAATTATAGTAAATTAATATATTAGTCATGTTGAAATTAATATTTATATATAATTGGTTGTATTAAAATTAGTATCATTAGTAACAAAGACTGCTCTTAATAGTTTCAGCTTTTAAAAGCTGAACACAAGCCATTTTTAAATAGTTTAAAATAAGAGTAATTAATTTGTAGCCTAAAAAGTGTATAAGTAATGTGCATATTATTTAGATCTATATTTAATACCACTCAAAAAATAGATCTATATTTAATAGACTAAGGTCAAATATAGTGGCCAAAGCATAGGTTCACTACGTACTTTATTCTTTGCAAATACGTATAATGTTGGATATCTAGTGACATCCATCTTTATATCGAATATGGGCACAAACCAAATTCAGATACTAAATAAATGACTTCGGATACATACATTTTAGAAATGGATACTGGTATGGATGTCCACATTTTTGTTTTAGCAGATCCAGATGTGGGATAATTTGGATCACTGCTATGTCCACTATCCACCCCTAGTTGGCAGAAATGCCCAGGCATTAATTAATTTTGCACACTTAAATTGCAGTAAAATACTAGAGGGTCCGTTGGTAGTACTAATCTTGGTACAAAGTTTGATTAAAAATCATTTATGCAACAAGTAAAAAACTCAACTATCTCTGATTTTCTTTTCCTACAAACCGGGGCTATTTACCACACAATGTTGCATACTGTATCCATAAATTCTGCTCCAGTTTACATCCTTATGCTTCCTGCTGAACACCAAATATACATACAACACAAAAAAATAATGTTCAAATTTTAGCATGCACGATGAGATTGTTACATCTTTTCGGTCAATATACTCCATAGCCAGCAATAGAATAGGATATTCTGTAGCCAGTGCACGTGGCATGTTGCGATTGGCCATCCCGTCCATGCCTAGGATGATCGAGAGTCGTTCGCGCGAGACCAGGAAGCCAGGATCACGCGAGCCAGTAAATGAGCCGTTCATGCGAGCCATTGAACGAGCCGTTTGCGCGAGCCAGTAAACGATCTGGGGAGCCAGCAAACCAGTAAACGTCGGATTCCTCCTGTCCGCCGCCACAGCACCCTGGCCGCCGCCACCTCCTGCTCAGATCCGGCATCCTTGGCCATCCTCCGCCACCCAATGGGCCATGCAGCCCCACTACATCCCGTTCCCCACGCAGGCCTGCGCAGGCAGTCGCCGGCGGTGCCGGCGCTCCTACTGAACCAGACCCGCCAGCGGCTGCCGCGTTCGTGCGGGAGGCCCCCGTGCAATGGAGCCGACTTCCCCGAGCCGCTGCTGTTGGACGGAACAGAGCCGACAAGGTAAACTCCATTACGATATTGATTGGCTTCACTCAATCAGCGCGAGGTGCTCGGATGAATTTGTGACCGTGGCACCAATTACGGCAGCAGGGAAATCAAGCGACAATTAATTGCTGTCGTTAATGGTGAGTCCATCTCCTGTGCCAGCAAGAATCCGGAGGTCTTCCTATAGGTTGAAGTTGCATCAGCAGGTTGGGTCTCGTTCCTGCACAATCCGATTCCATGGATGGCGCAACTTCAACGGCCACACCAGAGGTGTTCCCTGTACTGCTGATGGCGCAATCGCCGGAACCGGAGGTAAATGGCACACGGGTGACTCCTCTCCAACATGTGTCACCATAGACGATGGCAACGCCCGATCCGGAGAGGACCTACTTGCATGTGAGTGTGCTGGTTTGTAGTCTTTTCTTCTTGCTGGTCCATCCAAAAGCCAGATGGTGTCGCATAGCTAATCCTACAACGAATCAATTTCCAAATTCATGTTTTAGGTGACCCCCCCCAAAAGGTCTGAAAGTTCAGGACACATTTGAATGAACCTTGATAGTAAAATCCAGAAAACAGTACTTGGTGCCATTATTCAGAAATTCAGAAATCAAAAACGTCCAGCATGAATTGCATTATGATTATTCATTACCTAGTTCATTCCTGGTATATATATACCTAGCTTTCAGAAATTCAGGAATCAAAGTGTACAGAATGAATTTCATTATGGTTATTCATTACCTAGTTCATTCCTGATTATGTTATCAGAATTTCAGAAATCTTAGATAGTAACTGGATTATGCTTTACCTGATTATTCATTTACTGTTGTCGTAAGTGTCACAGGGCAGAGGGTATGTATGTATGCAGTCCTTTACCGTGTACCAGTTAACTACCTGTACACTTACTTTGTGAAGTATACTAGTGTGTCTGTGTGTGCCCTATGTAGGACATTCAGATAAGGTGACAAATTCAGGTTGTCCTATTTTTCTGACCATGCTGGCTTGTAGTCTTTTTTGTACTATATATGATTGGTTCAGTAACATGCCATGTAGCCCTACTGCTGTAGATGTTGTCCCTATCTCATCCTAGTGTAGTTTGAAATAATAAAGATCGTGCTCCAAACATTCTGTAGCGATATGTTCAATTTTAGTAGTTGTGGTACTGCCTTCTGATATGTGTATTTATTTTTCCAGGATCCCTTGTTGCCAGAGACAATTGTGCCAACCGAGGAGCTGCATTTTTACAGTAGAGATGAAGCTAAGGAATTTTACAAATTCTATGCGGGCAAGGCAGGGTTTGATGTGCGCATAACCAAGACAAGTAGGAAGATGGTACTGGAGTTGTTGTGCAACAAACAAGGACACTGGGATTACTACAAGCCTGGTGAGGAGAGGGTACGTGAGAAAATGTCAATGAGGTGTGGCTGCAAAGCTTTTGTGAAGATTAAATGGAACCAGAAGAAGGACTATTGGTTCTTTGAGAGGATAAGGTTGGAGCACAATCATCCATTGCATCCCTCGCCGACCGTAACACAGTTCTTGAGGATACAGAAGGACAAGGACCCTATAGTCATGGGTATTGTTGATCAGATGCATAGGTGTGATGTTTCCCACAACACTACAGTAAATGTGCTGGTAGAATTATATGGTGGTCGGCAGAACTTCACGTTCACGGAAATGGATTTGAGAAACAGGTAATGTCTTCAGATGTACTATTGTTGATGTTATTGTTGAATACATGGAAATCATTATAATTAAATTGATGTATGTGTTCATGGTTGCAGGAAAGCTGCAAATGCCAGGAAGGAGAGGGAAAATGATATACCAAAGTTGCTTGAGTTCTTCAGGGAGATGAAGGCCCATAATGAGTATTTCTACTACGAGTTGCAGGTAGATAGTGAAAATGTTATCAAGAATGTGTTCTGGAGTCATGCAAGCCAGCGTGCAGAATATAGAGATTTTGGAGATGTGGTTACATTCGACACCACATACAAAACAAACATGTATAGCATGCCTTTAGCCATGTTTGTTGGGCCAAACCATCAACTGCAGAACGTCGTGTTTGGGCAAGCATTGTTGCAAGATGAGCAAGCTAACACATTTGAGTGGTTGTTTGGGGCATTCAAAAACTGTATGTCCGGAGGTCGGGACCCACGGTGTATACTTACAGGTGAGGAATTTTTATACACGAATGTCTTGAGTGATACGTAACTTGAAATATTTGGTAACTTTGTCGCCTTTACTGTGTTGCAGACCAGGATAGTTCAATGGCGGCAGCGATCAAGAAGGTGTTCAAACAAACACAACACAGGTTGTGCCGTTGGCACATGCTTAAGAAGTATAAAGCAGAGCTGAAAAAACTGTACAAGATTCATGATGGTCTAAAGATAAAGCTCGTCACCCTAATCAATCACCCACTTACGCCTACAGAGTTTGAGTTTGCATGGAATGAGTTGGTGGATGAGTATGGCATACGGGAGGATGATACTATTCAGGGACTTTGGGAGAGTAGGAAATTGTGGGTTGCTGCTAATTTCAAGCCCTTGTATTGTGGCAGGATGACCTCTACACAGAGAAGTGAAAGCGTAAATAAGATGATCAAGGGGAGTGGCTTCACAGGACATATGACATGCATGAGTAAATTTGCACGCAGGATGCTAGACTTCATTCAACATACAAATCACACAGCGGGTGGGGAAACCCATTGGTCTCAGGTAATAATGACAGTGTATTGTTTGAAAATATCGTTTACTGGGGATTAATGTTTTAAGTGGTTGTCCATGAAATAGGCTGGTAACTGGTGGCTGACGTTGCAGCCCTTTGATGGCCATCTTAGCAGAGTGTACACACGAGCCGTGTACAAGAAATACAGGGAAACTTATATTTATAGTACTGCTTTCCATATTGATCCTCATCCTAACGAGGTTGATGTTTACCTGGTGACGCACACTGATCAGTCATGGCAATATGCTTGGTTTCAACATTAATTTAGAGTGGAGGCTGATGTACGATCCGGTAGGTATACATGCGAGTGCAAGACATGGGAGCATACAGGTGAGATGGTGCAATTTGAAAAAAATTCATCTCAGCATTTCAATGTATATTGTGGTGTGAAAAAGTAGCACTGATTATGTTTAATTTCATTGTTACAAGCTTGTTCTGCGCCCATCTTATTAAAGCCTTCACGTACCTTCAGATCGACAATATACCTATAGAGTACATAATGAAGAGATAGACGAGGGGTGCAAGAACGATGGTACCGTGGGACAGGCATGACATTGTGACTTTGGTACCGGGTTGTGAGAGCGATCAATACAAAACAAAGAAGCTAGTAAAAATCGCGATGGCTGCTGTGAGGGCATGCCGCAAAACAAGTCTTGGGTTCGAGAAAGGCTGTGAGCAGCTGTCTGCATTGGTTGAGTGGGGTGAAAGTATTGCAAAAGGTACAGGAGCATCACATGTGGGGGATCATACAGAAGAACAGAGTGATGTGATCCCGCATATTATAGGTGAACCTGCGGCTACTTGGGCTGAACAAGATGCAGCAGTTGAAAATGTAATCCAAATTTCAGAGTGTGCACCAAGGGGGGCAAGAACAAAGGGGAGGAAGCGTGGAGGGAAATAGGTTGTTAATGAACATGTAAGTTTCAGTAAGGCACAAGGGCAGCGGACATGTGGATATTATGGATCTTTGGGTCATTATAGTACGGGGTGTGATTTGAACCCGGATAACATCAATAAGAAACGAGGTGCAGGTGGGAGTTTGCGGAGCAAGATGGGACGGAAGAGGGGGAGACCACCCACAAAAAGGCAACTGGAGGATGAGTTTAATGGTGTTGCATGAGTTGTGTTTACTGATTGGGTGTGTTTGGAACAAATTAATGGCTGTGTTTGGATAATTACTGAATGGCTCTTACTGAACAAATTAATCTCCGCGGCCAGAAGCTTGCCAGTAGTCTAGGAGTGGATTGGCTGTAGGAGATTTCTGTGCATCATGAATAAGTTATTCTTTCTGATTCCTTCATGTCTTGAGTATTGTGAACCCACTTGCTATCGGTGGCAACTAAACTGTGATGTTGTTGGCGCCTAGCTGCAAGTGAGCGCAGCATGTTTTGCATCTGCTAATTTTTTTTTCTGCCAATGTTGCTCAGGTTCGTACTGTATCTATCTTGCATCGTGTAAACTGGATAATCGTTGTCTGACAAACGTAGTTCATTATGGACATATGCTTGTGTTTTAGCAAGTACACTGTGAACCTGTATGGTACTTGCTCAGCGATTGAGCTTTTGCTTTACTGTATAATAAAATGAAGCAGTAATTATGTACTGTGTAATTGAGATTCTAGGAGTAGTAATGGAGGCAGTTGTAGTAAATTAGTGTACGACATTATCATCTAATAAATTGTATGGATATTTGGCAACTGTGTTTTTTGAATCTTGTTATCAGAGATGAATTTAAAATTGAATTATCATAGTTTCACTAATGGGGATCAGAATCAGAACCCCTAGTAACAAATGAATTTCCTTTATCACAAAGTGTGCATGAGAACATTCAGCAGAAATCAGAATGTCTCTGCTCAGGTCACAGGTGCAGCTGAACATATTCAGACTGGAACAAACCTTCTCCAGAAAGCGAAGAAGCTGTAGAAGAACACACGAAAATGGACCCAAGAAGCATAATTATCATGTTGATTTTGTTGGTGGTGTTACTCTTAGCATTCGTGTTCTAGCTGTGCATATGTGAGAAGGTGCAAGAGCGTCCTGTACATCATCTTAGAAACTTGGGGTGTGAACTTCAGATTTTGTTTGGTTCAAATTGGATATATTGGGTGGGCAAATCATTCAATTATGCTTACTTCAAATACAGGCAACACCCAGCTTGATTATGGAATAAGTTTTTCTTAAAGTCATCTGCAACTTGAGCTGCCTTGATGGCAGTATTTTGTCTTGAAAAAAAAGTTGTATACAAATAAAAATACCACCAAAAAAAGCAGCCTCGTTTGCCATTAAACATTAGTTTCTTCGATGAGATCAGTAACTGTTTGGTGGGCAAAGTGGACCTCTTACAAATGCAATCATCATTGTTTTACATCATCGTACACTTCTCTAAAGCAACTGGGGAAGCATGTTCTGAATAGGCTAAGCACCACTCCTTGAACTGGAGATGCATCTTCTCCCCAAAAAAGCATTAAAAGACAGCAGAATCATTGAAGGAAAACATTACTTCCACATACAAGTGCTTGGCCTTCATCACCCTTTGCTTAGTTTTCTCAACTATCCAGCAACATTCTTGTATTCATACAAAATTCTTCACAACCTCAATGAATTATCGGTCCTCAATGCTCCTCTTTCGGGACTTGTGTGGCCGTTCAGATTTTACCATGCTATTTTCGTTCTGGAGTATTCTGTGTTCTTGTTCATTCTGCTCAATTTTGATGCTGATATCCCTTGACTTCCTTTTACCACTGAAGATTTGAGCAGCGCACTTATTATCACAAAGCTTGAACAGGCTAAATGGTTTAAAATAAAATTTTAATAGCATCATGAAAACATGTGAGTGTATATCCAGACCTGTTGATTTGTGAAGCATATTCAGCATCGTGTGCTGACAGCCAACGCATGGATCCAGTCTGGGGTGGGATCAAAGATCCAGTAATATGACAATTCATTTCTGTATCCACACTGTGATTTAACATCAGAAAAACATAATTAATTAATTTAATCTCAGAATGTGGAGCATCCACGAACCGATTCCAATCATTTCAGCAACTATGATGTCCTTCACTTCTCGTATACACATTGCACGAATGAACTCAAGTGCATCTCAAGTATATGATGTAATGAGCAAAATATCTTGCTAGATTCCTGAACCATGATAATTCAGAAAGCTACAAGCTACCATCTTGTACCTGGCATGTTATCCTGTGCTGTTGTAACAAGAGCAACATATATATGGTGCAAACAACCAACTAACATGGGGCAAAAAATACAAATGTAGAAAATTACAGTTATTTGACAACTAAAAAAATGATGTGCTTCAAATCTATATCTATATAAAATAAAGGTTGATAAAAACAATGTTAGACTGACAAAACAATGTTTAAAAAGTATTAAAACAATGATTTGTAGCTAAGGGGAGTACTTGGAGTTGCACTCAAAGCTGAAATTGCAGGCCCATAGTAGCCTTGACTAGGGATGCAACAAGTGCCCTTGCCAGCCCAGAAAAGATGAATCTCAAGGAAGTTTCTGGTGACAGGAACAGTATACTGCTTCTTGACAGCAGTGTAAGATTTCCCGCCTGCTGCCTTTGTTATGTCAAAGTTCTGCTCCTTACGCTCAACCTGTACCAAAAGCATGAAAAAACAATTAGAAAATCTCAATCAGCCCATAAGCTAAAAACTCAAGTGTAAGTTATCAGCATGACTGGAACCTACCTGAACATAGATATGGAAAACCCTTTTACCTAAACTCTTCCAAATATGCATGTCTTCGAAGTCAAACTCTGCAAATTGAAGTGTGACTGTATAGTTTCCATTCTCAAGTCCAATGCCATAGTTTTTTTTTTGGATGGACGGCTCTCATTTTTTCAATCATTCTAAACATTTTCATCTACAAACACAAAATGACCTACATTTTGAAACAAAGGGATTGTATGGATATTTGTCAACTGTTATTTACTGGGCATGTGAAGTACAAAACTTGTATTCCATTTACAGTAACTACTCAAATTTGTGAAGAACATAATGAAACTTATTTGGGATCCATGATATTCAAGCGACCACACAGAATGTCTATGTCTGGATGTTGTCGATAATGAAGGGACAATAAACAAATGAAGGAACAGTAAACATGTTTCTAGACCACTAGGATCACATGCGACGCCTGTGTGCTTCTAGACCACTAGGGAGCTTCTTGATCTCGTTGATTGGATGGTAGATGCCGTAGAATAGGAGCTGGGACCTATATTGCCGAATGTTTTCTTGCAATGCATAGGTAAACAGCAATCAGGACTATTGTAGATGGATTAATAATTAGAAACATTGAGTTTTGGTAAAAGTGGTTAGTCGTACTATGAGGATTGGAGCATGGAAAGAGTCACCATTCCATAGCTCCATGGATTTGATGGCATAGAATCCACAATCATTGTCGTCCGTATGCATACATGGAACAATGATAGGGACGTTTGAATCTAGTAAATTGCTTCATTTCAAAATCTGTTACCAACTAGAATAGGAGATTAAGGTGTCGAATAATTCGGTCACCAAAGACTTGGTGGTAATCTGTGTGGTCATCTGGACTAGAATCAATTACATCAATGCGGTCGTGTATGAAGTTGATGCAGTAGATGGTATAGTGCTCCTCCATAACCGGCAAAAGGAACTAGAAATGAAAGAAGTAAAATGAAGTGCGGAAACTGTAAGTTCAAAATCAGTTGGTAGCCTTTTTTTGTAGTACATTGATGGGGTTGTCGGGAGTAGATAGTACTTACTAGTTTCACTTTGGTTGTGTCAAGATCTCCAATATCTCGCTGTAAGACAGCTAGTGCCTGATATGATTCCCACTGAGAGAAATCTTCATCTTCCTCAATATTGACATATTCCTGGATGTATAATATAATGGCATTAGAGGGTGTAAATTTTTTTGTTGAATTGTGTAGTGAATGGATTAGGTACGCGCTCACCCCATGCTCTTGAGATAGAAAGACCCTATACCCACCACCATCAGCCATGTGGCATTCATCATAGCTCATGTAGGCAACGAGGTATGACATGAACTGAGTGGAAAGCATCTCGCCATCAAGGAAAGACTCCTCTATATCTGATCCATTGAATTCTCTCAAGCCGGTGCGGATGAAAATATCACTGGTATGCAAAGAAATGACTCATAAGTGTGTGCATGCAGCATTGGATCTTCGGGAGTAGGTTGTAAACAATACCTTTTGCACTTCATGTCAGTTCTGAACTTTTTCCTAACAGCATGTGCTGTTAACTGTGGAGCTTTAGCTCTTTGTGGATCGCCTTTGAAAGGGGACACATACCTGGCTAGTCGTTTTGTAAGCCGTTGTGGCCTTGGAGCAATGGCTGGATGATGGATGAACTCATCTTGTGTGCAAGGCTGTAGAAGAATAGGGCCAAGTGCATCATCTGTGTTGGTTGCAGCTTGTATATTTTCCTCATCTCTTCTGTTATTTTAGGAAAAAGAGACTAACATGTATATTTGCACAACATAATAAATCTGTCAGTACATAAACATAATTTATCTGTCAAAAATCCCAGACCATGTCCTGGTAATTAAGTGTAAGCAAGGACTAAGAACTTTGTGATATTATAGTCAACCGTTACTAAATGTAGCAGGGAGCTGCTGATCATGGGCAACTTGCTCTTGTAATTTAAGGCAATCAGTACAAGGACATCTTGAACGGATGAGGCAAGCCAAGTTTTTTATTATCTGCAAGTACAAGGACTAAGCCTGCTTTTGTACTGTTATGATGTCACTAAGAAAATGTTATATTCTGAAGAAGACAGTAATTTTAATCCTGTTACTGCCTGCAAGTAGAATATATAATATGTTACATATTCTTTTGAAGAAGTGTGGTTGCCTACTAAGTGGGAGGCCGGTAATTGACTACAAGAACAAATAGTTTACTGTAAGGTTGATGCATTAAAAATACAGGGGTGGGATGCATGTACTAGGGAATCCAGGTGTGGGGGTGCTTGGGCAACAATATTGTGAGTGTGTACAACTGATCTAAAATAAGTAGTAGGAGAAAAAGATGATGGAAATATTTGAGAAGAATCCATACTGCCATTTGGCGAAGGTGCGACAGGGTCTCCTTTAGCCCGAACATGAGGCACGATGTGATCAATCATCTCATCTGTGTGAACCTGGATATGAAGAATCAAATATGTGTTTAGGAGATGGCACTGCTGGTGCTAAAATAGTAGTGTTGTTACTGAACGATGCATTAGAAACCTGAGTACAAACGGGTGAAAGGTCGCCTTCCATTATGTTGTCAAGGTAAACATTGTCCTGGAGGGAGGGGGGTGAGGTAAGGTAGATAACAGTCAGGACAGTAAATGAGTGAATTTTTTTTAGAACCAGGAGTGAACATGTAGCCAGAGTAGTGAATTACGTTGTGATAAGCAATACTATCGTGTAATGCTTCGGATGGTGGTAAATCGTGTTCTTCGGTCCTATTCTGTTGCAACCCATTGGGGATGCCCTGGTTAAGGTCATGTTTTTTGCCACCTTAAACACAAGGAAGAAATAAGGGGTGGCATAATTTGTCATATCCATGGTCTAATGTTTTGGACCTGTCAACAAACAATGGTCATGGGATATACCATAAGAAATATCATTTTCGATTGGGTTATGTTGAATAAGTGCTGCACCAAATACATTTTCAGATCCGACATTCTGTGCAATGTGTCCGTTCATATCGACGTCATTGGCTTGTGCTGCATATAGTAAGATAGTATATGGAAAATGATGAAATAGTAAATCAATATGATGGCAATGGGCAGTAATATTTTCAGTATTAAAAACTGGTAAATAGTAAACCAATATGATGGCATTGGACATTATGATTTTTAGTACCCGCATCAGAAGCATGGGCTTGATTACCGTGATCTTCACTATTATTGCCATGAATCTCGTCATTCAAAATTGCCTGTAGAATGTGAGTGGCTGACTGATGTGCATCGGATAGCATCTGTTGCGCAATGGTTACATATCTGGATGCTTCCTTGGCTTTGGCATCAAAACTTGACAAGGCTTGCATTGCCTGCGTCTTCCTAGGCCCGGCACTAATCTGATGAACTATACCACGCAGTTCTGCTTGCATACTATGGATACGTGTTGTGGCCAATGGTTCAATGCTTGGTGGGGTAGTTGAAGATGGGTTCTCAGTTGTATGGTAGCAAGTATCGATGATGTTCCTAAGCTGCACACACGAAGTGTATTAGGGGAGAAATACTGGAGAATATTTGACATAATAAAAAGAGGACATGTGTGAATAGACCGAACTGGTAACAGCCCAAATGTAGCCTTCCCTTGTTGATCTTTGGTCCTATCGGCACTGATTATCTTTTTTATCACATTTTGAGTAACGTACTTTGGGCGAGGAGTGTCCATGTGCTGAATCTGATGTTGGCATTGTAGGTTGTCCAAATACAGTATCTACAACCAAGTCAAAAAGAAAAGTTAAAAGAAGTACATCAATATAAATCAGTAATTAATTTACAACAATATAAATCAGTAATTAATTTACTCCAGTCACGGCATGCATATGGATGGCAATATGGTGTACTTACAATCAGTAATATTGCGCATCCTGAGAATGATTTCTTTACTTTGTCGGACTGCCAATTGAGTGCAGCTTCTCAGAGGTCATCCACAACAGCCTTACACCAGTTCAGAGCTGGTAAGCAAGACAGATCTCTAGTGAGGTAAACATCCTTGCACCTAATGTTGTTGTCGGTGCTTGGGAACAGAAGTTTGTTGGAAGCAATGATAAAGAAAAATCTTATTGCCATGTCATCAGTAATCATGCCAGACCCTAGCTCTAGATCATCCTTCAGGGTCTTCTGTAGATGGCTAGCATGCAGGTCGTGGGATTCTTGTAAACCCAACAAAGTCTTGAAAGCAGATAACGCCTTGGATGCTTGAATGTGTGTACTCAAAACAATATCTTCACCACCTTCTGGTAAGTCAAGCACCTGCTTTACCATGAACGGGGTGACATGGATACCCTTATCTTTTGCAACATTGAGTACCATGGTTTTGGGGTCTAGCCTGTCAAATAGGAACTTCAGTAGCTCTCTGCTCTCTAACCTCTCTGCTGCAACACAAAGGAGTCCACCAAAACCCATATCTTTGATTCGCCTACGCTGCCAGAGTGTTAAGTGGTCGACAAAGGAGTTAAATGTTGATGGCGCACATCGAACTGTATAGGTGCGTGAGCATACTTGACGGGGTTCTTGGCAAGCTGCCGAATGAAGATATGAAAAGGCTGTAGTAAGTGTGAGTGGTGGAAGAATCGGTTCTCATAATGTTTATGTATGTAAATGAACCACATGTCAAAATGTAGTAAAATGCCACGGTTGATCATTGAGCAGGCTGAATCATGTAATTTGCAGGTAATTTACCACAAAATTCAAAATGAAGTAAATTGTATGATTTTCTGCTATTTGCAAATTTACAAACGTAAAAAAAGAGAAGGTTGATTTACTATTGTACCTTGGAAGTTGCATTGATACACTGTTTCTTCGCAACTGGTTGCCTCGGTGGGGGTTCCATGAAGGCATCGTCATCATCATTATCATCACTCCGAGGGAGATCCCTGGCACTGCTTGTTTCGCCGTGCAACTGTTGCCCATTTCTGGTCAGTGGTTTGATAATGTTATTTGCAAGATTTGCATCTTGGCCACCAGGTTGTTGAGGGGGTGCTGATGGTTGTGGTTGTGCATCAGCTCCTGCAACTGGCTGTGCATGGGCTGCCCCGGTGACTGCGCTAACATCAAAGGTCCATTCACCTTGTGTGGTGCGGATCCCGAAAGATTTTAATCTGCCCTGAATTTTCTTCATGTCCTGTTTTTTAGAAAGAAAGAGATTATTATTCATGAAACAATGTAACATGGATATTTGCATAACCTAATACATCTGTCAAAACTGCAGCAGGACAAACACCCTCTGATGGAACTTCCAGGCTATATCCAATAAATATTAAAATATATGGTTAACTTACCACATGATATATGCAGTGAACAAAAAAATGCAGAAACGACATGAATATGAAGAAGTGGTAAATTGTATAGATATTTTGCAACCTAACGTAGCATTGAAACGGAGCTTCCATGCTATAACCAGGTAAAAGTAGTGTAAGTTTTTTTCATGCATTGCAGTAGTAAAACCACATAATTTAAGTATTAAAATCTGACTATGAATGTACGACAGGCCAGCGTGGATTTACTATAATATTGGTGCACAAGTAAAAAATAGCAAAAGAAATTGGAGTACTGTGGAACCTGGTAATTGAGTACAAGAACAGCTAGTAAACTGTAACAATGATGCATCATTAAACAATATAATATGTACATAAAATATATGCTGCTGGGTAATTACCAGGTTCCTACAGATGAATTACCTGGATGTTTTGGTGAATGTCTTGCCTCAGGAGTAGCAACGTTGGTCCAATCAAATCTGCAACACAAGTCAGAAGGCCATGGTTGTCAGTTGTATTCAGTCATAAGTCTATTTTGGATTTTCCAAAAAAACAGAATAGCCGCTTTTGCTAACTTAGTAGATTTAACAACCGATTTGTAAGAGTCTGGTACCGATGATTTTATAATTGATATGCCCGTTACACGTTATTTACAATAAGCTTATATTTTGAGCAAAATGTTGTGCTACAGACATAGAGTTACCACAACCAGGCATTACTACAAATGGTTATTTACCATAACTACAAAGAGTTACCACATAGAGTAACTATCTATGCTGCATGGTACCTGGAGTAGTAAACCTACTTGTTCATGAACAGATAATAGATGGAACCGAACAAATATGGGTGCTAGGCAACCTGCATCTATATACAGACCATTGAAACAAACAAAAATGCAGAGACTGCCATAACATCGTCATTCACAAGATATGGCTGCATTTGGAATTCGCAATGCAACCGTGCTTTTAATCAGACAAATAGATAAAAGCTTCACAATCAGGATTGTGCAGTAACATCATAATCAGCCGACAGAAGCCAACTAGGTCCGTGGCGACAACATCATAATCAGTTCAAAGTGAGATGCTGGCATCTTAATTTTGTCAACACTCGCAGCTAACTTCGATGTTAACATAAGAAGGAGACATGCCGGTTTTTCAACCTCAGGTGTATCAACATCAAAGATTGTTTTTGTGCAGTAACGCAGCAATCTCCAACCAATGAGCATAAATAGTAGGGTGAACCAGGGAGGCAGGATTACAAGATGCTTACCTCAGGGTCTCTACGCTGGCTTGGATTGGGATTCTCCTGCAACAAAGCCGGCAGCAACAGGCTGGCGTGAGGGCAAAGGTTGGAACCGTCTAGGAGCGTCGCCGGTGGAGGATTGGGGTGCCTCCAGCAGCAACAATGCGATGTTCCTTTGGGGGGGGGGGTCGGGGGCTAGGCAATCTTTTTATGCCGTGGATTGAGGAAGGTTCAGCAATCGGGGAGAATCTCTTCCCACGATGCGAAATCGGCCGCGTCTCCGGTAGATTGCGCATCCCGGATCCGGCGAACGAATCAGGGTGACGGGCGCGATTTTTGGTGGTGGCGGCGGCAACGGGGATGAACCAGGGCGGCGGCGGCGGGAGAAGAGTCAGGCGGCCGGGCGGCGCGGGCGGGATGGATGACGATGATTTTGGGCGGCGCGGTCAGGATGGGTGACGATGATTTTGTGCGGCCGCGGATATCTTGCGGATGGAGCTCAGGATGGGTGGGCACCTGCTTGCTTGCTTGAGCCGAGCCGATGGAAGGACGCCAGATTGAGCCAAGCCAAAGGAATGATAGCGCCAGTAATTGCAGTGTGCTTCGGGTGCACCATTTGATCCGGCCACAGGATAACTATTTTATGGCTAGCCATAGAGAAACAAGTCTCTCTCTCTATATATATATATATACACCAGTGCGGGAACAAAGGACGGAAGCGAGGGAAATTCAAGCGACTTTGAAAAATTCGGATTTTCAAATTTCGAGTTACTATTCACTGCACTATTCAAATTCAACGAACACTGTTCAAATTCGTGGCACTATTGAAATTTAGCTCACTATTCAAAAATGGGAATATGAATAGTGCCCGAGCACTCACCAGGGAGTGGGTGGAGCACCTTAGGATGGATGGAAATGTGGCAGCACTATTCACTCACTATTGAGCTACTATTCAGGGTCGCTTTTAGCGGATACGGTACGCGCAGGTGCGTGATTAGGTATATATCTTGATTATATCGATTCTCAGGATCTTTGTGGGTTGGCGAGACCTAAAAATTCAGCTGGATGTGCTGCTATGCTTGTGTCAATCCTACTTGGTACTCACCGCATGCCTCGCTGGCTCGCTTCAGAACCAGGCTAGCTCGATCTTCACCCTTACCATCCCCAGCCACGCTCACACAGGACTCAGGCTCTACCGTCTCCCCAGGCAGTTCCACCCGAAGGGAACACTTCTTTGTGCACACAGGGTTCTCCTCAAACGCCGCTACCAGGGCTAACACGAGAATGACACACGCAGAGGTTTCTCCTCTAGGGTCCCTAGCGTAGAGACATCGCCCCATACGAATGAGCTTAAAGGAAGGCAGGGATACTACCAGGACAGCTTAATCTATTTCCATGGGACAAGCTTACACGCGGCTTTCCCTTTCAGGAAACCCCAAACACTTAGCACAAACCTTGATTACCTTACAAACCAAGGGACGAGCTTCGACGGCCTCCCTTTATTCTAGTAGTAGTACAGAGGTGGTGGAGTAATACAACGGTAGTGGGGTGATTCTACTAATGGTGGCTAATATTCCTCAGAGCACTTCTGAGGTGGTGGATATCTTCATGGAGTATGAGTGGAGTGTGGGTGGAGGTCTTCGGTGATCTTGCTTCTTTGGTGGTTGCCTAATGCGGTGGTGTGGTTGTCGATGCAGTGGTTGTCGATCCTCAAAGCTTCGCCCGGATGCTCGTTTTATAGCCGCAGCAGAGGCTTCGGGAGTCTCCTCCTCCTCTGTTGCCTGGATAGCTGGACGGTGCTCTGCTTCTCAATAATTGTCCTAGCTACAGTAGAGTCACTGTTTATTCCTTTTGCCTTATCCTCTATCGCGCACTGTCTTCTCGTGATATTCTCGTGATATATATATACACACACACACACACACATATATATATAGCAGTATGTTTATTGCATAATTCTTCATTTCCTAAAAAATGAATATGAGATTCTGACTTACTACTATGTATTTCAATTATATCTTCATCCTATTCTTCATAACTTTCTAATAAGATTTTATTATTGATCTCCTATTAATCCTCTTCACTTATAACAACCTCTTCTTCTTCCTTTGCCTTTTCTTTATTATTCTCTAATTCTTTCTGAATTCTACTATCCTTATTACTTATATGTTTCAAGGTAGTTTCATGTTTTACTATTGGCATGTTAACCCTTTTATTACTTAATTATCTCTCTTTCTTAATTTTGCTAAGTCTATATAATTCTCGTCTAAAATATAGCTCTTTCTCTCTAATAGCAGACCATTCACAAATCATAGAGGTATTATATTCATCTTGAACTTTACTTAATTTTTTCTCATAGTGTTTTATTTCATTATCAATATCCAATTTTTCCATAAATTCGCATACGCTATGTCTTCTAGCTTCTTCTATATTTGAATCAGAACTTGATACTTCTAGTTCATCTAAACTTCTTTCTTTATAATTAACAAACTTGATACCAGTTTTGCCTTTACTATTTTCATAACTTACATAATCTTTAGGTTGTTTTAAAATCTTTGGTTCCATTAAAGCACTTATATTCCATTCTTCACCTGCTCTTTCTTCAGAACTAATTTTTAAAGGACTCATTAATTTTATTCCCTTAGACTGCATATTTTCTATTACATTATTTACATTTATCTTGTATTTAGTTGCACTTCTATTAGTTAACCTTCCTACAAATTCTATACTTACTAATAAATTTGTACCTTTTAAGTCTTCATAGCTTTTGGTCTGAAAACGAATTGCCATTTTATCTATAAATTCTTTTATTGGCATTATTAAATCTGGAGCTATGTATGTTATTAACATATTTTCATTCATATCTCCTTCTAGAAAACCCAAAGCTGCTTTATTTACTGAATCCCATCTTTTATCTAACAGAGTTATTAGAACTTTGGTTCCTAATTTCTTCCTCATCATTCCTTTAATTCCTATGATATACATTCCCTGATGAATATATTTGTAGCCTGAATATTTTAGCCCATTCTCATATTATTTACTAACAATTCTTAGTTGAAATGGTTCTGTTAGAACACTTAATTCTACTTCTCTAGATATTCGATATAATCTATTTTTATTTTCAAACAAGCCCATTTGATATATTTGCTGGGGTCTTATCTTTCTTAAAGTATCTCTCTGATATCTTTCAAGATCTCTTTCTACATCTATCATTTCTTCTAAGTTTTCAATATCATCACATCCTCCTTTCAGTCTATCCATAAAGCTTAAGGGCTTTATGTCTTTATTTATTAGCTGGAGTGACTTGTCTCTTCTAGAGAGACTTTCAGATATTTTTATTTTTCAGAATTTAATGATCTAGTAAACTCAACTATTCTTGTTGATGATAGAACAATTTCTTTATTATACTCAATATTAGTATTATTAAATTTCTTATATAGGTGGGTTATATCCTTTTTAATATAATCACTATTTTGGTTGATTCTTCCTAGTGAACTTCTACTTTCTTCGGCTGCTTGCAAGATTAATTCTATTTTATTATTCAAGGCTAAAATATGCTCTTCTAAGTGCTTATGTTCTTTTTGTAGTTTTTCAAATTTTAATTCTAAATCGTCTTGCCTTTTACCCTAAGATATATAAAAGTTATGTATTAAATCAACTATTAAGTTTATCGGACCGTGAGAGGTATGCCAAGTATGATCTTCAGAACTATTTCTTTTGCACCTAATATTTATATTTTCTTTAGTATTAACTGTCTTTCTGGTATTAACTTCTAGATTTAAATAGTGAAGTTTTTCAATCTTGACTAGATATAGAAAAACCCTCAGATTCACAAATTTTATAACCACGGTTGTGATACCAGTGCGTAAATAAAGACCAGAGCGTAAATGATTCGGACGAAAAACAAGCGACTTCGAGAATTTCGGGTTTCAAATCTCAAGTGACTATTCACCGCACTATCCAAATTCAACGAACACTATTCAAATTGACGACACTATTAAAATTCAACTCACTATTCAAAATAGGGATATGAATAGTGCCTGAGGACTCACCAGGGAGTGGGTGGAGCACCTCAGGATGGATGGAAATATGGCGGTACTATGCGCGCACTATTCTGGGCACTTTGGATTTATGGTGGGTGGATGGTGGATGCGGTATGCGCTTGATTAATTAGTAGTATGCGGATTATTTGTGTGCGTGCAGTTCTCAGGATCTTTGCGGGTTGGCGAGATCGAAAATTTCAGCCGGACGTGCTGCTATGCTTGTGACAGTCCTACTCGGTACTCACCGCATGCGTCACTGGCTCGCCTCAGAACCAGGCCAGCCCGGTCTTCACCCTCACGGTCCCCAGCCACGCTCACACAGGACTCAGGCTCTATCGTCTCCCCAGGCAAATCCACCCGAAGGGAACACTTCTTTGTGCACACAGGGTTCTCCTCAAATGCCGCTACCAGCTGTGACGACGGACCCCAAATCTTTCGAGTTAATCTTAATCCGAGTCCCTTATCCCCTATCTTAGCTCTCCCGAGCTTAAGTGCTCAACCTCCCGTTCCAGTCCCGACCCCTGAGAGCCCGACCCCTTTCCGTCGGTTCCCAGCTCCGACCCCTGAAGACCCCCAACCCGACCCCTTCTGCCGGTTCCTAAATACTGACCCCTGAAAACCCAACCAGGACCACCGTTTCCTTCTAAGTGTAACAACTCTACCTAAATTAAGTGCTTTAACTCTAAACCAGTGAGAAATCCCTGAGTTAAGAATTGAAATAACCTTTTTAAACCTAAGGAGCTCTCTTTTGGAGTTTGTTTTTAAAGCTTGAAATTCTATATATAAACTCACGTTTCTGCCCAAATAAGAGTTTTAAAACTTTTAAATTACAACAACTTTTGTTAAAAGAACCTTGTCTAATTCAGAGTGGAAAGCAGTCAAAAACAACAACCAAAACCGGTTTTCCTAAAGGACCCTAAAAATTTCTTAAGTCCTGGAATTCGAGTTTCCTCCATCTTTGCAAGCTTTCATCTCCCGTTTTCCTATCTGAGCTCGAGTCAGAGCCTTAATAGAAGTTGTAATACCTCAAGAGTGTTCCAGCTTTGTTACTCTGACCCAGATCCAAAGCGGACCCGAGCTTGTTCAAAATCCCGGTCAAAGTGAGGTAAACCGGTCAACTCACCCCGGATGCTTAGAAATCCTAACTCTGGAATTCTAGATTTTTGGCTAACTTTGGCGTGGAATTATCTTTGAATCCTTTCACAATCTGAACCGACACCTTAAACAAAGTTTGAAGAACTACCAGAGTTGAACAAGTTTGTTTAAGGGAGTTTCGGGTGTTGTGTTGAAAGATTCGGAGAAGGATCGCTCCAAAGCTGGTTTGGCTTGCTGCCCGAAGGGAGCCTCGACGCCCGCGCACCCGGGCATGTTCGCTCGCGCGCCGCGCGCCGCGTGGCCGCCGGCCACCAGCAGCTCGCCGTCGCCCTATCCCCAGCGCGACAGCGACCGGACGAAAGCCACGGCGCCCAACCCGCACCCGCGACAGGACGGAGCAAGCGCAGAGCCAGCCAATCATCGGCCAAGCGCAAGTCGCCTTCCCGCCTGTCACGGCTCTGCTCCGCCAACCCGGTTCCGCCCGTTCGCCGAGAAAGCTGAGATGCCCCCAACGTCCCGCGTCTCTGCCCGCTCGCCCAACCCCCGCGGTAGCCTTTCCGCCTTGCCCGCCCGACAGACCGGAAGCCCCAGACGCGCACCGCCCAAGGCCAATCGCCGCCGAAGACCATCCGGAGCTCCGCCTCCTCTGCCCAATGGCGTCGTCGGCCAATGGCCGCCTCGCCCGAGCACTCGCCGCTCCCGACCTTATCCTTTCCCCACCGGAGCCCCGCCTCGACCCTCCGCGCCACCCCGACCCTATAAAAGGGGACCCCCTCACCGGCAATGCCACCTCTTGCCACCGCCTGCACCCGCGCCGCCGCTTTCTCCTCTACGCCCTGCCTTCTCCTCTAAGCCACCGCTTTCTCCCCGCGCCAGCGCTAAGCTTCCGTGGAGCTCACCCCTTGCGCCACCCCCACACTCCGGCGACTTTGCCACCACCCGCAAGCCGCTCCTTCCAACACACCCGCCGCCCGCTCCTCCGCACGGTACTAGAGCTTGCTTGTGTCCACCAGAAGCACCGCCGCCGCCGGACCACCGTCGAAGTCTCGCCGCCACCCAAGCCTTCGTGCGTACAACCTTCCCGCCCCAGCCTGCTCCTGCTCGGCCCCAAGGCTTCACCAGTAGACCTGGAGGTAAGCTACTTAACCTCCCTGTCTTTCCGTCTCGCCCGACCCCTGTCCTTTTTGTTTCGCCCGACCCCTTTTCTTTTCGTCTCGCCCGACCTTTTCCCGTTCGCCTCGCCCGACCCTTGTTTCGGTTCGCCCGACGCCTTTTCTTTTCGTCTCGCCCGACCTTTTCCCGTTCGCCTCGCCTGACCCTGCCAAGTTCGCCGACCCTTTCTCCGCCTCGCCCGAGGGCTCGGTTGTAATTCTTTTTCTTTGATCCGAGGGTATCGGTGAAATGTTTTTGGGGATTCCTCTGTGTTGAGTCTGAGGACCTCGGTACAGTTTTTCCTTAAACCTGAGGGTCAGACCCTAAGTTTTCCTCAATCCGACCCTATCCTCTTGCTCTCCACCGACAGAAGTAAACTCCCCCACCTTCTCTGTAGCTTTGCTACAAGCGTCCGTGTTAAAACATGAGTGTGTCGAAATAACCATCTAAAATGCTTAACCCTGCATTGCATTTCCGTGTAGAGCTGAATCTCGTCGACGGGATGTACGAGCTTCATCCAGCACCAGAAGAAGACCCCGCCGAGGAACAGCTGTATCCTGGCGAAGGAGAGCCCGAGCCAGTGCAAGACCCCGAGGACCCGCAAGCTTTTTCTGAAGGCAAGCCCCGGTGCATGAAACCCCCTGTTTTACTTTCATATCACTTATGGATTACTTGATTGCGCATTTACGTTTCGAGGAGTTGTACTGGAACCTTAGCTGCATAACTTAGTACCTTGATTTGAATACTAGTTGCTAAGGCTGTATAGTTGCATTGCTTAATAGGTTTCGGTAAAAGTCGAGTGATTTCCGGTCACTCGCGAGTTATAGGAGTTGAATGTTTCAGTTTTGCCGAAACTATAAGGACGACGGACGGGGTCAGGCTTGTGTTGGTACAGGGTGGATTGCCCCGTCTGTCTAAATGAAAATGAACTAAGGTCGAAACGTGTCGGCGTTCGTGATCAAGTGATTGAAAGTACTAATCTCATACCTAGTATGGGATGGGGAAGCCTAGTACCTGATTGAACTGGGGCGTGGCATACCTTCCAGCTGTCCTTGGAACGTCGTTCCCATGGTGCATCATGTGGGTGCAAGTGCGGTCACAGTGCAGCATTAGGCCGGGACTGTGGAGCATTGCATGCCAAAGGAAGTTGGCCGTGACACGTGCCTAAGGGATCGATGGGGACGGCTGACAAATGAAGCGACCCTTCGTGGTGTGCGGATGTCGTGAGATTAGGTTTGCCATGCATGGTTAAGAAATTCGAATCAATTCGTCTGCCTCTCACAGTTTGGGACTACTTGATCGCTATTCTGCACTGAGTAAAGATGGAATAGGATGATGATTTTAATCTTGATGTTGTTAAATAATTGTTTGGAAACTATGTTTGTTTAGTATAAGTTGCTAATCTAGAATGGATGAAGAACATAGAACATGAGCTAAAATGTTGAAAGTAAGGACTAACTTTAGACGCTTTTGGCAAGAAAACCCCAGAGCTAGAAAGCCTTGCATGTTTAAGTCTCGGTCGTGTCCTTCCGACGGGTCAGTCTTGCTGAGTACTAGTTGCTCAGCCTTGTTGTGGCTAATCTTTTCAGGTAATGTCAGTAGTTTGGGAGTTGGTACCACTTGGCCGACCCAGCTTCCTTCAGGCTGGACCGTCGAGTGGGATCTTTCCTCGGACGGCGAGGGAAGGAATTTTTGATGTCATGATCGGCTCCGTCATGGTGTCTTGTATCGACGTTAAGCTTCCGCTAGTTTGAATTTGATTTCGGACCCTGCAAAAATTTCGGTTTGAATTTCCAAAACTCTGATGTAATAAACTGTTGAACTATGTTGTCAGTATGGAATGTTGTAATCTCTGTGCTACTCACCTTCGCGTGAGCGATGCTTCTCGATCCTGTTTACGTGGTTTTATCGGAGGAAATCCGACGGTCGACCAAGTTGACTTGCTTAAAGTGCATAATCGCGTGTCAGGCGACTTCAATGCATTTTAGTCAGGTTAATTTGGGCGGTTCCGCCACACTAAGTCTCCACAACAGTCTCCCTTTCAATCCGGAGCAGAGGATGAACCGAGACTGACCGGTAGACCCGCAAATCTTTTCCCCAGATCTCCCGAGTTAGACGCACTCGAGTACCATGCCTGCTTCAGAGTTCCCCCGCCGCATGGCTCAACTCCTCCGACCCCCGCCGCTCCGCCCAGTCGCTGGCCGTGACCAGATGGGTTCCCACACCCTCCTCCCCAATCGCAGTGGAAGCCCCTCTGCAACCCTTTTTGCAGCGCCCGTCTCGCTCGCGCCCTCGCCAACCGCGCCTTGGTGCTCCGTCGTCGCTGTGGTAGAGTTTTGCCGCCTGCCGCCTCAGACCACCTCGCGGCTCACGCCCATCATCACCTCGCCGGACCTCCGGCTGCAAGGCCTGATGCCTTCCGGCTTTTCCGCCGCCTCTCCGCAGTCGCGCTGCCCCAGATGCGCTACGCGACGATTCCTACGTCGCCAATCCCGACCCCGGCCGCGATAGCTCCTTTTCCGCCTTGTTAGATCTGTGCCACGGCAGACCGCCGCTTCGCGCTCGCTCGCGCAGCCGCAGGCCGCCTGTCTTCTCACTGGCTGCAACCTCGCTTCTAGCGCCGTTGCCCCTGTCACACCCATCAGATCCACCGCACGACGACGCCCGCCTCCGCCAAACCGCAACCACCGGCAAAACCGCGCCTGCGCCGCCCTATCTCCAGTGCCCAATGGCCGAAGGTGTCATCCCCGAAGTCCTGCCCGCCGCCCATCGCTGCTCAATCGCCGCCATGGTAGCGCACTCCATTTCATTTCCTTCCCGGTCTTCGTGCTGCTCCAGCTCTCTCTCTTCCCGCGCAGCTATAAAAGGGAACGCCCGAGTCCTACCGGAGTTCCCTTCACCATCGCTGCCTTCCCGCCTTGTTCCTCTGTTTCGTGCTCGAGCGCTGCCGCCTAAGTTCCCGAGGAACTCTCCTCTCCGCTCAACACCGCCTTTCCCAATCCGCCCAGCCGCTTACTCCTCCGCGCTGTGCTAGGGCTTGCTTGCTGTCCACAAGAAGCACCGCCACCGCCGGAGTACCGCCGGACATCGCCGCTGCCCAAGTCCGTGCCTTCCCGATCCCAAAGCTTCACCTGTAAACCGAAGGTAAGCTGCCGACCCCTTTTCCGTCTCGTCCGACCCCTCTGTTCATCCGACCCCTTTTCCGTCTCGTCCGACCCCTCTGTTCGTCCGACCCCTTTTCCCTCTCGCCCGACCTCTCTGTTCGTCCGACCCCTTTTCCGTCTCGTCCGACCCCTTTTCCATCTCGTCCGACCCCTCTGTTCATCCGACCCCTTTTCCGTCTGACCCGACCCTGTCTGTTTCGCCGACCTTTTTCCGCCTCGCCCAAGGACTTGGTTGTATCCTTTTCCTTGACTCGAGGGTATATGTGTAAAAAAAATCGGGGACTTCTCTGCGATAAGTCTGAGGACCCCCTAGCACAACTATTCTCTAGTCTAAGGGTCAGATCATAAGTTTCTTCCAGTCCGACCCTTGGTCTTGTTCTCTATCCACTGAAGCTTGAACTTCCCCACTTTTTCCGTAGCTTTGCTACAAGTTTCTAGGCTAAAAACTTGCAAGTGTTACTGTTGAAATAACCGTCTAAGTGCTAACTCCTGTATTTGCATTCGTGTAGAGTTGAATCTCGCCGACGACGTCTACGAACTGCACCCGGTGCCAGAAGACGGAGCAGTACCTGAGCCGCCGACCACAGGAGCTATAGCAGAGCCCTTTGAGGACCAGTTTCCCTCCCCTCCGCTTGAAGGCAAGCCCCGGAGCATGAACCTACCTTTCTAAACTTACACATGCCTTCCTTGTTGTATGTGCATTTAAGTACAGGAGTTGTGTGCAGCCATAGATGCATGACTTAGTTCTCTTGATCTGAACACTAGCTGATGAGTCCGAGTAGTTGCATTGCTTAATAGGACTCGGTAAAAGTCGAGTGATTTTCTGTCACTCGCGAGATATAGGAGTTGGTTGTTCTCCTTCTGGTTACAACTATAAGGACGATGGACAGGGCAGGGCCTGGTGAACTCTTTGGTGGTCGATGGATTGCCCTGTCTGTCTATATGAAGTTGCTAAGGTCGGAAAGTGTTGGTGTTCGTGATCAAGTGTTTGAAAGTACTAATCTCATACCTAGTATGGGATGGGGAAGCCTAGTACCTGATTGAACTAGGGCGTGTCTTATACCCCTGTTGTCCCTGGAACGAGGTTCCCATGGTGCATCATGTGGGTGCAAGTGCGGTCACAGTATGGTAGAGACCGGGACTGTGGAGCATTGCATGCCAAGGGAAGTTTGGACCTGACACGCGCCTGGGAATTGATGGGGACGGCCGACACAGGAAGCGACCTTTGTGGTGCGCGGATGTCGTGAGATTAGGTTCGCCATGCATGGTTAAGAAACTCGAATAGATTCGTCTGCCTCTCATAGTTTGAGACTGCTTGATCGCTATGCTACACTGAGTAAAAAGATGGAACATGATGACGCTATGAATCTGATGCTTGTTCTATACTTTATTGTTGAAAAACTAGGGTTGTTTAGAATAAGTTGCCAACGTAGACCAGTTAATGAACTTAGAACTTGAGCTAAAACTTGAAAGCAAGGACCCACTGTAGCGCTTTTGGCAAACAAGCCCCTCGGCCAGAGAGCCTTGCATGTCTAGAAGTGGTGAAGTAGTTTATCACTGGTCGGTTAAGTCTTGTTGAGCTTAGCAGCTCAGCCTTGTTTGTGGTTTTCTTTCAGGTGAAGTCGCCGCTCCCGAGCTTGTTCCTGTTGGCACTTGGCCACCCCAACTCCCTCCGGGTTGGACGGTCGAGTGGGATCCCTCCTCGGACAGCGAGGAAGGGGATCACTGATGTCTTGGCTGGCCTCACCAAGGACGTCCGACCCCTACGTTTAGCTTCCGCTCGTTTTACCTTCTGTTGTTTTCTTCAAGAACTTGTTAAACTCTGATTTGCAACCAAGTGTGTATCAACTTGTTAAACTTTGGTGGACCTGCTGTATTCTCTGGAACCGCTCACCTTCGTGTGAGTTTGCTAATTCGGTCTTGTTAAGTGGTCAAATCGGATGAAATCCGACGGCACTTCGTGTTAACTTGACTAAGGCATGAGTGGCGCATATTAGGCGACCTAATCGTGCCTTAATCAGGCTAATCCGAGGTGGATCCGCCACAGCTGATACCAGAGCCGGTTTAGCAAGATAGAGAACACCATAGGCCCTAAACACTTCTTTTAAAAATAAAAGTTGCAAAGAAAATTTTTGAAAATCTCGTACGATCGTTAAGGATGACCTTAGTACGAGAGGCCCTAGGGTATTTTGGGGTTGTTTTTAGGTGGCTAATACTTATTGGTTATCTTGCTAACTTCCAGCACTTCGCCACGTGTATCATACGTGTGCCGAGTCCGCATCATGAGTATGCGAGGGTTGATAGGGAGTTCTATTCAAAGGACCCTATCATCGCGGTTGTTTCGCCCACGTTTATCATACGTGCGCAGGTTCCGTATGCTAATTCATACGAAGGGTGGTATGGTTCGATTCCAGCGAGCCTATCATCATGGTTGTTCGCCCACGTCTATTATACGTGCGCTGATTCCGCATCACGAGTATGCGAAGGGTTGTACGGTTCCATTCAAAGGGGACCTATTTCCATGGTTGTTGTGCTGTCCATGCAGCCTTGAATGCATGGGTGCCGTTCCTATAAGTGAACGGTAATGTTTGGGGACACTTTCGTGGGTGCTGGCACGAAAGGTTCATGTGGTTGTGTTTTCTGCAGGTACACTAACCGCGTTTGCCTAGGAGACGCTACTAGAACCAACTAGCTATTATAGGGAGAGACGTACTGGTTGCCTTGCCACCAGCACTGACTACGTAAGACAAGGTTTTGGCAGTTGTTTTGGTTGAGAGAGCGAGGTAGGCCGTGCATGCGACATCAGCTAAAATATGTGAAACCACCTCCCTAAAGCAACCTTGCCTTGGCAAAGCTCTTCTTCGGTTTTAAGGATTTCTAGTGTCCTTCCAGCTTGTGCTCGGTCAAATCCGAGTACTTTTCTGTCCGACCCCTTTCTTCTTAAAGTTTCTATCTCATGATGTTTTGGTTCTTGGTTCCAGATGGCCGCCCCCGGACACGTTCTGTACGGCGCCGATGGCTTCTCCCACTCGACGTGCTTACACTTTGAAGGTTTTCCTGCTATTCTGTGGGACACCTTGAGGTGGTTCGAGTATCAGTCCCCGCCTTTGTACGTGGGATAGATGTACCTGGAGCACGGTGTACAGAGGTGCAACGTGCAGGCGGTGGTACCTCCACCCCCTGTGCGGCCCGAGTGGCCCCAGCTCGGAGTCTCGACTTACGGACATGCCCTGGAAGATACGTGGGAGTCAGCGGCTCTACAAATCCTCACCCAGTTCTGCCAGCTGTACCCGCTTGAGGTCACCCTGGACCCAATCGGCCTGTTTCCTGCCAGAGACCGGATGGACCCGGCTTGGCTTGATCGTGTCAACAACATTGAAGTGTTGGCCACATCCCACTCGCTGGTCACCATCTCCACCACCATCAGATGCATGTCAGCCTTATATCGGCTGATCGAGCTTCAAGGCTGGGCCATGGCTGTCTTAGCTCGGATAGCCGTAGACACCTAGGGGCACTTCAACGCCGCCAAGAGAGACCTGGTGGCCAAACCTATCAACTCATCTAGAGAGGAATACAAATCCACGACATGCAAGACCGAATCTCCGAACTCGAGGGAGAAGTAACCGATCTGGTGGATGGCATGATCGAGCTGTCTGAAGAGAAGATGGAGGTCGAGATGGAGCTAGCAGTTGCTAATGCTCATCTGGACGAGCACCACGCCGAGCTCGACGACATGCATGCCCTTCAGATGCAATTGGAAGAGCAAGAAGACCGTGAGGAGGTCATGGGAGCGTCCAGCATGGATATTGAGGATGGCGACTCCCCTTCTCCAACTCACAGTGTTCCCTCGTAGATGGAGAGTTGTAGGGAGCCAATCTTTTGTTGTACTCCTCGGCAACCTAAATTTTGGATAGTCATGTAATAGGTTAGCCTTGAGTTGAGTATTCCCCTATGTTTCGGGGAACAACCATGTAATGATCTCAGTGAAATCAGATCTTAGCTTGACCTTTGACTCTTTTGCGACATGCTTGGGATGCCAGGTTGTGTGAGTTTGTGCTGTGACCCCCCCCCCCAACCGTTTTCTGAGGGTCTGTCCAGAGTTTGGCCGACCCTGGGTCACGAGGTCGGACGCGCCCGACCCCTCGAGGCAGTTCTCCGCCTCGCCCGACCCCTCCTTATGCTATTTTTCTTAGCCCGACCCCTCGAGGTAGTTCTCTGCCCCGCCCGACCCCTTCTTGTGCTGCTTCGTTTAGCCCGACCCCTTGGCCTAAGGTCGGATATAGTGGAACTCTTGGGATATGGTTATGGTTCGCCCGAAGTCATGTGCAGAACTAAGATAGTTGCTAACTAAGATGACAAAAGGAAGTGTGTGTCTCCTTAATAAGAGTTGTGGTTGTGTCACCTTATCGGCAAGAGTTGCATTTGCAGATTTAACACATGCGTTCCCACATAATTGGAATACTTCTGAGGTTATGGAATTAATGGGACGTTGACTCTTGCAGATGGCGCATCGCACCAGATGTGGCTCCATACCCAGCAGCAGCGAACAGAGGCAGGATCTTCCCCTGCCCCCGCCCCCGTCTCCGCTGGAGGCGATCCTAGCGGCTCAAATCGAGCTATTGAGGCATATCGTACAGGGGCAACAACAACAGCAGCCTCATGGAGGGAGAGCCCATCAACCACCCCAAGTTGCTCGTTATGAGGACTTCCTGAGCATGCAGCCTCCCTTGTTCCAGAAGATGCAAGACCCGCTCGACGTCGACGCCTGGGTTCGTACGATCGAATCCAAGTTCGAGCTCCTCACCGCCCCGTGCCCCGACCATAACCAAGCCCAGTTTGTGGCTCAACAGCTGCGTGGTTCCACCCGGCTTTGGTGGGATTACTACCATGCTATGTTGCCGGCCGACCATGCTATCAGCTGGAACGAGTTCAAGACCGCGTTCAGAGGACATCACATTCCGGAAGGTCTTCTGGAGCGTAAGCTCAACGAGTTCCTAGCCCTTACCCAGGGAAATCGAGATGTCCTGCATTATGCGCAGGCTTTCAATGATCTGTGCTGGTACGCTGGGTACCATGCGGACACAGATGAGAAGAAGCAGGACAGGTTCCGCAGAGGGCTAAGCTTGGAGCTCCGAGAAAGGTTAAACCCGATAAGGGTGGATACGTACAATGAGTTGGTCAACTTGGCCATCTCACAAGAGGACTGCATGAAGGCTCTGGCAGCCGAGAGGAAGAGGAAAGCTCCACTGCCAACGCCCAGCCCACCTACACAGCGATTCAGAATGGTTCCACCCCAGGCGCCCAGCCGACCCCAACAGTCGGGAAGATGGGTTGCCCAACCCCCACCAGCAGCAGCACTTCGTTATCCAGGTTTCCAACCTCAGGCTCCGCGGCCGACCCCACCGCCGCCACCGCGCCCTACAAATGGTAACCGCTGCTTCACCTGCGGCAATGTGGGGCATTTCGCCAAGGACTGCCCCAGAAATCAGAATCAGCACCCAGGGCAGAGCAATGCAATGCTCAACAAAGGGAAGAGGCCCAAGATGCAAGTTCGCCAAGGTCGGCTGAACTTCACCAACGCAGCAGAGCTTCCTGAAGGTGCGCCGATAATGACGGGTACCTTTCTGATTCACAGTTTTTCAGCTTTGGTTTTGTTTGACTCAAGAGCCTCACATAGTTCTATCGGAGGAAAGATCCGTGACAAGTGTGGGTTACAGGAATGCCAAACAAGAGGGTCTTTTAGGATATCCACCCCGGGTGGAATAATCACATCTGATCGGATGGGTGTCAATGTGCCTATCCAGCTAGGCCGAACCCTTGTTAAGGAGAATCTTGTTATCCTTGATCTAGAGGGGATTGATGTCATTCTAGGGATGGAGTGGATGACCAGACACCAAGTTGTGCTAGATGTTCCAGCCCGAGCTATCCATGTCAACTCACCCCACCAGGGCCCCTTTGTTATCCAATTGCCTCACCGAGAAGATGTAAATTCTTGTGCGTATCCCGCAATTGAGACCCAACCAAAGGACATCCCTGTAGTCTGTAAGTACCCCGACGTGTTTCCTGATGACTTGTTGGGCATGCCGCCCGATAGAGATGTGGAGTTTTCCATAGAGTTGATCCCCGGCACCACCCCTATCTCCAAAAGACCTTACTGGATGCCACCCGCTGAGCTGGCCGAGTTAAAAACCCAGTTGGAGGATCTATTGGGAAAAGGCTTTATCCGACCCAGCACTTCACCTTGGGGTTGCCCAGCTCTGTTTGTGAAGAAGAAGGATGAGAGTCTACGCATGTGTGTGGACTACCGACCCCTCAATGCGGTGACTGTCAAGAACAAGTACCCCCTTCCCCGCATTGATGATCTGTTTGATCAGTTATCTGGAGCAAGAGTGTTCTCCAAGATCGATCTTCATTCCGGTTATCACCAAATCAAGATCCGACCCTGTGACATTCCCAGGACTGCCTTCTCCACCAGATATGGACTCTACGAGTACCTGGTCATGTCTTTTGGACTCACCAATGCACCCGCCTATTTCATGTATCTCATGAATTCGGTGTTCATGCCCGAGTTGGACAAGTTTGTGGTGGTGTTCATTGATGATATCCTAGTGTACTCGAAGAACGAAGAAGAACAAGCCGATCATCTTCACGTGGTTCTTCAACGGTTGAGAGATCATCAGCTTTATGCCAAGTTCTCCAAGTGTGAATTTTGGTTAGATAGTGTCAAGTTCTTGGGACACACTATCTCTCAAGATGGCATAGCCGTTGACCCCAGCAAGGTGCAAGAAGTCATGGACTAGAAGCCTCCCACCTCAGTGCACCAGATCCAAAGTTTCCTTGGACTAGCAGCCTACTATCGGCGTTTCATACCGGATTTCTCCAAGATAGCTAAGCCGATGATTGAGCTGCTGAAGAAAGAGGTCAGATTTGTGTGGAACGACAAATGTGAAGAAGCCTTCAAGACCCTGAAGCACTTGCTAACCTCAGCCCCGGTTTTAGCTCAACCCGACCCTTCTAGGCCATTTGACGTGTACTGTGACGCCTCTGGCACTAGACTTGGGTGTGTTCTTATGCAAGACAATCGAGTCATTGCCTATGCCTCATGGGCATTACGACCTCATGAGCTGAACTACTCGACCCATGATCTTGAGTTGGCAGCGGTGGTTCATGCCTTAAAGATATGGAGGCACTACCTGATGGGCACCCACTGCAACATCTACACTGATCACAAGAGCCTCAAGTACATCTTCACTCAGGCCAACCTTAACATGCGACAGAGAAGGTGGTTGGAGTTGATAAAGGATTATGACTTGGAAGTACACTACCACCCCGGCAAGGCCAACATAGTGGCAGATGCTCTTAGCCGCAAGACCTTTTGCAACTGCTTGTCGGCAACCAACTTCACCGAGACTCTGTGTCATGAGATGGGAAAACTCAGTTTGGAAATTGTTTCCCATGGAACCCTCGGCCACATATCTCTTGAGTCTACTTTGGAGGACCAAATCGGGTCAGCACAGTTAGAGGATGAGGAAGTAAGGCGGATCAAAAGGAAGATTTCATTGAAGAATGAAGGGTATAAGCAATTCCAACAGGATGAGAATGGGAAAGTGTTTTATGGAAACCGACTTGTTGTACCATCCGACCCCAACCTGAGAAAGCAAATCCTAGATGAAGCTCATCTCTCCAAGTTCTCAATCCATCCTGGCAGCAATAAGATGTATCATGATCTCTGTCAAATCTTCTGGTGGAGTGGAATGAAGCCAGAGATTGCATGGTATGTTTCAGAATGTGACACCTGCCAACGTGTCAAAGCTAGCCATTTAAAGGTAGCGGGTACCTTGCAGCCCCTACCTGTTCCCTCTTGGAAATGGGAAGACATCAGCCTGGACTTCATTGTTGGACTGCCCCTTACATCACAGTGACATGATTCCATTTGGGTAATTGTGGATCGTCTTACCAAGACTGCCCACTTCCTTCCTGTCTACACCACCTACACGACCAAGAAGTATGCGGAGTTATATCTTGACCGCATCGTTTCCCTGCACGGTGTGCCTAGGACGATCATCTCTGATCGAGGAGTTCAGTTTGTGGCACGTTTTTGGGAACAGCTACAAGCATCACTGGGCACCAAGCTCATTCGTAGCTTGACTTACCACCCCCAAACCGATGGTCAGACCGAAAGGGTAAATCAGATCCTTGAAGACATGTTGAGAGCTTGTGACATCCACTATGACAAGAATTGGGACAAGTGCTTGCAATTAGCAGAGTTCTCCTACAACAATAGCTACCAGACTAGCTTGAAGATGGCACCATTTGAAGCCCTTTATGGTCGGAAATGTCAGACGCCGCTGAGTTGGTCACAAATTGGCAAAAGACAGACCTATGGTCCTGACTTAGTGGTAGAGGCAGAAGAACAAGTGAAGATAATTCAAGCAAATCTCAAGGCCGCCCAATCGCGACACAAGAGTTACTCCGACAGGAGAAGAAGACCCCTACAGTTTGATGTTGGTGATCATGTGTATCTTCGAGTCTCCCCGACCAAAGGAGTGCAACGGTTTGGAGTAAAAGGAAAACTGGCTCCCCGTTACATCAGCCCTTATGAGATTGTGGAAATTTGTGGACCTGTTGCTTACTGGATCCAACTTCCTGAATAGCTCTCAGCCATACAGGATGTTTTCCATGTCTCCCAGCTGAAGAAATGTGTCCAAGTCCCAACTGAGATCTTGGGACAGGATCAATTTCAAATCGAGCCCGACTTGACCTATGCTGAGTACCCAGCCAAAGTTCTTGACCATAAGGAGAGGCGCACCCGACGCCAAGTGGTGAAAATGTACAAGATACTCTGGAACAACCACACAGAGGAAGAAGCAACCTGGGAAATAGAACAGTATCTGAACAAGCATTTTCAAGGTTTTCTTTTTCCAGCCAAGGAGGTAAGAAATGCACACCCCCCACTGGTTACTTTTACACCCGAATCTCGGGACGAGATTCTTTTAAGGAGGGTAGGCTGTGACGACCGACCCCAAATCTTTCGAGTTAATCTTAATCCGAGTCCCTGATCCCCTATCTCAGCTCTCCTGAGCTTAAGTGCTCAACCTCCCATTCCAGTCCCGACCCCTGAGAGCCCGACCCCATTCCGCCGGTTCCCAGCTTCGACCCCTGAAGACCCCCAACCCGACCCCTGCTGCCGGTTCCTAAATCCCGACCCCTGAAAACCCAACCAGGACCACCGTTTCCTTCTAAGTCTCCACAACAGTGTCCCTTTCAATCCGGAGTAGAGGATGAACTGAGACTGACCGGTGGACCCGCAAATCTTTTCCCCAGATCTCCCGAGTTAGACGCACTCGAGTAGCATGCCCGCTTCAGAGTTCTCCCGCCGCGTGGCTCAACTCCTCCGACCCCCGCCGCTCCACCCAGTCGCCAGCCGCGACCAGATGGGTTCCCGCACCCTCCTCCCCAATCGCAGCGGAAGCCCCTCTCCAACCCTTTCTGCAGCGCCCGTCTCGCTCGCGCCCTTGCCAACCGTGCCTTGGTGCTCCGTCGCCACTGTGGCAGAGTTTTGCCGCCTGCCGCCTCAGACAACCTCGCGGCTCGCGCCCATCATCACCTCGCCGGACCTCCGGCTACAAGGCCTGATGCCTTCCAGCTTTTCCGCCGCCTCTCCGCAGTCGCGCTGCCCCAGATGCGCTACGCGACGATTCCTCCATCGCCAATCCCGACCCCGGCCGCGACAGCTCCTTTTCCGCCTTGTCAGATCTGTGCCACGGCAGACCGCCGCTTCGCGCTCGCCCGCGCAGCCGCAGGCCGCCTGTCTTCTCACTGGCTGCAACCTCGCTTCTAGCGTCATTGCCCCTGTCACACCCATCAGATCCGCCGCACGACGACGCCCGCCTTCGCCAAACCGCAACCACCAGCAAAACCGCGCCTGCGCCGCCCTGTCTCCAGTGCCCAATGGCCGAAGGTGTCATCCCCGAAGTCCTGCCCGCCGCCCATCGCTGCTCAATCGCCGCCATGGCAGCGCACTCCATTTCCTTTCCTTCCCGGTCTTCGTGCTGCTCCAGCTCTCTCTCTTCCCGCGCAGCTATAAAAGGGAACGCCCGAGTCCTACCGGAGTTTCCTTCGCCATCGCTGCCTTCCCGCCTTGTTCCTCTGTTTCGTGCTCGAGCGCTGCCACCTAAGTTCCTGAGGAAGTCTCCTCTCCGCTCAACAGCGCCTTTCCCAATCCGCCCAGCCGCTTACTCCTCCGCGCTGTGCTAGAGCTTGCTTGCTATCCACAAGAAGCACCGCCACCGCCGGAGTACCGCTGGACATCGCCGCTGCCCAAGTCCGCACCTTCCCGATCCCAAAGCTTCACCTGTAAACCGAAGGTAAGCTGCCGACCCCTTTTCCGTCTCGTCCGACCCCTCTGTTCGTCCGACCCCTTTTCCGTCTCGTCCGACCCCTCTGTTCGTCCGACCCCTTTTCCGTCTCGTCCGACCCCTCTGTTTGTCTGACCCCTTTTCCGTCTCGTCCGACCCCTCTGTTCGTCCGACCCCTTTTCCGTCTCGTCCGACCCCTCTGTTCGTCCGACCCCTTTTCCATCTGACCCAACCCTGTCTGTTTCACCGACCTTTTTCCGCCTCGCCCGAGGACTTGGCTGTATCCTTTTCCTTGACTCAAGGGTATATGTGTAAAAAAAATCGGGGACTTCTCTGCGATAAGTCTGAGGACCCCCCAGCACAACTATTCCTCTAGTCTAAGGGTCAGATCATAAGTTTCTTCCAGTCCGACCCTTGGTCTTGTTCTCTATCCACTGAAGCTTGAACTTCCCCACTTTTTCCGTAGCTTTGCTACAAGTTTCTGGGCTAAAAACTTGCAAGTGTTGCTGTTGAAATAACCGTCTAAGTGCTAACTCCTGCATTTGCATTCGTGTAGAGTTGAATCTCGCCGATGGCGTCTACGAACTGCACCCGGTGCCAGAAGACGGAGCAATAGCTGAGCCACCGACCGCAGGAGCTGTAGCAGAGCCCTTTGAGGACCAGTTTCCCTCCCCTCCGCTTGAAGGCAAGCCCCGGAGCATGAACCTACCTTTCTAAACTTACACATGCCTTCCTTGTTGTATGTGCATTTAAGTACAGGAGTTGTGTGCAGCCATAGATGCATGACTTAGTTCCCTTGATCTGAACACTAGCCGATGAGTCCGAGTAGTTGCATTGCTTAATAGGACTCGGTAAAAGTCGAGTGATTTCCTATCACTCGCGAGCTATAGGAGTTGGTTGTTCTCCTTCTTGTTACAACTATAAGGACGATGGACGGGGTAGGGCCTGGTGAACTCTTTGGTGGTCGGTGGATTGCCTTGTCTGTCTATATGAAGTTGCTAAGGTCGGAAAGTGTTGGTGTTCGTGATCAAGTGTTTGAAAGTACTAATCTCATACCTAGTATGGGATGGGGAAGCCTAGTACCTGATTAAACTAGGGCGTGGCTTATACCCCTGCTGTCCCTGGAACGAGGTTCCCATGGTGCATCATGTGGGTGCAAGTGCGGTCACAGTACGGTAGAGACCGGGACTGTGGAGCATTGCATGCCAAGGGAAGTTTGGACCTGACACGCGCCTGGGAATTGATGGGGACGGCCGACATAGGAAGCGACCTTTGTGGTGCGCGGATGTTGTGAGATTAGGTTCGCCATGCATGGTTAAGAAACTCGAATCGATTCGTCTGCCTCTCACAATTTGAGACTGCTTGATCGCTATGCTACACTGAGTAAAAAGATGAAACATGATGACGCTATGAATCTGATGCTTGTTCTATACTTTGTTGTTGAAAAACTATGGTTGTTTAGAATAAGTTGCCAACATAGACCGGTTAATGAACTTAGAACTTGAGCTAAAACTTGAAAGCAAGGACCCACTTAGAACTTGAGCTAAAACTTGAAAGCAAGGACCCACTATAGCGCTTTTGGCAAACAAGCCCCTCGGCCAGAGAGCCTTGCATGTCTAGAAGTGGTGAAGTAGTTTATCACCGGTCGGTTAAGTCTTGGTGAGCTTAGCAGCTCAGCCTTGTTTGTGGTTTTCTTTTCAGGTGAAGTCGCCGCTCCCGAGCTTGTTCCTGTTGGCACTTGGCTGCCCCAGCTCCCTCCGGGTTGGACGGTCGAGTGGGATCCCTCCTCGGACAGCGAGGAAGGGGATCACTGATGTCTTGGCTGGCCTCACCAAGGACGTCCGACCCCTACGTTTAGCTTCCGCTCGTTTTACCTTCTGTTGTTTTCTTCAAGAACTTGTTAAACTCTGATTTGCAACCAAGTGTGTATCAACTTGTTAAACTTTGGTGGACCTGCTGTATTCTCTGGAACCGCTCACCTTTGTATGAGTTTGCTAATTCGATCCTGTTAAGTGGTCAAATCGGATGAAATCCGACGGCACTTCGTGTTAACTTGACTAAGGCATGAGTGTCGCATATTAGGCGACCTAACCGTGCCTTAATCAGGCTAATTCGAGGTGGATCCGCCACACCAAGGCTAACACGAGAACGACACATGCAGAGGTTTCTCCTCTAGGGTCCCTAGCGTAGAGACATCGCCCCATACGAACGAGCTTAAAGGATGGAAGGAATACTACCAGGACAGCTTAATCCATTTCCACGGGACAAGCTTACACGTGGCTTTCCCTTTCGGGAAACCCCAAGCACTTAGCACAAACCTTGATTACCTTACAAACCGAGGGACAAACTTCGACGGCCTCCCTTTATTATAGTAGTACAGAGGTGGTGGAGTAATACAACGGTAGTAGGGTGCTTCTACTAATGGTGGCTAATTATTCCTCAGAGTACTTCCGAGGTGGTGGATGTCTTCATGGAGTATGAGTGGAGTGTGGGTGGAGGTCTTCGGTGATCTTGCTTCTTCGGTGGTTGCCTAATGCGGTGGTGTGGTTGTCAATGCAGTGGTTGTCGATCCTCAAAGCTTCGCCCGGACGCTCGTTTTATAGCCGCAGCAGAGGCTTCGGGAGTCTGCTCCTCTTCTGTTGCCTGGATAGCTGGACGGTGCTCTGCTTCTCAATAATTGTCCTAGCTACAGTAGAGTCACTGTTTATTCCTTTTGCCTTATCCTCTATCGCGCACTGTCTTCTCGTGATATTCTCGTGATACACACACACACACATATATATATATATATAGCAGTATGTTTATTGCATAATTCTTCATTTCCTAAAGAATGAATACGAGATTCTGACTTACTACTATGTATTTCAATTATATCTTCATCCTGTTCTTCATAACTTTCTAATAAGATTTTATTATTGATCTCCTATTGATCCTCTTCACTTATAACAACCTCTTCTTCTTCCTTTGCCTTTTCTTTATTATTCTCTAATTCTTTCTGAATTCTACTATCCTTATTACTTATATGTTTCAAGGTAGTTTCATGTTTTACTATTGGCATGTTAACCCTTTTATTACTTAATTATCTCTCTTTCTTAATTTTGCTAAGTCTATATAATTCTCGTCTAAAATATAGCTCTTTCTCTCTAATAGCAGACCATTCACAAATCATAGAGGTATTATATTCATCTTGAACTTTACTTAATTTTTTCTCATAGTGTTTTATTTCATTATCAATATCCAATTTTTCCATAAATTCGCATATGCTATGTCTTCTAGCTTCTTCTATATTTGAATCAGAACTTGATACTTCTAGGTCATCTAAACTTGTTTCTTTATAATTAACAAACTTGATACCAGTTTTGCCTTTACTATTTTCATTACTTACATAATCTTTAGGTTGTTTTAAAATCTTTGGTTCTATTAAAGCACTTATATTCCATTCTTCACCTGCTCTTTCTTCAGAACTAATTTTTAAAGGACTCATGAATTTTATTCCCTTAGACTGCATACTTTCTATTACATTATTTACATTTACCTTGTATTTAGTTGCACTTCTATTAGTTAACCTTCCTACAAATTCTATACTTACTAATAAATTTGTACCTTTTAAGTCTTCATAGCCTTTGGTCTGAAAACCAATTGCCATTTTATCTATAAATTCTTTTATTGGCATTATTAAATCTGGAGCTATGTATGTTATTAACATATTTTCATTCATATCTCCTTCTAGAAAACCCAAAGCTGCTTTATTTACTGAATCTCATCTTTTATCTAACAGAGTTATTAGAACTTTGGTTCCTAATTTCTTCCTCGTCATTCCTTTAATTCCTATGATATACATTCCCTGATGAATATATTTGTAGCCTGAATATTTTACCCCATTCTCAAATTATTTACTAACAATTCTTAGTTGAACTGGTTCTGTTGGAACACTTAATTCTACTTCTCTAGATATTCTATATAATCCATTTTTATTTTCAAACAAGCCTATTTGATATATTTGCTGGGGTCTTATCTTTCTTAAAGTATCTCTCTGATATCTTTCAAGATCTCTTTCTACATCTATCATTTCTTCTAAGTTTTCAATATCATCACATCCTCCTTTCACTCTATCCATAACGCTTAAGGGGTTTATGTCTTTATTTATTAGCTGGAGTGACTTGTCTCTTCTAGAGAGACTTTCAGATGTTTTTATTTTTCAGAATTTAATGATCTAGTAAACTCAACTATTCTTGTTGATGATAGAACAATTTCTTTATTATACTCAATATTAGTATTATCAAATTTCTTATATAGGTGGGTTATATCCTTTTTAATATAATCACTATTTTGGTTGATTCTTCCTAGTGAACTTCTACTTTCTTCGGCTGCTTGCAAGATTAATTCTATTTTATTATTCAAGGCTAAAATATGCTCTTGTAAGTGCTTATGTTCTTTTTGTAGTTTTTCAAATTTTAATTCTAAATCGTCTTGCCTTTTACCCTAAGTTATATAAAAGTTATGTATTAAATCAACTATTAAGTTTATCGGACCGTGAGAGGTATGCCAAGTATGATCTTCAGAACTATTTATTCTGCACCTAATATTTATATTTTCTTTAGTATTAACTGTCTTTCCGGTATTAACTTCTAGATTTAAATAGTGAAGATATAGAAAAACCCTTAGATTCACAAATTTTATAACCACGGTTGTGATACCAGTGCGTAAATAAAGACCAGAGCGTAAACGATTCGGACAAAAAACAAGCGACTTCAAGAATTTCGGGTTTCAAATCTCAAGTGACTATTCACCGCACTATCCAAATTCAACGAACACTATTCAAATTCACGGCACTATTAAAATTCAACTCACTATTCAAAATAGGAATATGAATAGTGCCTGAGGACTCACCAGGGAGTGGGTGGAGCACCTCAGGATGGATGGAAATATGGCGGTACTATGCGTGCACTATTCTGGGCACTTTGGATTTATGGTGGGTGGATGGTGGATGCGGTATGCGCTTGATTAATTAGTAGTATGCGGATTATATGTGTGCGTGCAGTTCTCAGGATCTTTGCGGGTTGGCGAGACCAAAAATTTCAGCCGGACGTGCTGCTATGCTTGTGACAGTCCTACTCGTTACTCACCGCATGCGTCGCTGGCTCGCCTCAGAACCAGGCCAGCCCGGTCTTCACCCTCACGGTCCCCAGCCACGCTCACACAGGACTCAGGCTCTACCGTCTCCCTAGGCAAATCCACCCGAAGGGAACACTTCTTTGCGCACACAGGGTTCTCCTCAAATGCCGCTACCAGGGCTAACACGAGAACGACACACGCAGAGGTTTCTCCTCTAGGGTCCCTAGCGTAGAGACATCACCCCATACGAACGAGCTTAAAGGATGGCAGGGATACTACCAGGACAGCTTAATCCATTTCCACGGGATAAGCTTACACGCAGCTTTCCCTTTCGGGAAAGTCCAAGCACTTAGCACAAACCTTGATTACCTTACAAACCGAGGGACAAACTTCGACGGCCTCCCTTTATTCAAGTAGTACAGAGGTGGTGGAGTAACACAATGGTAGTGGGGTGCTTCTACTAATGGTGGCTAATTATTCCTCAGAGCACTTCCAAGGTGGTGGATGTCTTCATGGAGTATGAGTGGAGTGTGGGTGGAGGTCTTCGGTGATCTTGCTTCTTCGGTGGTGGCTCGGTGTCTGCTTGCTCGATGCTTGAATGCTTCACCTGGTAGCTCCTTTTATAGCCGCAGCAGAGGTTTCAGGAGTCTCTTCCTCTTCTGTTGCCTGGACAGCTGGACGGCGCTCCGTTCCTCAATAATTGTCCTGGCTGCAGTAGAGTTACTATTTATTTTTTTTGCCTTGTCCTCTATCACGCACTGTCTTCTCGTGACACATTCTGGATGCTGCTTGGTATGGTCTTCCATGCCCGAATGATTGACGTCGCACACTTCAATCACAACATCATGGCATGCGGTATGAAGTATTATTCTACTATTCTTCCCCCGGCCGAATTGTTGTTAACACTTTAACAACAGAGGAAATTCATCTTCCTGTGAGACAAAATATTCTTTTTATGCGAGTTATATTTTTATTCGTCTTCTTCAATATCAGGTTCCTCTGGTTGCCACAATTCATACCATGATAGCAATTCACGATATTCCTTTCTTAACTGGCATTCCATTCCATAATTTGTCTTAAGTAGCCTTCCTACTTCTTTTGATATTATACTATTCTTTCCATAATATTCTCGTAGAAATATCTTTGTTTTTTTGTTTTGATACATCATATGGTATTCAGGATCAAACTTAGTATTTCCTTCTATTTCTTTTGCTTCACTGAAGATTCTCCAATTATCATGATTATTTTTGGCAAATATTTCTTCATAATTATGCCATGATTCTGAAGACCATATAGTAGGGAATTTATATGAACCTTTTATAATATATATATCATGACTTGCTGGTCTCAATGGTAGTGTAAATTTTGGTGGATTAGAATAGTATTTTATTTTATATTTTCCTTGAACACACGCCAATCTTTTACATGCTTCTTTAATAGCCTTTCCTAAATCAGATTGAAGAATTTCTTCCAATGTTCCATAAATATCTTGGACTAACCCATGATCAATAATAGTTTCTAATGAGATATCTTCTCCTGTATACCTTTGTATATTTCTGAAATATTTAAGATTTATATCAGCCTTAAGTATTATAAATTTATGATGAGGCTTAACAATTAATTTATCATCAAGATGAAGTAAAGGAAAGATATTTGTATTAACAATTATTCCCAAATTCCTTTCTACTCCTTGATATAGCTTCATGAAGTAATTTTGTATGTCATGAAATGTTTTATATTGCCTTTCAGTATATTTCTTCCAAATCAGATCTATAATATCTTGTGTAAAATATGCCAATACTTGTTCAGTCTTAAAACTTATTCTAGGAATAAGAAACTCTTGTGGAGTATTGACTAAATATTTATTCTTTCTTTTATCATTGAAACAATCCTTCTTTGGAATTATCTTATTTTTCTCATATTTTATATTGACTATAGACTTGTCATTTTGCTGTTCTAGGCATGACATACATGCTTGTTTTATGCATAGACTACAAGTAGCTCTTTTCCCTGGATCTTGATAATATACTATATACCTGGACAATATAAACATATAGGCTCAAAAAGGAGAGAATTTGAAAGGACTGTGCAATTTCAGAATTATAGAAGTGATGGTGCAATATTAAATTTAGCAGCACATGATCCTATAGATTGGCTAAATATTATAAGCATATGGAAAAGTTTAATAGTCCAAAAATATATACAAAATCAGCATAATATTAGAAATAGAGTAGAAGATATGATTACATATTTGGAAATATTGTTAGGAGAATCAGTTAAAGTTCTATGGGAACAATGGGTAGAAACTTATCCTCATTATTATGAAGAATTAAAAAGAGCTGGTAGCAACCCTTATAATTTTGCAAATATCATATCAAGCATTGTCATAGATGAAGATCCAGAACTAGGTTATACTACATTACAAAATGAAAGCAAGGCTATAATAAGAGTATAGTTGAAAGATATTTTAATAAATTGCCAGATCCTTTAGGATCTATGATATTTGAAGAATATAAGAAGGAGTCTAATGGCAAAGAATATAACATTTCTCAGGCTATAACATTTGTTTTTAAGCAATTAAGAATGATATGCACAAGCATACAAGCTCAAAGGTCAATGAAGCAATCAGACTACAATTTTTGTAATAAAATAGTTCAAATACCATTGACATATGGAGAAGAGAAATATAGAAATAAGAAATACCCTAAAAATTATAAAAAAGGAAATGTAAAAACAAAGAAAAGATATTTTCTAAGAAGATCAGATAATAGAGCTCCTTTTCTTCACAAGAGAAATGTAAGAAGATATAATCCTAGAAAAAATTATGACAATACATGTAGGTGTTTTATTTGCAACTCTTCAGATCATTTAAGTAAAACTTGTCCTAATAAAGATAAGAAGAGATATTCTAACAAGCAAGAAGAGCAAGAAAAGGTGTTGATAATAGATAGTGTTAATGAAAATATTTTGGTATGCGATGATGATATAATGGATGATGAATCAATATATTCAATAATAGAAACAGATGAAATTGAATATAATGAAGAAAATGAATTGAATGATGAAGAATTAAATTTGATTGAGGAACTAGCAGGACTAAAGATAGAAATGATGGATCAAATAATTCGGGATCATAAAAGAAATGACTTTAATATAAAATATGTATTTTGTATATATTATCAAGATCCAGGGAAAAGAGCTACTTGTAGTCTATGCATAAAACAAGCATGAATGTCATGCCTAGAACAGCAAAATGACAAGTCTATAGTCAATATAAAATATGAGAAAAATAAGATAATTTCAAAGAAGGACTGTTTCAATGATAAAAGAAAGAATAAATATTTAGTCAATACTCCACAAGAGTTTCTTGTTCCTAGAATAAGTTTTAAGAGTGAACAAGTATTGGCATATTTTACACAAGATATTATAGATCTAATTTGGAAGAAATATGCTGAAAGGCAATATAAAACATTTCATGACATACAAAATTACTTCATGAAGCTATATCATGAAAGAGAGTTTATAAAATCTTTGTGACTCTGCACATTATTTTCTTTGTAACTCGAAATTTGAAATCCGATTTTTTTCGAAGTCGCTCGTTTCATTCGCCCTCGAATATGGTATATTCAAATTTTGAGTTACTATTCACAGCACTATTCAAATTCGGCAAACACTATTCAAATTCATAGCACTATTTAAATTCAGCTCACTATTCAAATTCGGGAATATGAATAGTGCCCAAGCACTCACCTGGGAGTGGGTGGAGCACCTAAGTGTGGCGGCACTATTCACTCACTATTGCGCACTATTTGGCTACTATTAGGGGTCGCTTTCAGGGGATACGAGCACGCGCGGGTGCGTGATTAGGTACATTCCTTGATTAAGTCTATTCTCAGGATCTTTGCGGGTTGGCGAGATCGAAGATTCAGCCGGTCGTGCTGCTATGCTTGTGACAGTCCTACTCGGTACTCACCACATGCCTCGCTGGCTCGCTTCCGAACCAGGCCAGCCCGGCGTGCACCCTCACCATCCCCAGCCACGCTCACACAGGACTCAGGCTCTACCGTCTCCCCAGGCAGTTCCACCCGAAGGGAACACTTCTCTGCGCACACAGGGTTCTCCTCAAACGCCGCTACCAGGGCTAACACGAGAACGACACACGCAGAGGTTTCTCCTCTAGGGTCCCTAGCGTAGAGACATCGCCCCATAAGAACGAGCTTAAAGGAAGGCAGGGATGCTACCAGGACAGCTTAATCCATTTCCACGGGGCAAGCTTACATGCGGCTTTCCCTTTCGGGAAACCCCAAGCACTTAGCACAAACCTTGATTACCTTACAAACCGAGGGACGAGCTCCAACGGCCTCCCTTTATTCTAGTACTGGTAGTACAGAGGTGGAGTAATACAGCGGTAGTGGGTGATTCTAAAATTTGGTGGCTAATTCTTTTTCCTCAGAGAGCTTCCGAGGTGGTGGATGTCTTCATGAGTGGAGTGTGGGTGGAGGTCTTCGTGATTCTTGGTGATGCTCTGGTTATCTCGTTGTCTGGTTATCTGGTGCGGTTCTTGGTGTGGTTCTTGGTGTGGTGCCTCCAATGCTTCACCCGGTACCTCCTTTTATAGTTGCTGTTTATTCCTTTTGCCTCGTCCTCTATCGTGTACTGTCTTCTCGTGATATTCTGGATGCTGCTTGGTATGTCTTCCACGCCCGAATGATTGATGTCGCAGACTTCAATCAGAACATCATGGCATGCAGTATTATTCTACCCCGGCCGAATTGTTGTTAACATTTTAACAACACTGGAGACTTATTCCCTTGTGTGATAAAATATTCTTTTATGCGAACTGTATTTCTATTCTTCTTCTTCAATATCCGGTTCCTCTGGTTGCCACAGTTCGTACCATGACAGTAATTCACGATATTCCTTTCTTGGTTTTTATTCTTGGCTATCTCCACGGAAATCCATCATATCATCATCAGATATGGGTACTTCCATTTTCAACTCATAGTCTTTTTGCATATTTTTGAATTTCTCATCTATTTCAAGCCTTATTTCTTTCATTATTTCTTCTTTTAAATTATTCTTCCATTGAGGAGCCTTCTTCTTTTATATTTATTCCAGATGGGCTTGGCTTAAGCTCCCTTATTTTTTTATATTTTTGAATATATTCCTTAGCAGCAGGTTCTAAAAAGTAATTTACTCCTAATATATTTCTAGCATATGTAAGAGCTTGATCAATGTCAGTATATTTCTTCCATAATATTCCTCCATCTTTATCTTTTTCTATTTTTTGTGCTATTACTTGCTCAAATGATACATAAATTCCAGGATTCTTTCCTTTATATATCACATATATGGCCTTTTTCTCTATATTTTCGGGTGACTCCTTTGGTTGTATTAGCCCGTTAATTGTATGGAAATATTCAGCTAGGCTATTTAAAATAGCTAGCATATATCCCTTATCTTCTCGTTTATTGTTGTACTGGTACCAAAAATTGTCTAAAATGCATTCTTGTACTTCATCTAGTACAATATGATCCCTTGGTTTAAATTTATATGTGTTTGGAGGAAATATTCTTAGCTTATTCTCTGCTCCAAAGCAGAAACAGTCAATCCCTGTTGGACTCACTCCCTTCTTCATTCCTGCAAAATAGATGAACGAGAAAATATATCAGGAAGGGTATTATCCTAACCCTTTATATGCTCAAATATTACTTTGTATCCATTCCCTGTAATTATATCTTCAAATAAAACCCATCTTCTAGTTGAACTTTTCTTACTATTAATTTTATTGTAGTATCTACATATAGCTTCACAATCTGTTCGTACCGTAAACTCTTTAAATCCTAGATATAATCTGAAAGCATTTAGCGCATTAATAACAGCTAAAATTTCTCTATCTGTATTATTTATTGCCTTTAGTTTATATTTCCCTGAAGCATACCTACATATTTTTTCTTCTGTTTTTGGGGAGTATTTATGAGGCTTTTGCTTTAATATAGCACCCCAACCTATTTCAGATGCATCTGTTTCTATAATAAAATAATAGTCATCTAGAGGTAAATCTAGGGGTTTTAATTCTTTCACCTTTTCTTTTATGATTCTTACTAGCTTTATATCTTCGGAATTAAAATGTTTTTGCCCATTTTTTCTTAATTTTGCATATAATGGCCCAGCTAGTTTTGCTAAGTTTTCTATGTAATTTCTAGCATAATTTACTATACCTAAAAATTGTTGCAGGGTTTTCTTATCATTCATGACATCAGGAAATTCCAAAATTTTCTTTGCGATATGATCTTGTAAATAAATTTTTCCCTCCTATTTCATGGCCTAAGAAATTTATCTTTTCTTTGCATATTTCCATCTTCTTTTTAGAAAGTATTAACCCATGCTGCTCTACCTTTCTAAAGAACGTTTCCAGATGAGCTATATGTTCTTTATAGGATTTTGAAAAAACTAATAGATCATCTATATAAACTAATATGAAATCTTGATTTTCATTAAAGATATTCTGCATTTTTCTTTGAAACAAAGCAGAGGCATTTTTTGAACCTAATGGCATTACCAACCATTCAAAATGACCTTGAGGACATGTGAAGGCAGTCCAGCCTATTGATTCTTCTGCCATTTTTACTTGCCAAAACCCAGCTTTTAAATCAAATTTTGAGAAATATTTGCTTCCTTGTATTCTATTTATCCATTCTTGCTTATTTGGGATATTATATCCGTCATCTATTGTATTATCATTTAATCTTTTATAATTAATAACCATTCTTGACTTTCCTCTAGCTATTTCAGCATGATTTCTAACTATAAAGGCTGCTGACCTATGGGGACTTCTGCTTTCTCTTATTGCTCCTAACTTTAGTAATTCTTCAATATGCATCTTAAATTCTTCTATATCCTTAGGTGTCGCTTCTATCGGACTAGTCTTAATTATATAATCAGGATTTATTATATTAAGCTTGCAAACTATGCCATTCTTATCCCAATATTTCATTGGTATTTCTCCTATTATTTGAATTTCTTCTAACCTTTGTACTATCTTATCTATGTCTTTCTTAGATTTTATATCTCTATACCAGTTTGGTGATAGCGATTGCAAACTAATACACTCTATGCATGTATTTGTTATATGGAATTCTTCTATACTTTCACCTAATTCTTCGTCTATATTATCAACATAATTATTATCATCATACTCTTGGGTTTCTATTTTAGCCTTTCCTTCATTAGAGCTTATAGTTTTTCGTACTTCTGTTATGTATGGAATATTATCTTGATATGGGATGAATGTAATCCCTTGCTCATGTATAATTGTTGTTTGTAAAGAATACTGTAAAAACCTTAATCCTAATATCATATCATCATTTATCATGGATAAGTCTCTTATTGTGATCTAATCCATTATATATTTTGTATTGTTTATTTGTATCTCAATATTATAAGCTAACTGGTTATGAAGCTTTTTTATTCCTGACATATCAGTAGATATTTCTGCTTTATCTTGATCTATTGTATGCACTATCTCTGGGCATCTTGCAAAATATTTATTATGTATAATATTTTTTGTACAACCAGTTTCTACTAATGCTAATATTTTGTAAGTGATGGTCGGTGTTAATTTTACCTTTACAGGTATTCTTATTCCTACAATTTCTTTAAATGGTAATCTAACTATGTATATGCTGCCAAAATTAATTATGGCATCTTTTAATTGTATAGCCTTATCATTATTTTTATCAACTATGGCTTGATCTTTAAACTCAGTGTTGCCACTAACATTTCCTTCAATCTTATTATTATTAAATTCTATTTTACTACTTAGATCTTCCAACTCAGCTTCTAAAATATTTACTCTATTTTATAAATTTCTAACTCTACTTGCTAGTATTTTATCTTCTGCTATTATTTCTATTTCTTGTCTCCATTTCTGATTAGCATTCCTTAAACATGAAGCACATGCTTGTTTTAAACATATACTACATGTAAATCTATTATCTTGACTAGGATAATATATGCAAAAAGCACATTTGATATTATAATCACCTCTTCCTCTTATCCAATCATGCTCACAATCTCCTTGATCCATTAATTCAGTTCTAGCTTCTTTCGAATCACTTGTTTCTTCATCTTTTATTTCTAGCGCATCCATAGCATTTTCTATATTATGTATTTCCTCTTCACCAAGTGAGTTTATAAAATCATTGTGACTCTGGACATTATTTTCTTCTTCTTCATAACTTTCTAAAAGATACCTTTCATTAAGTTTCTTTTGAGCTTCTTTATCAATAGTGGAATCTTTCATGATATTACTTTGCGGAACTTCTTTTGCTTTATGGCTTTCAAGGTCTACTGGTTTCAACTTAGCTTTTTGCTCCTTTATTAATTGAGATTTGATCCATTCGTCATAAAGATCTTCATCCTTTTTTAACTTATATAACATTCTGTTGGCGCTACAAATCGGTCAATCGAATCCCAGCGTCCGACACACGACCCGGGAGAATCTGCTTAGCTCCTGTTCGGGTGATTGCCCTGGTGCGGTTCGCGCGGCGTGCCAGCCAATCTGACCTGTTGATTGGCAAGGAAGAATACGTGTCAGGTTCAGAAATCACTATCGGCTAAGTTTCCGATCTCGAGGGAGCTTATCAGCGAATCGGCCGATTTGCCTTAATAAAGGAATCGGCTATAAAGCAGCCGATCACTGTAGCCTTGTAGACAGAAAACTACTGGAGTAATCGATACAAAGCTATGATAACAACACTAGGAATAGATCTAATCGGCAATAGATGAATTTGATAGCAGAACATAAAGAAAGCCGACACTACCGATTCCTAGCTGGATAACTGATGATAAAACTAGAAAAAACAGGCAAAACCCTATGATTCTAGTAAATATCGATAACTAGTGAATAAATCTAAACGAAAAAACAGCGATACGCCCGAAGTTAAAGCTTAGATATTACTCGATAAGCGGAACTTACAGAATCGGCCGGAGATCAAGATGATGCAGCCCTGCCAACCCGCACGAACTCGTGAAAAAGAGGAAAGTAATGGCGAAGTCGCCTGCTTGAAAATAAGTACGAGGAAAAAGTAGTTTGTTGTATTGATTGGTTGATGATTACAGATTTACAAAGGTAGCTATTTATAGCCCCGTACAGATAACTTCTTAACCGACTAGAATTCTATCCCTAATTCAAACAGAAAACGAATATCTACAAGCACGATTCGTGCTAGGTTGGTTACTCTATGCTTCATGGGCTGATCTCCCCCTTATCCTTTTATTTCTTTCCAAGCCCATACAGGCCCAATTAACCCATCTTCCTAATCGGCCGATTCCTTATCGGCGAGAGGCAACCGATTAGGACTCCGGCACGTTCAACCCAAGGCGAGGCAGAAATCATCGACTGATCTCGCACTGTAGCACCATTCGACCGATTCCCAACTGTGCTTCTCCGATCCCCTCTCTCCTTGGCGCCGATTTAGCTAGTGACGAAATCTGGCGTCAACACATGCCCCCCAGTTTCGGAGTAAAACATAGTCTTTTACTTCGAAATTCTTTATAACCTCCCTTCCGAAACGGCCGCAATGAAAATATCCTTCCGTTTCACGGTCTTCCAGCTGATGATTGCAATCTTTTCGAAACGGGCGCCCACGACAGCCACTACTCCCGAAAAACTCGAAACGCCGGCACGGTGAAAATTCCATTTTTACCCTCCTTCAGGCATCCTTTAAATAGCGCTTCACCCCGCACTTCATCTTCAAGCTCACGTCTCTCTTTCCAAGCGCGCGCGCCCCCTTCCTTTCTTGAGCACCTTTCCCTTGCCGCCGAAGCTTTCTAGCGCCATCCTCCTGTTACTTTTCCCCTTCTCTTCCAATGGCGGCTCCTTCCGGCAGTTCTCCAGCGCGCGACGTTCCAGAAGTAGCGCCCCCGGCGGTGGTGGCGACGGCCGTTGCTCCATCCACAGAAGAAAGAGCTTCATCAGAGATTCCAATGGCGATCCCCATCGCGGCCCCATCGTCCGCATATGCACCGGCGACCACGCCGATTACTCAGAACTTCATCCCAGAGGTAAATACCGAATCCTTCTCCTATCGGCAATGTATTTACTTTAGATCTGTTTCTTACTTTTTTACACTCCCCTTTTCCTTTTTTAGGCAGTTAGGCATCGCATTACCATCCATCTTACGGGAAATCCCGGCCTTGTTTGTCTTGGACCTATGGGAGACCCAGATCCGATAGAGCTTATCAATTTGGAAACCCACAGGATACCCTTCAAACTGTCCGACATGGACTTAGATCAATGGCTGGGTACTTTTAGGTCCTGGCCGAATGAAACCCCAGGTTGGAGGGAGTGGTACCAACGGGTAGCCGCATCAAAGAGTGTCTCATGGGAGGAACTCAAAATCGGCCAGTGCATTAACTTGTCCTTGTCCCAGATGGAGAAAAATGAACCGTTGGTAATAGCGGCTTCTTATTTTTGGTCTGATACACTTAATGCCTTCTTATTTGGGCACGGGCCTATGACCCCAACATTGGCCGATGTGGTCCTGTTGACCGGCCTTGACATTTCTTCCCCGGACACACCTTTCCACCTTTTAGCCGTAACGTCACATCGGCTGGACACAAGAGGAATCGGCGGGTGGAAGGGATTCATCAGAAGCAATAAAAGAACCGGGTCTGTTGAGAATAGGGAGCATACGGCCTTCTTGATGATGTGGTTAGAAAAACATTTCTTTTGCGGAAGAGCCGTCGGCCCGTCAACCAATACCCAGGCCTTAGTTGAAGCACTGTCCAGAGGAAACCATGTCCCTCTTGGGAAACATCTGCTAGGGGCGGCGTACCACATGCTCCATCAAATCGGCATCAGACTATCCAAGGGAGAGCCGATCGGAAATCCAGGCGGACCCTGGTGGTTCATCAACTTGTGGTTGAACCTTTACATGAGCAAAATCACTCAGCAGAGGATAGACCGTATGATGTTCCCCAACATCGAATCGGCAGAAGACCCCACCGAACGTCGCCGATGCATGTCCTTTGGTGAAGCGGCATCAGCCTTCCCAGGTTGCACGTATTCTGCTACAAAGGTAGCTGAGTACTTTCGATGCTTCTACAACGGCTTTAATGAAGACACAACCATTTGGTTTCCTTATCAGCGGGATGACCCGGTCTTTGAACTCCCAACCTGCTTTGATTCGACCACTGGCCGATTTGATGAAGAGCTCTATGATGAGTTAATCAAGCCAGGAATCTTACCAGCCAACTTCTTCTCGGGGAAGGATGCCCCTACGTACGAGTTCTACAACCCTTCCGTTGCAGCACGTCAGTTTGGCATGGGTCAGCTGCCGATTCAAGTGTATTTTGCTGGCCGAATCAAGTTTAGAGATGAGCTCACATCTGGTCAGGATTACAGTCGGTTACAAGACCGGATTCCGGACTCCAGTACCATTGACCTGAACAACTGGCTAGTAGCTCCCTTTGCTGTCCAGCCGTTCAAACTCTGGTGGGCCGATTGGAAGCAATTTCTCTTCTGCAATTCGGCATCGGCATACTGCAACCTCCTGGATCCATCCAACATTGACCCGAACGCCGAGGTATTTCCCTTAGCCGATTTTTATTCCTCTTAACGTGACTGAGCACTAATGATTTTACTATTTCTTCAGGCCGAGAATCGTACTCCTCCAACACACAGCCGGAGCGGACGGCTAATAGAGAGTCATCCATACACCACTTATCCTCTCATCGGCTATGATGCTCCGTCCGTAGACGTGATTGCCGACCGATCGAAACAAGTCTAGAAGAGGATCACCAAGAAGACCAGTCGCCGAGTCCGAGCTCGTATAGAATCGGCGGATCCTCCTATGCTCGTACCGGCAGAGACTCCGGCCGCACCACCCTCTCAGGTCATCCAAGATGCCGATACCCAAGCCATCGCACAAGCTGGGGCGACCGCCGCATCATTGTTGTTAGAGGCCATTCAGGTAAACCCAAGCTTCATTTCTCCCGATTGTTGTTCTGATATTAATCCTCTTTATCTTAGACTGTACAGAGTATTCCCATGGACACTCAACAATCGGCAGCAGCCCAATCGGCCATTGACGCGCCCCCGCTTCCGCCCATTGAGGTATAGCACTATTTCGCTGATTTTCCTTGGTATTTGCATAATGTACTTATTCAATCCTCTGACACAAGCCATCGGCACACCAAGCGCTCCTCAACCACCGGTCTTTTCTCAGGGAGCTGGTCCAAGCACCGCGCCGATCGTTGTGGAATCTTCTTCATCTCATGAACCCATGGCGTAGGCCCCTGAGCAAGGCGTGACGGCTTCCCAAGTGCAACATGAAGAAATTCGCTTCAAAGCGGTAAGTTATGTTCCGGCTTTTACTCAGCCGATTTGCTTTTACTCCCTGCCGATTTATTCTTCCTTTTTATTATCTCCAGGAACAAGACACCCCCGACAACAGCCTCTTTTCTTTTGCGGTCGCCCTTTCCGACGATGAAGAAGTTGCTTCTCGCCAAGTTGCCTTGAGCTCCGTTCCTGATGACGTCCGAGCCAAACTTGCTAGTATCCGATCCCTCCTTCAAGGGGACATCGGCCGACTAGTAGAAGACGCTTCACCGATTCGGCAGCTCTTCAGTGACGTCAGCGGACGAGTACCAGAAGAGGCGGAGGAGGCCCTGGCGCCGGTGTCCTTCATCGAGTCTATGAGGATCCCGGTCTTCAGAGCCCTTCGTCACATGGCCGATCGCGCCAAGCTGGCCAAGACTCGTGAAGAAGAGGACGCGTTCAAGCGTCAAGCTCAAGAGGCGCATCGGCGCATCCATTTTCTGGAGGATTCCCGCCCGGGGATCATCGGTGAGATAGACCGCCTCAAGCGTCGGAGGGCGGAGCTCGCCAAGGAGATGGAGCAAGTGACCAAGGCAATCAGTGCCGAAGAGAAAAGGCTCCAAGAACTCCCTTCTGTCATTGCCGATTTGACACGGGAGAGGCAGCGCTTCGCCCATGAGGCCCTAAAACTCCACCGCAGTGCATCAGAAGTCCCCGGATCGGCGGATGAAGACCAACGAGTCCTTGACTCTGCCGATCAGATCCGGCGTCGGGCAATCACGGCTATCGATACCCTTCTGGGTAACCTGTAAAACACTGACTATTTTGTACGAACATTTACTATCTACTTTGACCGTCCTTCGCGACACCCTTTCTATTTATTGCCTTTCTTATTTCCGATGGGACGTAGCCTTACCAAATTTACACGCACCTTTTTCCTATAAATACCGGCCTAGGCACTTCCTTCCGAACGTACCAGTTTGGCTTTCGGTTTTCATTTCCTTACTCCTCTCGTCGGCGCGGCTTTCCGTCATGTCTTCGTCGGCTTCCTCTTCTTCTGTCAACCAGGTGAAATCTTGGCCTTGATTTCCCTTTCTCTTTTTAGATCCTAGGAAGAAGATGTCCCTTCTTATTTCTTTTTTGTTTCAGCCTCAGCGTCTTAGCCCTGAGCTCATACGCGCCATTGAGCTCATTCACTCTGAGGACCCATTGTCGTCCGAGGATAAAGAGCTGATCATGGCCCATCGTGACGAACTTCGAGACCACGGCACTGTGGAGGCTCGTGTGGTCTTGGATTTCGTGGAGAGTGATAGTAGCCGACGATCTCCAACCGTTAGGAGCCATCGTTGCGACGAACTTCGAGACGATGTCACCACGGTGGCCCGTGCGGTCTTGGACTTTGTGGAGAGCAATGGTAGCCGGCGACCTCCCACCGACAGGAGCCATCCACTTCCTCCGCGAGTCGTTCTCGAAGACGCGGCAGCAGGAACTTCGCGCCCGCCCATGGATCGGAGTCATCCTCTCCCTCGTCAAGTTGAAGCGGAGGCCTCAATGAAGGAAATAGAAGAAGAATACCTCCGCATCATGAATGAGTTGGAACAGAATGGGAGGGAGCGCAAGAAGAACTAGTTATTTGTATTTTTTGTTCTAAGGGCGACTAATGTTTTGTTGGCCATGTAACCCATCGCCCGTACCGAATGAATACAATCGGCCCATTTGGACGACTATGTGTTTGAACCATTTTGTATCGGCTATGTGTGATCTTGTTACGGTTAATTCCTTATGCTCCGACCCATATACTGGGGTAGTATCTTTTTAAGTACCTTCCGTTCAGAGCTCTAGTAAATTCTTCTCCTTTTATTGTCTCCAAAATGTAAGCATTCCCTGGAGCGCATCTGCCGATTTTATACGGCCCTTCCCATGTAGGGGACCATTTTCCGAATTTAGGATCTTTCGACCCAATCGGCAATACTAACTTCCATACCAAGTCCCCAAGGAAGAATTGTTTGACTTTGACCTTCTTATCGTACCACCTGGCTACTTTCTTTTTGTTTTCTTCAATGCTTATCAGAGCCCTCAAACGTTGGCCAGCCAAATCGTCAAGTTCCCTTTTCATAAGTGATGAGTAGTCATCGGCCGTTAACTGGTCCTGGAGCGAAATACGCCTCGATCCCGCCCTCGATTCCCATGGTAGTACTGCATCGTGACCGTACACCAACTGGTAGGGAGACAACTTGGTAGCCCCATGACAAGCCATCCTGTACGCCCATAGGGCCTCAGTCAAACATAGATGCCACTTCTTTGGCTGTTCCTCGATTTTCCTTTTGATCAACTTGATTATCCCTTTGTTGGAGGATTCTGCCTGACCATTGGCTTGGGCGTAATACGGAGAAGAATTCAACAGTTTGATCCCCATATCGGTTGTAAATTCCTCGAATTCCCCTGATGTGAACATCGTTCCCTGATCGGTCGTTATAGTCTGAGGGATACCGAATCAGTAGACGATGTGATCCCTTACGAAGACGGCCATGATAGCTGATGTCACGGCTCTTAACGGAATCACCTCTACCCATTTGGTAAAGTAATCAGTAGCCACCAGAATAAATTTGTGCCCTTTGCTTGATGGTGGGTAGATTTGGCCGATAAGGTCTATTCCCCATCCCCTGAACGGCCACGGCTTGATAATGGGATTCATAGCCAATGCGGGTGCACATTGGACATTTCCGAACTTTTGACAATCCTGACAACCCTTATAATATTTGAAACAGTCTTCGAGGATCGTTGGCCAGTAGTACCCATTATTCCTGATCATCCATTTCATCTTATGGGCCGATTGATGTGCTCCGCATACCCCTTCATGGATTTCTCCCATTAGAGTCTTGGCCTCCTCTGTCCCAAGGCATTTGAGAAGAACTCCGTCGACCGTTCGGTAGAACAGGTCATCTTCGAGCAGTACATATTTAGTAGCATGAAAACGTACTCGTCGTTCCACCTTTTTAGACGGATCCTTCAGGTAGTCGGCAATTTCTTTACGCCAGTCATCGGCCGTGAGTTCTAGAGCCATAGCGCCTAGAATTGGCCGATATCCAGATGCGTGCTGGGCGAGTTTGTTGGCATCTTCGTTGCGGTCCCTTGGGATGTGCTCGATTACTGCCGATCTGAATTCTTTTAAGAGTTGTAAGCAATCGTCGTAATAAATTCTTAATACGTCATCTTTGCATTCGGACCTTCCGGTCAGTTGATCCACAATAAGCATGGAGTCTCCGAAGATTTCAACAGAATCGGCCTTGACTTCCCTTAATAGTTGTAGGCCCTTTAATACAGCTCGGTACTCCGCTTGATTGTTAGTAGCGGCGGTTTCTATCGGCAGAGAAAAATCATAGCTTACCCCACATGATGACCCATCGAAATATAATGTCCAAGGTGCCGGCTCTACGAGGGCAACCTCCGGTCCGCAGTGCTGGGCGACGAAATCGGCCATGACCTGACCCTTGACGGCTTTTGCCGATTCATACCGCAGGTCAAACTCTGACAAAGCTAAGATCCATTTGCCGATTTGACCTTTCAAGATCGGCAGTGATAGCATGTATTTTACTACGTCGTCTTTACATACGACCACACATTCTGCCAACAGTAGATAGTGCCTGAGTTTGGTGCATGAGAAGTAAGGACACAGGCACAAACGCTTCACCGGAGGATATCTTGTTTCAGCGTCCAGAAGTCTTCTACTGACATAATAAATTACCCGTTCCTTGCCTTCGAACTCCTGGACTAGAGCCGACCCAATGGCTTTTTCATCGGCTGATAAGTATAGTTTAAACGGCTTACCAGTTTGAGGAGGGACCAATACTGGTGGCGAGACCAAGTATTGTTTGATATCTTCCAATGCTTTGCGCTGCTCCTCCCCCCATATGAATTCTTGGTCAGGCTTTAACTTCAACAGTGGTGTGAACGCCTGAATCCGCCCAGATAGATTAGATATGAATCTTCTGATGAAATTCACCTTGCCGATTAAAGACTGCAATTCGGTTTTGTTTTGCGGGGCTATGACTTTGTTGATGGCCGCTATGGTTTTCCGATTAATCTCTATTCCTCGCTCGTGCACCATGAATCCTAAGAACTGTCCGGCAGATACGCCGAAAGCACATTTATTGGGGTTCATCTTAAGCCCGTGTTTCTTGGTGCACTCTAGCACTTTTCGCAAATCGGCCAGATGCTCTTCATGTCCTTTTGACTTGACTACGACGTCATCGATGTAGATCTCCACCAGAATGCCAATGAGCTTGTGAAATATGTAATTCATGGCTCTCTGATACGTAGCGCCAGCGTTCTTCAAGCCAAAAGTCATCACCACCCACTCGAACAAACCAAGGTGGCCTGGACATCTGAAGGCCGTTTTGGGTATGTCCTCTTCGGCCATAAGTATTTGATTGTACCCAGCGTTTCCGTCCATGAAGCTAATAATCTTGTGCCCCGCGGCAGCGTCGATCAGTACATCGGCCGTCGGCATGGGGTAACCGTCCATCGGTGTGGCCTGATTAAGATTCCTGAAGTCAACGCAAACGCGTAGCTTTCCATTCTTCTTGTACACTGGTACAATGTTGGAGATCCACTCGGCATAACGGCATTGCCGAATAAATTTTGCTTCGATTGGCCGAGTTATTTTAGCTTTTATGTCTGGTAGAATCTTGGGATTGCAGCGCCGTGCGGGCTGTTGGTACGGCCGATACCCTGGTTTTATGGGTAGCCGATGTTCAACAATAGATCGGTCTAAACCGGGCATCTCATGATACTCCCAAGCAAAACAATCCTTAAATTCCTTTAACAAATTTGTCAATTTAGACTTGTATTCTGGGTCTAAATTTGCACTAATATAAGTCGGCCTTGGTTTGGTACCATCGCCTAAATCTATCATTTCTAATGAATCGGCCGACGTGAAACCGTGCCCTAGCTTCCCATCTTCTCGTGCGAACTGAAACATCTATTCTGAGTCTTCGGAGCCGACTGCTCGGATCGGCTGTAGGCCAAAATCGGTGACCTTCAGGAAATCAGTCTCCCATACTCTGCCGGATATGCACCTGACGGTTTCGCAGCTCCACTGCTGCGTGTCGGCTGTCACGATGCTGTATGCGGAATCGGCTTTGACTACCTTGATGTTATCACCGACCCATTGTACGAGACATTGATGCATTGTTGACGGAATACAGCAATTTGCATGTATCCAATCCCGGCCGAGTAGCATGTTGTAGGATCCCTTGCCATTAATAATAAAGAAGGTGGTAGGAAGGGTCTTACTGCCGATGGTGAGGTCGACGCAGAGAGCACCACGAGCGGTTGACATGTTGCCCTCGAAGTCCTTGAGCATCATGTCTGTCTTGGTCAAGTCGTCGTCGCTTTTTCCAAGCTTCCGGAGCACGGCGTATGGCATGATGTTGACTGCAGCTCCTCCATCCACCATCAATCTAGTGAGGGGGCGGCCGTCAACATGCCCTTTAAGGAATAGCGCCTTCATGTGTTGTCGTTCGTCATCTTCGGGCTTTTCGAACGTGGCCATCATTGGCTCCAAAGCCAACTGTGCTGTATGTTCTTCTATTGCCGATACATCCTGTTGATCGGCGGGAGTCATGAATTCCATCGGCAGTATGAAAACCATGCCGATCTCGGCTGCCGATTCGTCACCCGCCGATTCGTCGTCCCCTTTATCGTTTCTTTTGGGACGCCATACCTGAGGCCTTCCTTCCTTCTTGTCTGTCGTGCTCTGTTGTTCCTCTTCTTGCTGTTCCTATTGGCGGAGATGTTGGATTCTTCGTTTTTGAGACTTGGTCAATCCATCGGGACACCACCTGGGGTTTATTGGTCTGCCCCCTGACTTGGCGCGTTCCCACTCCGGTTCGCGTCCTAACGGGTTTTCGTCTATCACCCGAGCATCGGCCATCTCTTCGAGCCGGCTGTGAACGTTGGCCTTGTTTTCTGACCGGTCATGCCGATCAGTCCTGCCCTTCTGCCTATCATGGCGTCTATCTTCCGACCGATCATATCGGTCACTTCTGCCCCCCAGCTGATCACGCACGGGAGGGCGCTGGTCATCTTGGTTGCGCCAATTCCTGCTGATCGGTTCTGGCCTTCCGTCTCTGGAGCGAGACCTGTTGAACGGCCGATTGCCACGATATGGACCGTTGCATTCTGGGCAATTATCGGCCGAAGGTAGCCTGAGGTTGTTCTCCCAACAGTGGATGAAGAACGGGCACCTCCAGTGATCTTTGTGCCATCGCATTGCTTCTTCCCGGGATCTTGAGCGCTCATGCTGACGTTGATATTTCTGAAGCAGGAACTGGGAGGTAATGCGTGGCTCTTCTGACTCGCCATCGTCGTCCTCCATCCGCCGCTTCCCCTTGACATCTTCAGGCGTAGCTTCATTTCTGGGGTCGACGGCGCTACTCTTTTTGGCCGATTCGGACGTCAGCACTTTTGTTTGGAGTGAATTCTTCCCCGTATCAACCATGTTGGTGGGGAAGGGGTGCTGGTCGATCTTCATTGGCTTGGCCGATTTTGCCAGCACTTCAAATTTAAGTCTGCCTTGCTCAATGGCCGACTGTATCTGCTGCCTGAAGATCTTGCACTCATTGGTATCATGGGATGTGGCATTGTGCCACTTGCAATACTTCATCTTTTTTAGTTGTTCGGCAGAAGGTATTGTATGGTACGGCGAGAGTTTAATCTGTCCTTCTTGGAGGAGAAGATCGAAAATTTTATCGGCCTTAGTCGTGTCAAAACCGAACACTTCTGGTTCCTTTTTTCCGAATGGGCATGATATCGGCTTTTTTCCCTTGATCCACTCCGCAAGTCCGACTTCAACATTTTCCTCATCTTCTAACTCTTCCAGGAACACCACTTTCTTCTGGAAATTCCTCCGTGGATCGAAGGAACGTCCCTCCTGTCCAGACAATCGGTGGACAATCTGGCTCAAACTCTCGAACTCCTGTGAGGCGTATCTTTCTTTGATGTGGGGCAGAAGGTCTTGAAAAGCTATATCGGCCAACTGCGCGTCGTTTAGAGCCAGGGAGTAGCACTTGTTTCTGATTTCCCGAAACCTCTGTATATACGAGGATATCGGCTCGTCACTTCTTTGCCTGAGGCTGGTCAAATCGGACAGCTTCATCTCATGCACCCTGGCGTAGAAGTATTTGTGGAACTGTCTTTCTAAATCGGCCCATGTGATAATCGAGTTTGGCGGCAATGTTGTGAACCATTGAAAGGCCGAACCAGACAAGGATGATGAGAACAACCGCACCCGTAGGGCATCCTGCGTAGCTGCCTCTCCGCATTGGATGATGAATCTGTTTACGTGTTCTACGGTCGAAGTGTCATCCATCCCCGAAAACTTAGTGAAGTCAGGAACTTTATACCGATGGGGAAACGGCAATAGGTCATATGTAGACGGGTATGGTGTCCTGTAGGTGTAAGTTTGTACTTTCGGCTTTAAGCCGAATTGTTCTTGCATCACCTCCGCAATACGTGCAGACCAATCTGGCTGTTGCTGGTGAACCGTTGGCTGAGGTATAGGCACGTGCTGGTAAACCGGAGGCGGAATAAACGGAGGCTGATTGAAAGCGGGTGGTATCTGAGTGAAAGCCGGCTGTGTAGTAAAGGTCGGCTGTTTGAATGAACCACTCGTTTCATCATATAGCATGAGCTCTGCTGTCTTGTTGACCTCCGGAGCGACAAGCTGGTATGGTGGTACGGTCGGCCGAATGGCCGCCTGGAAGGATGCCTGGAATGGAGGGTTTCCTTGACTAGCCGATTGATTCTGACCGGCCGTGGCTGAAGGTGCCCCCCAGGGTGATGGGCAAACTGGAGGGAATGGTGCAGAGGACAGTTGGATAGAGTTATACCCCATAGGAGCCGATGATGAGGAAGCACCTGAACCTCCGACAGAAAATTGGATCGGCTGTGAAACCGAATTTGAATAATTCTGGTTTGGTGGAATCGGCTGAAAATATGCCGGTCCCTTGTATCCTTGAGGTATCCCACCAGCGAAGGAGTTGACAACAGCGTTGTGCACCATATTTGAAAGTACCGGGGACTGATCAACGAAGGCGTGATAAATAGACTGTTGAATCATATCGGACATTTTGTCCGAGTCCTCAGAAATCGTGATCTGGCGGGGAGCAGCGAACGGATTCTTCTTGATAGTCTCCCCGCTTCTGGAGCGACTGAAAGATTTTAGGCAAGCTTTCCGGAACTGCGCCGTATACTTATCCAATTCTTCCTTCTGGTCATCCTTCAGATCTGCTTCCGTCACCTCGATGACGTTATCTTCGGAGACTTCAGCAGCTTTCGACATGATGGCGGTTCTATTGGTCCCACCGAGCGTGCCAAAAGTGTGTTGGCGCTAGAAATCGGTCAATCGAATCCCAGCGTCCGACACACGACCCGGGAGAATCTGCTTAGCTCCTGTTCGGATGATTGCCCTGGTGCGGTTCGCGCGGCGTGCCAGCCAATCTGACCTGTTGATTGGCAAGGAAAAATACGTGTCAGGTTCAGAAATCACGATCGGCTAAGTTTCCGATCTCGAGGGAGCTTATCAGCGAATCGGCCGATTTGCCTTAATAAAGGAATCGGCTATAAAGCAGCCGATCACTGTAGCCTTGTAGACAGAAAACTACTGGAGTAATCGATACAAAGCTATGATAACAACACTAGGAATAGATCTAATCGGCAATAGATGAATTTGATAGCAGAACGTAAAGAAAGCCGACACTACCGATTCCTAGCTAGATAACTGATGATAAAACTAGAAAAAACAGGCAAAACCCTATGATTCTAGTAAATATCGATAACTAGTGAATAAATCTAAACGAAACAACAGCGATACGCCCGAAGTTAAGCTTAGATATTACTCGATAAGCGGAACTTACAGAATCGGCCGGAGATCAAGATGATGCAGCCCTGCCAACCCGCACGAACTCGTGAAAAAGAGGAAAGTAATGGCGAAGTCGCCTGCTTGAAAATAAGTACGAGGAAAAAGTAGTTTGTTGTATTGATTGGTTGATGATTACAGATTTACAAAGGTAGCTATTTATAGCCCCGTACAGATAACTTCTTAACTGACTAGAATTCTATCCCTAATTCAAACAGAAAACGAATATCTACAAGCACGATTCGTGCTAGGTTGGTTACTCTATGCTTCATGGGCTGATCTCCCCCTTATCCTTTTATTTCTTTCCAAGCCCATACAGGCCCAATTAACCCATCTTCCTAATTGGCCGATTCCTTATCGGCGAGAGGCAACCGATTAGGACTCTGGCACGTTCAACCCAAGGCGAGGCAGAAGTCATCGGCCGATCTCGCACTGTAGCACCATTCGACCGATTCCCAATTGTGCTTCTCCGATCCCCTCTCTCCTTGGCGCCGATTTTGCTACTGACGAAATCTGGCGTCAACACATTCTAATAAAATAAACTTCTTTCTCTCTAATAGCAGGCCATTCACTCAACATAGAGGTATTATATTCATGAGGTATTTTATTTAACTTTTGTTCATAGTGATGAATCTTGCTTACTAAACATTCCATTAAAAGTAAAAAACTTACCTAAGGTTGTAACGACTAATTCAAATATCTTGACTAGATATAGAAAAAGCCCTCAAATACACAAATTTTAACAACCCCAGCTCTGATACCAGTCCGGGAGATTACGATCGAGGGCGAATGAAACGAGCGACTTCGAAAAAATTCGGATTTCAAATTTCGAGTTACTATTCGCAGCACTATTCAAATTCGGCAAACACTATTCAAATTCGTGGCACTATTTAAATTCACCTCACTATTCAAATTCGGGAATATGAATAGTGCCCGAGCACTCACCTGGGAGTGGGTGGAGCACCTAAGTGTGGTGGCACTATTCACTCACTATTGCGCACTATTTGACTACTATTAGGGGTCGCTTTCAGGGGATACGAGCACGCGCGGGTGCGTGATTAGGTATATTCCTTGATTAAGTCTATTCTCAGAATCTTTGCGGGTTGGCGAGGCCGAAGATTCAGCCAGTCGTGCTACTATGCTTGTGACAGTCCTACTCGGTACTCACCGCATGCCTCGCTGGCTCGCTTCAGAACCAGGCCAGCCCGGCCTGCACCCTCACCGTCCCCAGCCACGCTCACACAGGACTCAGGCTCTACCGTCTCCCCAGGCAGTTCCACCCAAAGGGAACACTTCTCTGCGCACACAGGGTTCTCCTCAAACGCCGCTACCAGGGCTAACACGAGAATGACACACGCAGAGGTTACTCCTCTAGGGTCCCTAGCGTAGAGACATCGCCCCATAAGAACGAGCTTAAAGGAAGGCAGGGATGCTACCAGGACAGCTTAATCCATTTCCACGGGACAAGCTTACATGCGACTTTCCCTTTCTTCTAGTAGTGGTAGTACAGAGGTGGAGTAATACAGCGGTAGTGGGTGATTCTAAAATATGGTGGCTAATTCTTTTTCCTCAGAGAGCTTCCGAGGTGGTGGATGTCTTCATGAGTGGAGTGTGGTTGGAGGTCTTCGTGATTCTTGGTGATGCTCTGGTTATCTCGTTGTCTGGTTATCTGGTGCGGTTCTTGGTGTGGTTCTTGGTGTGGTACTCACCGCATGTCTCGCTGGCTCGTATCCCCTGAATACATGGTTCTTGGTGTGGTTCTTGGTGTGGTACTCACCGCATGTATCGCGCACTGAAGACCTCCACTCACATTCCACTCATACTCCATGAAGACATCCACCACCCCGGAAGCTTTCTGAGGAAAAAAGATTTAGCCACCATACTTTAGAATCACCCATTGTATTACTCCACCTCTGTACTACCACTACTAGAATAAAGGGAGGCCGTTGGAGCTCGTCCCTCGGTTTGTAAGGTAATCAAGTTTTGTGCTAAGTGCTTGGGGTTTCCCGAAAGGGAAAGCCGCATGTAGCTTGTCCCGTGGAAATGGATTAAGCTGTCCCGGTAGCATCCCTATTTTCCTTGCCGCATGTAAAAGAATGGTACTCACCGCATGAGCTCACTATTCAAATTCGGGAATATGAATAGTGCCCGAGCACTCACCTGGGAGTGGGTGGAGCACCTAAGTGTGGCGGCACTATTCACTCACTATTGCGCACTATTTGGCTACTATTAGGGGTCGCTTTCAGGGGATACGAGCACGCGCGGGTGCGTGATTAGGTATATTCCTTGATTAAGTCTATTCTCAGGATCTTTGCGGGTTGGCGAGGCTGAGGATTCAGCCGGTCGTGCTGCTATGCTTGTGACAGTCCTACTCGGTACTCACCGCATGCCTCGCTGGCTCGCTTCATAACCAGGCCAGCCCGGCCTGCACCCTCACCGTCCCCAGCCACGCTCACACAGGACTCAGGCTCTGCCGTCTCCCCAGGCAGTTCCACCCGAAGGGAACACTTCTCTGCGCACACAGGGTTCTCCACAAACGCCGCTACCAGGGCTAACACCAGAATGACACACGCAGAGGTTTCTCCTCTAGGGTCCCTAGCGTAGAGACATCGCCCCATAAGAACGAGCTTAAAGGAAGGCAGGGATGCTACCAGGACAGCTTAATCCATTTCCACGGGACAAGCTTACATGCGACTTTCCCTTTCTTCTAGTAGTGGTAGTACAGAGGTGCCTTGATTACCTTACAAACCG
>NC_028451.1:21049629-21050289 GCF_000263155.2 Setaria italica | reverse complement strand
GTCGGGTTACTCTATTATGACAAAGTGTAGGAAGATACTGCATGCCACATAGTCTTGTGTATCGTGTGATGAAGTTCCCCGCACCTTTGAGGGTCTTTATACCAGCTTCCTCACATTTAGTTCACGATCCCGTTGCCTCCCCCGTGGCGTAGGAAAGCTACGTTTTCCTTGATCCTCAATTTGTGATCCATTTCTAAGTGGCCACCCCCCGCCTGTGGGCCGACGGCTTCACCCTTCAGGCATGTTCTAAATGTGTTACCCAAGCCAGATAGCACGCATTGAAGACCTCCACCCACATTCCACTCATACTCCATGAAGACATCCACCGCCCCGGAAGCGTTCTGAGGAAAAAAGATTTAGCCACCATACTTTAGAATTCCCATTGTATTACTCCACCTCTGTAATACCACTACTAGAATAAAGGGAGGCCGTTGGAGCTCATCCCTCGGTTTGTAAGGTAATCAAGTTCTGTGCTAAGTGCTTGGGGTTTCCCGAAAGGGAAAGCCGCATGTAAGCTTGTCCCGTGGAAATGGATTAAGCTGTCCCGGTAGCATCCCTATTTTCCTTGCCGCATGTAAAAGAATGGTACTCACAACCGAGCTCACTATTCAAATTCGGGAATATGTATAGTGCCCGAGCCCTTTTACACCCTTGGGATGA
>NC_028451.1:21046913-21048940 GCF_000263155.2 Setaria italica | reverse complement strand
CCCGCATGTAAAAGAATGGTACTCACCGCATGAGCTCACTATTCAAATTCGGGAATATGAATAGTGCCCGAGCACTCACCTGGGAGTGGGTGGAGCACCTAAGTGTGGCGGCACTATTCACTCACTATTGCGCACTATTTGGCTACTATTAGGGGTCGCTTTCAAGAGATACGAGCACACGCGGGTGCGTGATTAGGTATATTCCTTGATTAAGTCTATTCTCAGGATCTTTGCGGGTTGGCGAGGCTGAGGATTCAGCCGGTCGTGCTGCTATGCTTGTGACAGTCCTACTCGGTACTCACCGCATGCCTCGCTGGCTCGCTTCATAACCAGGCCAGCCCGGCCTGCACCCTCACCGTCCCCAGCCACGCTCACACAGGACTCAGGCTCTGCCGTCTCCCCAGGCAGTTCCACCCGAAGGGAACACTTCTCTACGCACACAGGGTTCTCCTCAAACGCCGCTACCAGGGCTAACACGAGAACGACACACGCAGTTCTTGGTGTGGTTCTTGGTGTGGTTCTTGGTGTGGTACTCACCGCATGTCTCGCTGGCTCGTATCCCCTAAATACATGGTTCTTGGTGTGGTTCTTGGTGTGGTACTCACCGCATGTATCGCGCACTGAAGACCTCCACTCACATTCCACTCATACTCCATGAAGACATCCACCACCCCGGAAGCTTTCTGAGGAAAAAAGATTTAGCCACCATACTTTAGAATCACCCATTGTATTACTCCACCTCTGTACTACCACTACTAGAATAAAGGGAAAGTCGCATGTAAGCTTGTCCCGTGGAAATGAATTAAGCTGTCCTGGTTGCATCCCTGCCTTCCTTTAAGCTCGTTCTTATGGGGCGATGTCTCTACGCTAGGGACCCTAGAGGAGAAACCTCTGCGTGTGTCGTTCTCGTGTTAGCCTTGGTAGCGGCGTTTGAGGAGAACCCTGTGTGCGCAGAGAAGTGTTCCCTTCGGGTGGAACTGCCTGGGGAGACGGTAGAGCCTGAGTCCTGTGTGAGCGTGGCTGGGGACGGTGAGGGTGCAGGCCGGGCTGGCCTGGTTCTGAAGCGAGCCAGTGAGGCATGCGGTGAGTACCGAGTAGGACTGTCACAAGCATAGCAGCACGACCGGCTGAATCTTTGGTCTCGCCAACCTGCAAAGATCCTGAGAATAGACTTAATCAAGGAATATACCTAATCACGCACCCGCGCGTGCTCGTATCCCCTGAAAGCGACCCCTAATAGTAGCCAAATAGTGCGCAATAGTGAGTGAATAGTGCCGCCACACTTAGGTGCTCCACCCACTCTCAGGTGAGTGCTCGGGCACTATTCATATTCCCAAATTTGAATAGTGAGCGGAATTTAAATAGTGCCGCAAATTTGAATAGTGTTTGTCGAATTTGAATAGTGCTGTGAATAGTAACTCGAAATTTGAAATCCGAATTTTTTCGAAGTAGCTCGTTTCATTCGCCCTCGACCGTAATCTCCCGCACTGGTATCAGAGCCGAGGTTGTTAAAATTTGTGTATTAGAGGGTTTTGCTATATCTAGTCAAGATTGAAAAACTTCACTATTTAAATCAAGAAGTTAATACCGGAAAGACAGTTAATACTAAAGAAAATATAAATATAAGGTGCAGAATAAATAGCTCTGAAGATCATACTTGGCATACTTCACATGGTCAGATCAATTTATTAGTTGATTTAATACATAACTTCTATATATCTTGGGGTAAAAGGCAAGACGATTTAGAATTAAAATTTGAAAAACCACAAAAAGAACATAAGCATTTAGAAGAGAATATTTTAGCCTTGAATAATAAGCTAGAATTAATCTTGCAAGCAGCAGAAGAAAGTAGAAATTCTCTAGGAAGAATCATCCAAAATAGTGATTATATTAAAAAGGATATAACCCACCTATATAAGAAATTTGATAATACTAATTTTGAGCATAATAAGGGAAATTGTTCTATCATCAACAGGATTAGTCGAGTTAATAGATCATTAACTCTGAAAAATGGAAATATCTGAAAG